>NC_057794.1:457345790-457655550 GCF_018294505.1 Triticum aestivum
GGCGGAGGGCGGGCGGGCGCGCGCCTGAGGCGGGCGGCGGCGGCGGGACAGGCGATGTGGGGCGAGGGCGGCGGCCAATGAGAGGAAGCCACGTGGCGGCGGACGGCTAGCCGGACATGTCCGTCGGCGGAGATGTGTCCGACGGCGCGGGGAGCTGAAATTTTAGGGTTTCGCCCGGAATTGGAATGTAGGGATCTATATATAGGGGTAGAGGGAGCTAGGAACCTCCAAATGGAGCACGGTTTTCGGCCACGCGATCGTGATCAAACGCTCTAGACGATAGAAGAGGTTTAGGTGGGTTTTGGGCCACTTTGGAAGGGTGTTGGGCTGCAACACATACGAGGCCTTTTCAGTTCCTCGGTTAACCGTTGGAGTACCAAACGAAGTCCAAATGGTACGAAACTTGACAGGCGGTCTACCTGTAGTAAACCAAGGCCGCATGACAAGTCTCGGTCCAATCCGAAAATGTTTAACACCCACACACAAAAAGAGGTAGAAAGGGGCACCGGGTGACATAGGAGCGCCGGAATGCAAAACGGACAACGGGGAAAATGCTCGGATGCATGGGACGAACACGTATGCAAATGCAATGCACATGATGACATGATATGAGATGCATGACAAAGACAACAACACACGGAGACACAAACCCGACAACGAGGAAATAAAATAACTTAGTGCCGGAAACGGCAAGAGTTGGAGATACAGATAAGGTAAATTACATCCGGGGTGTTACATGCATGCTACAGGACTTACAAACTTCAACACAAGTATTTCTCAAATTCACAATTACTCAACTAGCACAACTTTGATATCACTATCTCCATATCCCAAAACAATCATCAAGTATCAAACTTCTCTTAGTATTCAATGCACTTATATGAAAGCTTTTTGTTATGCCTAAAAAAAATTGCCATGTTGTTCTAAATGACTCTCAAAATAATATATGTGAAGCATGAGAGATCAATTATTTCTATAAAATAAAACCACCACCGTGCTCGAAAATATATAAGTGAAGCACTAGAGCAAAAACTATATAGCTCAAAAGATATAAGTGAAGCACATGGAGTATTCTAATAAATTCCAATTCATGCGTGTGTCTCTCAAAAGGTGTGTACAGAAAGGATGATTCTGGTAAACTAAAAAGCAAAGACTCAAATCATACAAGACGCTCCAAGCAAAACACATATCATGTGGCGAATAAAAATATAGCTCCAAGTAAAGTTACCGATGAACGAAGACGAAAGAGGGGATGCCTTCCGGGGCATCCCCAAGCCTAGGCTTTTTGGTTTCCTTGGATTTTACCTTGGGGTGCCTTGGGCATCCCCAAGCTTAGGATCTTGCCACTCCTTGTTCCATAATCCATCAAATCTTTACCCAAAACTTGAAAACTTCACAACACAAAACTTAACAGAAAATCTCGTGAGCTCCATTAGCGAAAGAAAACAAAACACCACTTTAAGGTACTGTAATGAACCCATTATTTATTTATATTGGTGTTAAACCTACTGTATTCCAACTTCTCTATGGTTTATAAACTCCATTACTAGCCATAGATTCATCAAAATAAGCAAACAACACACGAAAAACAGAATCTGTCAAAAACAGAACAGTCTGTAGTAATCTGTAACTAACGCAAACTTTTGGAACCCCAAAAATTCTAAAATAAATTACTGGACGTGAGGAATTTATCTATTAATAATCTTCAAAAAGAATTAACTAAATATCGCTCTCCAATAAAAAATGGCAGCAATTCTTGTGAGCGCTAAAGTTTCTATTTTTTACAGCAAGATCAAAAAGACTTTCCCCAAGTCTTCCCAACGGTTCTACTTGGCACAAACACTAATTAAACACAAAAAACACAACCAAAACATAGGCGATAAAATTATTTATTACTAAACAGGAACAAAAAGTAAGGAATAAAAATAAATTTGGGTTGCCTCCCAACAAGCGCTATCATTTAACGCCCCTAGCTAGGCATAAAAGCGAAGATAGATCTAGGTATTGCCATGATAATGATAAGGTAAATCGCGAAAACTCATCTCATACTCCCTATGTTCAGCAGCAAGTTTTCTTTGTGGCAAGCAAAAGTAATCAAAAGGGCTAAATTTAATGGGACAAAAGTCCCCAAGATCAAGCTCGGGAGGTATTGGTTCCTCCTTTGGCCGCTCATATTGTACAACCAATTCATCATTATAAGCATTCTTTTGGCAAAAAGTCATGAGTCTGTTCAAGGGAAAAACCCAACCCATTATTCTGGATAGCAAAATTATCATTAAATTCAGAGATCCTATCAACAAGAACATCGGTAGGAACCTTTTTTCTAAGGTTTTCATTAAAAGCAACATGATCTAAGGATCATAAATGCATAATGTCTTCTTGATAAAAAAAAGTATTGCTTCTATGGGAGGACGGTCGGCATCCATCCTATAATGCGCCAAAATTTCATTGGCCTCTTTTATTATAAATCTGAACTCATGAGCTAAAAAGATGGTCGCTGCTCTCTTAACAAAAGAATGCTCAATATTAGAAAATTCTAGGAAAATCCTTTGCATGGAAGGATGCATATGTAAAAATTGTCTTTCAAGTTCAACTATGAGCAAAGATATAGCATCCGCGAGACTACTAGTTTTATGAAGAATAGACCCGCTCATGGTGGGCAAAGCACCGGCACAAGTAAAGAAATCTCGAATAACTCCCTTCCCAATAATATTACCGCTACCAATCTGAAACCTTTTAGTGTGTAAAATAGTAGGATTTTCAGGAGGATCATCAATAGCATCAAAGTTTTCCATATTATCATCCTTATCAACGATAACCTCCCCAGTTTCAGACATGAGGGCAACAAATTGTAAAAAAACTGAGCACACAGAAGGCAGGAAGGGAAAAAGAGGCGAACGGGAAGAGAGGGCGAAAGGAAAAGAGGGCGAATAAAATGGCAAGGGTGAAGTGGGGGAGAGGAAAACGAGAGGCAAATGGAAAATAATGTAATGCAGAGGATAAGGGTTGTGATGGGTACTTGCTATGTCTTGACTTGGCGTAGATCTCCCCGGCAACGGCGCCAGAAATCCTTCTTGCTACCTCTTGAGCACTTCGTTGGTTTTCCCTTAAAGAGGAAAGGGTGATGCAGTAAAGCAGCGTAAGTATTTCCCTCAGTTTTTGAGAACCAAGGTATCAATCCAGTAGGAGATCACGCGCGAGTCACCTCGAACCTACACAAACAAATAAGAACCTCGCAACCAACGCGATAAAGGGGTTGTCAATCCCTTCACGGCCACTTGCAAGAGTGAGATCTGATAGAGATAATAATAATAATAAGATAAATATTTTTGGTATTTTTATGATATAGATTGAAAGTAAAGATTGCAAAATAAAATAGATTGGAAATTTGTATGATGGAGAATAGACCCCCGGGCTATAAGTTTCACTAGTGGCTTCTCTCAAGATAGCATAAGTATTATGGTGGATGAACAAATTACTGTCGAGCAATTGATAGAAAAGCGAATAATTATGAGAATATCTAGGTATGATCATGTATATAGGCATCACGTCCGTGACAAGTAGACCGAAACGATTCTGCATCTACTACTATTACTCCACACATCGACCGCTATCCAACATGCATCTAGAGTATTAAGGTCATAAGAACAGAGTAACGCCTTAAGCAAGATGACATGATGTAGAGGGATAAACTCATGAAATATGACATAAACCCCATCTTTTTATCCTCGATGGCAACTCCCGAAGGTTTCATTCCGTTTGGACTCCGTTTGATATTCCTTTTCTATGAAACACTGAAATAGGCAAAAAAACAGCAATTTGGGTTGGGCCTCCGGTTAATAGGTTAGTCACAAAAATAATATAAAAGTGTAAAATAAATCCCATTAACAACCAAAACAAATAATATAATAGCATAGAACAATCAAAAATTATAGATACGTTGGAGACGCATCATACGACGAAGCGTTGTCGGATCGTGAAGGTTGAATGCTTGCAACCAAGTAGAGAGATTATGCTTTCGGTCTTCGGTTCGAGGGACTGTTCATGGGCGGTTCGCGGGATCGTTCATCGACGGTTCGAGGGACTCCAAGTACGATCTACACTGACACGTTATTCTTCCGCTGCAACTCGGTGATGGTAATGATCGTGATCCCAACCTATTAAGCATCTTCATATTGATCTTGGGTGTGCGTAGGCGCGGAATTTTTTGTTTTCTACTACGTTTCCCAACAATAACATACAACTTGCGTTCAACACAAGTGGTCTTCAAACATTGTGCCCTCAATGTTGTCGGCATCATCGTTACACTTAACTATGCGCATGATCAGAAAACAGAACCATCATGCAACACTTGAGCTAGTCCTAGAGGCAAGACGGGAAATATATTTTACCATTTATTATTCTACACGTGCACATGAGTTTGCTATGAGCCTTGTGGACTCGAGAATAATATCAGTTATAGCATAGAATATAAACATTAATCATAAACTTAGAAATGGTTAATAATTTTAGGTAACACCCTGCTCCTATTATTGGGACTAGTTAATTGCCACGTGCATTGCTATAGGGGGCTGGGTGTCTCTGTTATCCTAGCACCGCGTCCATCATACCTCACAAAATCGCTCCCCGGCCGGTTCCTTGCATCTTCCTCGGTTATCCTCCCAACATCAAAGGTTACCGGTGCTATGATCCAGTGTCCCACTGCATCTTCACTTCGCGGCACGTGTACTTTGATGAGTTGGTATTCCCGTTTTAGCAGGTACCATCCTCGGTGTCTCCCGCGGCGCGGCTCGCCCCTACCACCACCTACGGCGAGTCGCCATGCCGAGCACTGGGCCCGGCCCTGCCCGCGCTTCCGACGCCGGCCGCCCCCTCCCTCGGCACTTTGGATGTGGTTGCCCCCTCGGGCGTCCCTGCCGCCGAGGCCCCCTCTCGCGCCCCCATCGCCGCGGCCCCCTCGGCCGCCCCCGTCACTGCGGCCGCCCCCGTCGCTGCGTCCCCTTCGGTTGTCCCGTTCGCCGTGGCCTCTGGCGCCGTCGCGGGTGGCCCCTCGGAGTCTTTGGAGACCGTCTCGACTTCCTCCTCGCCGGTCCCTTTCTCAGCTCCGCCGGCTGCAGCCGCACCACTCACCGGTGTGGTTACTCGGACTCGGACTAGGACGTTTCATTCTAGCACGCGCTACACCTGCGGCGAGTACGTGTGTGTTGCGTCTACCTCGGCCCCGTCCCCGCTCCCCACCTCCGCCCGCACAGCCCTTCGGGATCCGAACTGGCTTGCTGCGATGCATGACGATTTCGACGCCCTGCAGCGCAACCGTACGTGGCAGCTTGCCTCGTGGCCTCCACGCGCCAATGTTATCACCGGCAAGTGGGTTTTTCGCCACAAGGCTCGCCTCAACGATTCTCTTGTGCGCTACAAGGCGCGTTAGGTGGTGTGCGGCTTCTGCCAGCGCGCCGACGTGGACTTCACCGACACCTTTGCCCCGGTTATCAAACCGGGCTAAGGTGTCCGCCTTCGAGGGCTCTTCGGCGTCCGACGCCCCCTTCTACCGCTCTTCAGTATCTCACGCTGACGCGTCCGGATATTCAGTATGCTGTCCAGCAGGTGTGTCTCCACATGCATGCTCCTCGTGACACTCATTGGGCTCTGGTGAAACATATTCTCCGATATATACGTGGCACCACGGCTATGAGTCTCACCCTGGCGGCATCACCTGACACCAGCCTCGTCGCCTACTCTGACGCCGACTAGGTTGGGTGTCCTAAAAATTCCTTATATAACATTGTTTTAAATTTTGTTTCCCTATTTGACACTGAATAATTTGTTCTTCCCTATCTAACACAGTCTAAATTTTAGGCCCTTTATAACACTTTCGTCCATTTTAAACCTTAAAGATGTTAAATAACATCTGAAAAGACCTATTTGTCCCTCATGTGATAGGTGACCAAAATATTACGTGCTAGTTTAGCTTTAGGTCAGCAGGGTAGCCGGTGTACATCAATAGTACATGGTACACTACATACTGGATCGATATATACAGCACGTAAGTATGTTAAAATCATAGTCAGTGCTTGTAATTTTTTTGTGAAAAGGCAGTGCTTTTATACGCACGTACACAGCTATTACTAGGTATAGCCTAGTATATATTTGCATATGCCCAGTCATTTTGTAACAGCCGTAGTTGAGATTGAAAAAGGAATGTAAATAGGACCGACATGGTCCCATGGCCATCAATCGCATCGTGTGTGTTCGAGTTGTAGTCGGGATTGTATCCCAAACTTGCTTTTTTTACGGGTATGGCTAGCTTTAGCTAGGCAACGAACGTAGAAATGATCAAGGGAGAGATCGGCTGCTAGCTAACTTCATCTATTACATTTTAGCAGTACGCGTCCAACTAGAATCGATCCACCTGCCTGCCTACTTGTTTCTTGGTGTATACGCGGAACCCTCGGAAAGTATTTGAGCTAACCTCGTATGCCTGTACGCTGGAAAACACCCGGCTATAACGCCATCAAAAGGTCCAGGTCGAGGTCGGGACCAAGGCCAACGCAAAACGAGTCGACCAGATACACACGTACATATAAAGTTTGGTTAAATATCACATAAAGGGCAAATAGGTTTTTTCATGTGTCATTTAACACCGTTATGGTTTAAAATGGACGAAAGTGTTATAAAGGGCATAAAATTTAAACTCTATGTTAAATAAGGAAGGAAAAGTTTTTCGGTGTTAAATAGGGCAACAAATTTTAAGACAATGTTAAATAAGGAATTATCTCAAGATAGTGCCGTATGTGCAAGTTTTGAAATACCGACGAAAGTGCAGCAACCCACAAATTCTAAACTGAACTCGCCTAGCAGATACACCGATTGAAAAAATTATCAAGTTTGCACTACAACGAGTTTTTGCATTTTTGGAACTTTGGACTCCTCCTAAGAATTGACACTTTTAACCATCCAATGGGAGGCACCCAACATCAGCAGCGCGCACCATTAAGCTCCTGCGCATGGTTGGCTAACCACTAGACCAATAAAGCCATTCCATAATGATTGCAACGCGGAACTTCTAACAACTATATTTTAGCCGCGCTCTTGAGAAAAATGGGATTTCTTTTGAAAAGAAATCTAAACAAATTTCGAATGTCCACAGATTTTAAAAAACATCACGAATTAGAAAAAAAAAAGTTCATGTATTCAAAAAACATTGACGAATTCAAAAAGTTCATCAAAATTGGAAAAGGTTCATCGATTTTCAAAAAAGTTCATAAATTTTGAAAAAGTTCATCGATTTTGAAAAAACATTCATCGACTTTGAAAAAAGTTCATTGATTTTGAAAAAAATTCATCGAACTTGAAAAAAAGTTCATCAAATTTGCAAAAACTTCATTGATTTTGAAAAAAGTTCATCAAATTTCAATAAAAGTTCGTGAATTTGAAAAAAGTTCATCAAAATTTGAAAAAAAAAATCATCAAAAATGAAAAATAGTTCACTGAATTTGAAAAAAAGTTCATGGAATTTCAAAAAAGTTCATCAAAATTTGAAAAAGTTCATCGAATTTGGAAAACAGTTCACAAAGCCAACTCATTGAATTTGAAAAAGTTCATCAAAAATTGAAAAACGTTCATCAATTTTGCAGAAAAAAATCATGAAGAAAGAAAGTTTCTCGAATTAGAAAAATAAAGAATAAAAGAACAGAAAAAAGAAAAAAAAGAAAGGAGGAAGAAGAAAAGAAGGAAAAACATACACATAATCACAACATGAGAAGTGGTCTGGTGGTTGTCCCGACTTACACTTGCCAGCTCGTCGCGGGTTCGAATCCCAGATCTCGCGCTGTTTTTGCTTCTTAGAAACAGAAAAATGGGCCGGCCCAGACGTGACGAGGGGTGTGCGCCCGTTAGTAGATTGAACAGTATCGGGCGCAAAAGGCGCCGAATAGGATTTGGCCCGGACATTGAAAGTCCCCGAACTTGAAAAAAACTAGGTTTTTTTTAGGGATGGGAAAAAACTAAGTGAGCTCTGGAGGAGTCCGGACAATCAACTTGGCCCACTGACAATTGGACCACATGTCCTCACGGCCCATGTGCCTTTTTCTTTAGGTCTGTCTGGCCCACTTCTGTTGTTCGGATTTGATAACTATGATTGGATGGTGGTTGGTGTCTGGGGAGTCTGCTTCACACATGTTCGTGCACATTTTGTGTCGTTCATTTGATGAACAGTGTTGGAGTTAAACTAATTTGTGCCAGTTTCGGTCCCTCGTGCCCACTAATGGATGTTCTGGATCGAGGCCCACTAACACTCCCTTCGCTCGCCCATCTCTCTCTCGCTAGTTGCCTCTGCTCGTTTCAATTTTATTTTGGAACCAGCTCACAGGCCACCTTGACCGTTCACTTCTCTAAAAGAAAATTGTAGGTTTGAGGAAAAGTTTGTGTATTTGAAAAAGGTTCACGGATTTGAAAAAAGTTTCGTGTGGTTGAAAAAGGATTCACGAATTTGAAAAAAACTTTATGCATTTTGAATTGTGAGTTTTATAAATTTCATGAATTTGAAAAATAATCATAAATTTCAAAAAGTATGTGTATTTGAAAACCTTAATGCATTTGAAAAAAAGTTACGGATTAAAAAAAGTTCACGGATTTGAAAATGTTTGTGCATTTGGAAAACTATTGTAAGTTTCAAAAAAAATGAGAATTTAAAAACATGCATGGCTTTTGAAAACAAGTTCACAAATGCCCACAAATTTAAAATAACAAAACAAAAACCAACATAGAAAACCAAAAAACTAACCAAACAAGAAGCATCTAGAAGCTTCCCAAAATTATAGAAAGAGCTAAAAAGCGCACCCCTCGCTCCCCACGCGAGCCCTTTTGGGCCGATCCGTGTGCGGGGCGGGGCGCCCTTTTTGTTTTTCTATTTTCTCGTTTTCTTTTTTCCTTTTTCTTTATTTTTCTATTTTGCTTATTTACCGCAAATTCTGGATGTTGAAAATGTCATAATTTTAAGAAACCCACAAATTTAAATATATTCATGACTTAAAAAATGTTCCCATATTTCAAAAAATGTTCACAAATTTAGAACATTCTTCACAAAAAGGTTCACTAATTTGTGAAAACGTTCATAAATTTCACGAAATGCTCCTTGGTTCTAAAAAATGTTCGCAAATTTCTAAAAATTAATATTTTGTATTTGATGAACAAATTTTGAATTGCATGAAAAATTATTGTATCCGAAGATTTTCTTTTTGAATTTCATGAAAAAAAATCGAGAAAAAATTGATGAACATCTTTTATATTTTATGAAAAAAATTTGAAATTGATGAAAAAAATTGAATTTGATGAACATCTTTAAATTCAGTGAAATTTTTTTGGATTTGATGAATAAAAATGTTCACAATTGGAAAAAAATCATGACAATGAAAAACCGAAAAAGTAAAATAGATGAGGTAAAGCTTATGTCTCCATTTTGGAAAAAAGAAGAAGATATCTCTCCCACCTAATGAATTTGCACTAGGCATACGTAACCATCATAGCTCGTCAGTGTCGAGGACTTCTCGGTGCAGCTGACAGGACTAACTAAACATTCTTTGTCACTCCCTCCGTTTCAAAATAAGTTTGATCAAGTTTATATTAAAATATATTAACATGTAGGAGTACAACATAAAAAAAAACTTGACATTGTACATCTTAGCGGATATTTTAGGCTTGGTTAAACTTTAAAGGTTTGAATTAAGACAATTCTGGAATTTCAATTATTTTAGAGCGGAGGGAGTAGCACAGTTGTACTGCACATACATACATGCCTTTTCTTTTCCCTCAGATTATACAAACTGATTTTCTCCCCATCTTATAACCCAAACAAAACAGCACGCGTCACCCACGCTTTTGATAGATACAAGCCGACATTGACAATTTTTATATCGAGCAGTTCAACTCATGGTGGTTGTAAACATCTTGGGTAGGGAGGCCAAGCCTAGTGTAACAAGCAATTATTTCTTTTCATTTCTTTTTGTTTAACAATGGTATATGTAATTCTTTCTCTCTTTTTTCCCCTTTTTTTTGTTTGACAGTGGTTCTAGCAATTCTTGCCCTCGTGGTTGATGTCTTAACACATTACTTCCTCCTTTCCAAAATATTTGAAGTCCTGGGTTTGTCGTAAGTTAAACTTTCCTAAGTTTAACCAAGTTTATAGAAAAAATTACTACTAATATCCACAACATCAAATACTCTCTCCATCCGGAAATACTTGTCGGAGAAATGAATTACAAGTATTTTCGGACGGAGGGAGTACATATAGTAGGAACCTAGTAGAACTTGAAATATTTGAAACGGATGGAGTGCTACTTATATGGCCTGTATTCCATAGTGAAAAGAGGGAATGCATAGACGTGAGGATGTGGTTAAATTTCGTGTTTTGGCCCTTTTCTGAAACCTATTCGAGATTTGACCCTAGTTTGAAAAAAAATCGAGATCTGACTCTTTTGCTACCGCCAGGGACCATGGCGGTAGGGTATAACAGCCTACCGTCAAGATCCCTGGCGGTAGGGTTGCATGCTCTACCGCCAAAAACCTCTTAAGTATTGAACACAGTGCGTGCTCGTGCCTACCGCCAAGCATCTTGACGGTAAGGTTGTGCAGGCTACCGCCAGCCCGGTTGGCGTTAGCGATGTTTCCTACCGGCAAAGTCCTTGGCGGTAGGCTGTTAGACCCTACCGCCATGGACTCTGCCGGTAGCAAAAGGGTCAGATCTCAAAAAAAAAATTAAACTAGAGGCAAATCTTGAATAGGTTTCAGAAAAGGGTCAAAACACGAAAATTTGCGTGAGGATGCTGCCGCATGCAAGTCAACTCTCGCCTTGTCCCGTGTGTTGTCACCTGTCAGCACTGCAATATTCTGTGCCGCACTTGTGACGTAGTAGGTCCCTGTTGGCTGTTGCTGTGCACGCGCATAAATATATGGTGTCCTTCTTCTAGCTCCTCCTTCCCCGTCGCATCAGCCATAAGCTTGGAGCCGTCCATCTTTCTCCCGAGCCACCTGCAGATCTTTACCAGTGTGGATCCAACAAAGCATAAGCATCCTTTGTTTGTTGGTTCCCAGGTGAGCTTTGTGTCTTGGTGTTTCCCTGTTGTTTCTTGGCTGTTTCGCTCTCGCCGGATTTCCCTTTTTCCAGGTAAAATTTTATAATAGATTGGCTTTGTGTTGGTGCCAATGTCTTTGCCCTTTTGTCTTAGGTGTGTTTTCTTCATCCCCTTTCTGCGGAAAGACGGTTGGTAATTGTAAGAAAAAGGCTTGGTTTGTGAGCTGGTCTGTATGGGTTGTGTATCATCGAAGCAGTTCAGACGAGCTCCACCGCATGAGGATGCGGCTCTCCTGGCCAAAGAGACCACATGTGAGAACTCCTAGCTTCTGTTTTTCTTCCTGGTGATCTATTCAGTACAAAAATGAGTCCATAAGCTTTTTTGCCATCGTTTAATGTCTAATTTGTTCCCCAAATGCACGCAGTTTCCTTGAATGAAGTGGAGGCCCTCTACGAGCTGTTCAAAAAGATTAGCTATTCTATATTCAAGGATGGCCTTATTCACAAGGTATCTATCTTGTCTTGCTCATCATCTTCTTTTAGTCACACAGCAAATTCACCATGTGGTTTCCTTCTGCAAACTCTAATCAGCGCCAATTTGCAAACTGCCATTTTCTTCAACAGGAGGAGTTCCAACTTGCTCTCTTCAGGAACAGCAACCGGAAGAACCTTTTCGCCGATCGGGTCAGTCTATTTATCTGTGGGACTGTAAAATTGTCCCAAACTTATGCACAAATATCTCGGATCAGATCAACTTGTTTACATGTGTGTTCGACTGGTGCAGATATTTGATCTGTTTGATCTGAAGCGAAACGGCGTGATTGAATTCGAGGAGTTTGTTCGGTCCCTCCACATTTTTCACCCGGATACACCCATGGCAGACAAGATTGCATGTATGAAGCCTGCCTTTTTCTCCCAATCTTTTTGCGTGTGTAAATGTTTTAAGAAATGACTGGTATTTCATAAATTCTGGGTGCAATTCAAGTAGCAGTAGCCTGGTATATATATTTGGGAGGACTTCTGTCCATATATGCTTCTCCTATCTGACATCTGAAGGATTCCTTCTCGCAGTTGCATTCAGACTATATGACCTGCGAGGCACCGGCAGCATTGAACGTGAAGAGGTCTGTATCTTTTTGTACTGAAATGAATTATTCTGCACATAATCTTGTCAACTGAATATACTACTACAAGATGTTTTTAACATACTACCACACACTAGATTTGCCGATTTAAATGCTTATCCTTGAGCTCTGTCAGTACATTTTGTTTCACTGGAAAAATAACACAAAACCCATTATATGCACCAACTATAGCACACATACTACCTTTACAATTTGACAGTTCGAGCACTTACTGAAACTGGCCGTTCATGCAGTTGAAGGAAATGGTGCTTGCAATCCTGAACGAATCGGACCTACTTCTTTCTGATGATGCCGTCGAACAGATTGTAGATCAGGTACATACACCACATGCAGATGAAATGTTGCTGCCCAAGAAGCATTACCACTCTGCATACATTTATGCTAACTTATATTGTGACAGACATTCAAGCAGGCAGACCTGAACAGCGACGGGAGGATAGATCCCGACGAATGGAAAGAGTTTGCAAGTAAGAATCCAGCCTTGCTGAAGAACATGACTCTCCCATACCTGAAGTAAGTAGCTCTATATTTTTCAGCTTTGGAAAACAATGCCTGAGAACATCACTCTTGACTGACAGCTGAGCATCTTGTGATGCAGGGACATAACCATGTCATTCCCCAGCTTTGTTGTCTACTCTGGAGCCGGCGACGAAGAGTTGTAGCAGCCATCGGCACAAGCATCTGTGACTCTGACCTCCCAAGTCTCAGGCATACAGCACCATGCTCACAGTACAAATTTTTGGATTATGAAACACCGCTTTGTAGCAGAAACTGCAATAGCAGAATGTGCAGTGAGAAATGGAACACATCAGCTCAACAGCTGGGCAATTTTTTTTGTCACCGAATGGGCTGATCACTCTCATATTTACATTTGCAATATCTAACAGCTCGACCATATAGATTCTTCACGGTACATTTAGAGGCAAATATACGTGCATTTAACCTGAACTGTCAAAATCTGACTACTGAACTTCGTGACTCGATATACATTTCACTCAAAATTTGACTACTGAACTCCGTGATTCTCGATATACATTTCACTGTCCCACTCGCAGAAGTTCTTTGTCAAAAATGAAAACACAGAAGTTGAGCAAGTAACTGCAATGACGATCCAGGTTGGTTCTACTGCTTCAGCTTCACCATCTCCTGCAAGTTCACTGGATAGCACATCCTGGTGTGCTCACCAGACCACACATTTTCTGCCAGGATCTGGTTCACAGCATCGGTCGGGTGGAATTCATCCCACCACACATGGCTTGACGCGTCGCTGCACGCCATCTGTGGAAGAACGCAGATGAATAGCCCGCCATACTTGCCAAGCCCACAGCAAGCATCAGTGGTGGTCAGAAAGCCTGCAGTTGCAATTCCACCAAAATGAGAAGACTTAGCACTCCATTTAAATGTACTACAAATGTTACAGTTGCGAACCGGCACTCAATTTAAATGCAGTACTAATGATGCATTTACTCACCATAGCGGTCACGGTTCTCTAGTATGTCCACTGACCCCTCAAATGTATCACAGTAGCTGATCATCGAGTCTGGGTACTGGCGGATGAACTCACTTGACATGTGTCTCAGTCCATAGTTGAACTCGATCACGACGTTGTTGATGTAGTCGATGCATTCCCCATTTTGGCCGCCGTAGTCCGAAAGGAAGTGCGGGGCACAGCCAACAGGAGGAAGGCCCATCAGCACGACCTTTCGAACATTGATATTGTACAGATTCTGCATAAATCATCATTGTCAGAAGGTAGTAGGAGACACATGAGTCCACAACTAGTTTAGACATCAAAAGTGGAGTAATCTGACAAGAACCACAAATAGAACTAAACAGTAATGGATGCAAAATGGCAATTAATTTGCTACGGTATTGCGAAGAATAAAGAACCGAAGCAATCCATTACAATTTGCATCAGCATATAAATGAGATTATGGAATGAACACAAAGAAAATTTCTACATACAACAAACTACTGGTATATGCATCTTCAATCACCATGCATCACATGTTCTGCTTAAGATTAGGTAACAGAGATAAATTAGGCATAGAGAATCAAATGATCCATGACACATGAACTGAGAAGCATGCTTGAACCATGGTCAGATCATGAACAGTTCAATGCAGCGAGATAAATGTGCAAGGTGTTATACAGTTATAGCTGAAAGTACAACATACTTTTTCTTTTTCTTTTGAGGCAACGAGCCTCCTCATCGATTTCCATTAAAGAAACTGGCACAGTTGTACAGAGTATGAGAAACATAAAAGGCACAAAACAGGAAGCTAAACCTGCAAGCATACAGGTAAAGCAACTACCAGGAACCAACAGCACGCAGGCAGATCAAACACGACTATCAAGCATGAGCGCCAGAAATTACAGACCAGTGAAAATACATCAAGTTCCACAGGTAAAACACTGCATCCTAGAACGAGGGTTCCATCCATGAACTCAGAAAGTACAACAGACTTAACTTGAACCTAAAACAGATGGTAGCACAAAAAAAAAAGTGCAGCCTGAGCATTTCAGAATATACCACAGTTTAAGATAGTATGCTGTGGTGTAGCTCAGGTAGCATGAGTAGCACCTTGTGCAGTTTCAGTTTTTCAGTTGGGCTGCCTTTGTATTGCTTCGTTTTCAATAATTTAGGACTTTTGCTTTTCAGGGTTGTATTTGCTTTGTACTTTGCGTCATCATGATGCCTTCTTCTAATATACAACAACACACATTTAAGTGTGCATTTGAGAGAAAAAAAAGTTTTAAGACAGTATAATGTCAGTTTGGTTTGAGCCCATGTTTGCCTTACCAAAAAGTTAGGCCAAAATTTTGGTCAAAGTTGTGCTTGTCCATGAGTTGGCCAATGTTGGAAAGAAAAATGAACTAGAGTTGGTAAAGAGCTAGTGGCATGCAAAAAAAAAAATGGAGATAAGTTTTTGGCTACCATCCAAACATACCCTTACATACTAACTAAACACCATTACACCTCATTGTAGAATCAGGATCATCAATCCAACCATTTTCATTTCATATTTTATCAAAATGCCGCATCTAACATCAGTCTGAAACATTTTGCAATTGCAATACTTGTGCAATATTGCAAGAAATAACCCCAAATTCGACAGTAAGAACAATTAGTATGTAAACCATAGGTGAAGGCGTTAATGTTCTAGAACTGCAAACCAACAAGGAAACCTCATTCATTTAAATCACTTTCATGTGTTAATTTCCCAGATAAACTACGTTATGTCCAAAACGAAATTCGTAGTTACAGAGATCCCTGACTACGCGTGGTGCATCTCCACAAGTAAAACAATGCGCAGCACACTGGTGATCAAAAAGGAGGCGAGCAATGGTACACAGAACAAACTGAGGAGCAAGAAGCACACCTTGATTTCCTGCCTCACTGCATTAACAAGGAGCTGATTGAACTCCCATGGGAGATAATGCATCTGCACGCCTGACACATTGCGCAGGTAGTAGTGGATGAAGTCGTTGCTCCCGATCGACACAAAGAACACCGACCTCCTGAACAGGTCGACTGTAGCTGCCTCCCCAAGAGCCAGCGCCAACTGCTCATATGTGTCCTCAACCTGCTGCACCTGCTGGGTCAGCGACACATGCATCCACTGCAAGCGCAACCAAATCGCAAAAACCCCAGCCGATTAGCATCAAATTTGGTGTGAGGAAACCACAGATTGACAGCAGAATCATCCCCAAACAGATCTCTCGACAGCACCAGGACGTTATGAGATTGACGCAGAGTTGGCGGGAGCGGTGGGAGAACATACCAGCTCAGAGCCACTGCTGGAGAGAATGCCGGCTGCCGCGGAAGCGTAGTTGACGCCTTGGATCATTCCACCGATGTTGCTGAGGCCAGCACCGCCGACGCCCATGCGCATGCTCTGCTCGAGGTACGGAGGCACGAAGGGGAGCCCCAGCTTCTCCGCTGTGGTACAACAGAAGGGGTCAGAAATCAAGAGAAGAGAAACTAGGAACGTCACATGGGGCTGCCATATTCCTGCGGATTCAGACCACAGCAGCGACAGAAGATTACACGGAACAATCAAGGAGAAGAAGCAAACAATCATCCGTAATCACGATGAACCATGGAGACCTAATAAACCGAAACGATCCGTATCTGCAAGCAAGGACGCGTAAAATCGAGAAACCAGCAGCGCACCCGCACCAATCCATGGAGAAACCGAGAGAAGCGAGAGGTCGCGAGCGACGCACCGAGGTAGTCGACGGGGATGCGGCCGTTGGAGAAGCGTCCGGTGGGGCGGTGGGTGTCAAAGTCCCGGCCATAGGGCTCGCGGTCGGCTCGGGCGAGCGTGCCGAGGTAGTTGTTGGTGCCGACGTCGGACGTGGAGTCGCTGATGACGAAGAGCGCGGGGACGAGCGGGGTGGGCGGCGCCGACGGCGGCGCGGACCGGGGGGTCGAGGCGGCTGCGGAGAGGGGTAGAGCGGAGAGGAGGAGGAGAAGGAGGAGGAGGAGGCACACGAGGTGAGCGAGGGAGGGCGCCATTTCCGGCGAGGCGGTGGCGAGTTCGCGCGCTCTGGGTTGGGAAAGGTGGGGGAGGAGACCGGTCTGGTTTATGCAAGAGGATGGACTCGCCGCAGACTCGAGTCGCTAACCGCAGTGAGGATGGAGGAAAAGGCCTGCATTTGGTGGGCTAGGGTTGTGGACTAGAGCAACTCAGCAAACAGGGCCGGAAATGGGCCCCTTCACAGCCGATTGATGCGCGGCCCCTTGGCCTGTTTGATATCCTTGCTTGATCTCCAAGAATGACAAAACGTATAAGAATCCTCAAAAAAAAAAGACAAAATGTATAAGAATAGGAGGTCTAAGATAGGGAAATACCCATTGGTTTCTGGTTGTATCTACACTCTATATGGGATTTTTTTAAATAAAAAAGTCAAAACAATCTGAAGTTTTATAGAATAAACTTGACTTTCTTTTGCACTAAACCAGCACTGACTTTAGGGGAAAAAGTTATTTGCTATTATAGGTCACTATTCGCACTATTTTTGGCAGAGGTTTTGTCTTTTTGAAGAAGTCAAAGGGCCTTTTTCTTTTTATGAAATTTTTCACAAGTACTCCCTCCGTCCCATAATGTAAGACGTTTTTTGACACTACACTAGGGTCAAAAAATGCCTTACATTATGGGATAGAGGGAGTACAATGGAAGGTCAAGTTTATTTCAAAAATGTTTTCATTTTTTTTTTACTTTTTATCTAATTACTTATTTTTGCATATAGGGTGTATATACACCCATAAACCAAACGTCTTTGTGCGTCTAGGATTCATAGATACTGAGCTTTTCTAATTGGCTATGCTCACGCGTCAAACGTGAAGGGTTCTTTTTTTAGCAACTGACAGGAGCTCTACCTTTTTCATCATCAAGAAGAGAATTGGTCAATTTCTTTTTAGCAACCGGCAGGAAATTCTCTTCTTTTCCCCCCATCAAAAAGAAGAAGAGAATTGGTCAGTTTCTAAGGGAAACTGGCCGAAAACCTGATAGATTGGTGCTCGGGTGCTCAAAGTTGTCTATTGCCCGAGAGTTGATTTCCTAAAGTTTGAGGTGGGACCACACCCTTCACAAATTTGTCGTGCTATCGTGAATGAAAAATGTGTTCCACAACAAGGATTTATTAAGAGGGTAGGTACAAGAGAGCAAAGCAACATATGTAATGAGCAATGGCCATGGGAATGTCTTCTGCGATTGTACTGTATTCAAAAAATGAGCAATGGCTACCTAGAAGGGGGCATTTCGGTCGACACGATGCTTGACCAGCAATGGTGAGCAAGTTCATTGTATCTTCCTCGACCGAGTGGGATGTTCAAAAGTTGCAGCGGCAATTTTACCTATGGATGGTGAGAACATGAGGACCATCCCACTACCAACTAGAAGGCAAAATGATTTTTGGGCTTGCTTCCATGATAAAAAGAGGTTTCTTGATTGTTCAGTCAACATATGATATGCTTATGGTAGGACCAAAGTTATCGATCAGAGGTGAGGTGAATAGGAGATTTAACAAATCCTTAAAAAAATACAATCCTTCAAAGAAAGCCATTATAACAGATCAACACACTAGTATAAAAACGACATTAGAAGTGAAATGACCTACATGTCGCCTAGAGGGGAGTGAATATGCGTTTTAAAAGTCTTATGGATTTCACTTTATCATAATGTGGAGTTAAACTAAATCTTTCAAAGAAAGCCATTATAACAGATCAACACACTAGTATAAAAACGACATTAGAAGTGAAATGACCTACATGTCGCCTAGAGGGGAGTGAATATGCGTTTTAAAAAGTCTTATGGATTTCACTTTATCATAATGTGGAGTTAAACTAAATGGATACTTTTCAAGCATAGATCCTAAATATGCTAGGCTCAATTAAACGCACCAACAACCTACACTGAACAAGATAAGCACTTAAAGGAAACTAGCAACAAGGGTGACAAGTACTTGCCTTGAGCTTGACAACATATATCGTTAGGCAAAAGGAATATAGCACATGCCACATTGTCAAGGTTCGTCAAATGATTTTGCACACATGGGAGTTGACACTTTCTGCTGGAAGGCACTATCGACCGATCGAGTCGGATGGGATCCAAGTCATGTCCATGTGTAGTCTCAAACAAGTTGCAGTAGGCTAGAGCTGAAACCCATAAGATCTTCAAATCAACTCATGGTTCTGGCACGTGGATAGCTAACTTCATGCACTCATGTCCATTGCTAGTTCTTTGGTGACACCACATGTCAAGTTTGATCTACCCCGACCTCTATTGACATTATCAGTACGCTTTAATCATCCGCTATGCACTGCAGTTTCTAGAGGTCCATGTTGAATATGATCAAAACATCTCAGATGGTATTAAACAAGTTTCGCTTCAGTCTGTGCTACCCTAACTCTATCATGTATATCATCGTTCCGGACCCGATCCTTTCTTGTGTAGTAACACATCCATCTCAACATTGCATTTTCGCTACACCCAACTATTGAACATGTCGACTTTTAGTCAGCTAACACCCAATGCCATACAACATTGCGGGTCGAATCGTCGTCCTATAGAACCTTCCTTTTGGCTTTGTAGACTACAACCTCTTGATGACGATCTCTTTATAGCAACGGTGATCAGAATGGATAATTTGAAGTTTCGTCCCAGGTGAAATCGCCAAAAAGTGTGTTCTCACATGTCACAGTGTACCCCTGACAACTAACATGGTACACAAGACACATCGTTGGAGGAACCTCGCCAGGAGCACAGTAAGCAAGACATGCTGGTGGGATCTTTTGAGAACCGACACCCCCCCCCCCCCCCGAAGGGAAACCGTCAGGGCACACGACGCTTATAGGCTGCCCTAGGTTGGCTTGACTGCCCCTATGTCCTTGATGTCGAACACAAAGAAAATCAAAGAACGAGGAAGAAAAAAACAAGGATGAAGGAGAAAAGGTAAAGATAAAAGGGATTGAGGGAATCCTGGATTAGGGGGTCTCCGAATAGCGGGACTATATCCATTGGCCGGACTGTTAGACTATGAAGATACAAGATTGAAGATTTCGTCTCGTGTTCGGATGGGACTCGACTTGGCGTGGAAGGCAAGCTAGGCAATACGGATATGGATATCTCCTCCTTTATAACCGACCTTGTGTAACCCTAACCCTCTCCGGTGTCTATATAAACCGAAGGGTTTTAGTCGTAGGGCAACAATCACAACATACAATCATACCATAGGCTAGCTTCTAGGGTTTAGCCTCTCTGATCTCGTGGTAGATCTACTATTGTACTACCCATATCATCAATATTAATCAAGCAGGACGTAGGGTTTTACCTCCATCAAGAGGGCCCGAACCTGGGTAAAACATTGTGTCCCCTGCCTCCTGTTACCATCCGGCCTAGACGCATAGTTCGGGACCCCCTACCCGAGATCCGCCGGTTTTGACACCGACATTGGTGCTTTCATTGAGAGTTCCGCTGTGCCGTCGCCACCAGGAAGGATGCCTCATCCCGTCTTTAAAGACGACATTGTTGCTGAGGGAGCTTTGGCTATCGGCCAAACTCTCCGGCTAGGTGGTTTTCTTATGACCGCCTGTTCGGCCGCTGCGCTGACGATGACTTCTCGGGTCATCGAAAGCAATCTTCACGTCAACTCGAAACTCGCCGAGCTGTTAGATCCAATGGAGCTCTCTTCCCTAAACGAGCTCTTGGATCGCATCGCCGCCTTGGGAGTCGCTACAGACTACGATCAGATTGGGCCTAAACCCGATCTGAGAGAGATCAACTCTCCCCAGGTCACCCATCACGTTGCAGTGGTGGAGGAACAATGCGACAACCCCTCATCTATCTTAAGGACTAGCTATGTCTGTATTCCCGATCCCTCCAAGCCGGATACCCGCGGAGGGGAGGACGTCACTCAAGGCCTGAACCTAGAATCAGGCAGCGGGCTAGATTTATCGGAAAACATCCAAGAATCCAAACTTCTGAGTTCGGAAACTCCTTGGCCCCTGAGTCTCAGATTGGGTGAGGATTCGGATTCAATTACACCCACCTACCCAAACATACGCGATCTATCCCAAATTAGGCAAGAGCCCGAAGAAACAGTACACCATTACTGGGCCAGATTCCTCCTGGTCATGAACAGGATAAAGGACTGCCGCGAGGAAGACGCAATTTCATTCTTCTTCAATAATTGCACGGACAAGGGAATCCTCAACGCCATAAGTCGCCGCGAAATTACACGCTTTGCCGACTTGGTGTCCATAGTACGAAAGTACTGTGCGATGGAAAGCGCCTGGAAAACCGAAATAAAATTTTGGGATAATCCGGCCCTGAATACAAACCTAGTCCGAAATAAAAGGTGCATTATCACAATACACCTGGGTTAACTACCAAAAAGCAAAAGCCCTCTACGGGGCAAGGAACTGTACTGGAGGGATGGCTCAACGGACCCTGCAAAATTCATAGTACAGCGGATGCAATACCAACGCATAGCCTTAGAGCATGTTGGATACTCCGGCAGGTGGCCAAAAGTGGTGAGGATCTACTCCTCCCAAATACCACAGAGAACCACCCCGTGGATAACAATACGGTGTTAACGGTCTTTGAGACCTTCGCGTTAAATAATAGACGCAAGCGAACACTCCGTAGCATGGCCGAAATCTGCCACGTAGCAGAAATAAATCCTTGGAGTGACACAACTATTACCTTCAATGCCAGTGACGAACCTAAATTCCGAACAGCCACACTAGTCCTCAGTCTAATCATGGACGGCTTTCGACTCACCAAGGTACTCATGGACGACGGCAGCGGATTAAACCTCATCTATGAGGAAACTCTTCAAAAGATGGAAATAGACTGGAGCCGCATTGAGCAAAGTAGCACAACCTTTAGAGGAATCATCCCCAGTCAGGAAGCACGCTGTGCTGGGAAAATCACACTAGACGTGGTATTCGGCATGCCGGATAATTACAGGTCCGAAGAAATTACATTCCAAGTGGCCCCGTTCAGCAGCAGATACCACGCTTTATTAGGGCGGGAGGCGTTTACAATCTTCCAAGCCATACCCCATTACAGGTACATGAAGCTCAAAATGCCCGGGCCCAACGGAATCATCACTCTTACTAGTGATCCGGACATAGCACTCCACGCCGAAAATAAGACAGCTGCACTGGCCCTTGAGGCACTATCCGAAGCCCTAGCAGCCGAGGAACTAACTGCGCTGCGCTCCACGGTGAACAGGGATGACGTCATACTCGATAAAAGATCCAAGTCCACCTCCTTTAAACCGGCGGACGAAATAGTCAAATTCCAAGTCCATCCAACGGACCCTACAAAAACAGCTTCCATCGGGGCACAATTAAACCCTGATGTCGACGCCGCACTGCGAGAGTTCCTACGCGAGAACTGGGACATTTTCGCCTGGCACCCTTCAGACATGCCAGCAATCCCACGCAGGCTGGCTGAGCACAGCCTAAATATCCTAAAAGGATTCAAGCCAGTCAAGCAGGCTCTTCGACGTTTCTCCGAACCTAAGAGACAAGCCATGGGAGAGGAACTAGCCAAGCTATTAGAGGCCGGATTCATGAGAGACATAAAACATCCGGACTGGCTAGCAAACCTGGTGATGGTACCAAAGAAGGACAAATCCTGGCGCTTGTGCGTCGATTTTAAAGACCTTAACAAGGCCTGCCCAAAGGATCCCTTCCCCCTCCTCCGCATCAATCAAATCATCGATGCTACCGCATGACACGATTCATTGTGTTTCCTCGACGCATACTCCGGCTACCATCAAATTAAAATGGCAGAGCCAAACCAAGCCGCAACGGCATTCATCACACCATACGACCCATTCTGCTTCAACACAATGCCCTTCAGGCTCAAAAACGCCGGCGCAGCATATTAGCGCATGATTCAGACATGTCTGGCAAACCAGATCGGCAAAACAATGGAGGCATATGTAGATGACGTGGTCGTTAAAACCAAGCATGTCGAAACTCTAGTAGACGACTTGAGGCTCACATTCGACAACCTCCGAACATATGACATCAAGCTCAATCCGGAAAAATGCGTTTTCGGCGTACCAGACGGAAAGCTCCTGGGATACATTGTCTCCAGTAGAGGTATTGAAGCTAATCCGGCCAAAATCCGAGCGTTGTCACAGTTGGCTACCCCAACAGACCTCAAACAAATACAAAAATTGACTGGATGCGTGGCGGCTCTAAGCCGCTTTATCTCCCGCTTGGGAGAAAAGGCATTACTCCTTTATCGCCTCCTCCGGCGCACCAAACACTTCGAGTGGACGGATGCTGCCACGGCTGGACTCAACGAAATAAAAGCCATATTGGCAACAAACCCAGTCCTGGCCGCGCCAAACATTGGCGAACCAATGCTATTATACATTGCGGCAACTCATCAAGTAGTAAGCGCATTGCTCGTCATTGAGCGAGAGGTGGACGGACACAAATTCCCCCTTCAAAAGCCGGTTTACTATGTGTCCACTGTCCTTACTCCATGCAAATCACGGTACCCGCATTATCAAAAGATAGCGTACGCGGTATTTATGGCATCCCGGAAGCTGCGACACTACTTTCAAGAGTGTTCGATAATGGTAGCCTCGGAAGTACCACTTAATGATATTATAAACAACCGCGACGTGACGGGCCGGATTGCCAAATGGGCCATTGAGCTCCTCCCGTTCGACATAACTTACAATTCACGGCGAGCTATTAAGTCGCAAGTTTTGGCTGACTTCGTCGCTGAGTGGACGGAAGCCGAACTCCCTAAAGAGTACGACACATATTCAAACTAGATCATGCACTTCGACGGCTCCAAAATGTTGGCTGGTCTGGGGGCTGGCATCTTTTTGACGTCCCCAACAGGAGATACCATTCAATACATACTACAGATAATGTATACGGACTCCAACAACGCAACCGAATATGAGGCCCTTCTACATGGTCTCCGGATGGCAGTATCCATGGGCATTCAACGCCTAGAGGTGCGCGGGGATTCGAACCTCGCGATATCCCAAATAAATGGAGTCTTTGATGCCAAGGATCCGAAAATGGCAGCTTATCGCAATGCCGTCCTAAAAATGTCAGCTCGGTTCGAGGGGCTCGAATTTCACCATGTGGCTCGGGAAAACAATCAGGCGGCGGATATCCTCGCTCGCATCGGCGCAAAACGCGACGCGGTCCCTCCCAACATATTTCTGGAAAGGCTCTTCAAGCCATCCATAGCATGGGAAGGGGACACCAGTAACAACAGTCCGGACCCGGCCAAAATACCCGATACCGAACTCTTTGACACAATCGGAGGCTACGCCACCGAAATAACACATTCAGCCCATGAAATAATGGCCATTATTGCCCCATGGACAGAACCATTCCTGGCCTACCTAACTAGACAGGAACTTCCGGAGGCATTCAATCGGTGGGTGATAGATTGAAGCATAACCAAAATGAGGCACGCTGCATAGTGTGGCGATCCAAGGCCTACATGGTCCATGAGGGAGAATTGTACAAAAAAAGCGCTATCGGAGTCCTTCAAAGGTGCATCTCCGAAGAGGAAGGGCGGAACCTTTTGGCAGAAATTCACGCCGGACTCGGCGGTCATCACGCCGCAGACCGAGCTCTTGTAAGCAAGGCCTTTCGTACAGGATTCTATTGGCCAACGGCCCGGGCAGATGCACATGACTTGGTCCAACGTTGCGCCGGTTGCCAACTCTTTGCAAATCAAAGCCACATGCCACCCACCGCCCTCCAAACAATCCCCATTACATGGCCCTTTGCGGTCTGGGGGCTTGACATGGTTGGACCCCTTAAAGGGGGAACCCACAAGAAAAAATACTTATTGGTCATGGTGGATAAATTCACCAAATGGATAGAGGCTAAACCTGTTAAAACAGCCAAATCCGGACCGGTGATAGATTTCATATCCGGGGTTGTACACCGTTATGGCGTCCCCCACATCATCACCACTGATAACGACACGAACTTCACGGCCGACGAGGTAAAACTCTGGTGCAGCAAAATGGGCATCAAGCTCGATTATGCTTCAATCTTTCACCCACAAACGAACGGTCAAGTCAAACGAGCAAATGATCTTATAATGAGCGGCATTAAACCCAGATTAGTGCGCTCCTTAACGGAGTCTGACATGCACTGGGTAGAGGAGCTCGACTCCGTACTCTGGGGGTTGCGGACTACGCAGAATCATAGTACCGGATATACACCGTTTTTATGGTGTACGGCGCAGAGGCAGTCCTGCCCTGTGACATAATTCATGACTCACCTCGAGTGCGCATGTACGAAGAAAGAGAAGCCGAGCTCGATCGACAGGACAGTCTGGACACCTTGGAGGAAGAGCGCGACATAGCCAAAGCCCGTTCTGCATTTTACCAGCAACAGGCTCGCAGATACCAAAGCAGAGAAGTACGGGCCAAAACTTATAACATTGGCGAACTAGTTCTACGGCTGCCGGATAAGAAAAAGAACAAGCTCGAGCCCAAATGGGAAGGTCCCTTCATTATTGACCAAGTTCTGACCGGTGGAGCGTACTGACTGCGGGATGCATCGACTAGTCGACTCGAGCAGAACCCATGGAACGCAGCCAGGCTTCAAAGATTCTACCCCTAGCACCGGACTTTATGTTAGTCCCCTCCCTTTGTCCATTTTCTGCATATGCATCATCTGTCTTGTTTTCCTTTCTTTCTTTTATTTCTCTAGGCCTTCAAGGGTCACCTTGTGCCCCACTCATACATTACAGATGCGCTAGCCGCACTCTTCATACCTGGGGGCTTCTTTCACAGAAGCTTAAATTATTTACCTAGGCCTCACGTAGGGATGGCAATGGGTCGGGTTTGGGGCGGGTGGAGCTGGTCCAAATCCAACCCATGACCCATCTTTCTACCCTCTGCCCATCCACCAAATTATCCATGGGCACAACTTGTGCCCATGCCCAAACCCGCTGGATACCCACATACCCATGGAGCTCGATGGGCATAGAAAAGTCAACATGAAGCCTTCACAAAGATCAAATTAACTCATCATCATTCACTCACAAATGACAACATAAACTACATGCATAAGTAGGCAACAAGTAATACGATGAGTCCTTAAGTGTGACATACCAGAGGTTGACTCTGCAGCATATAGCTTATGGTACCAGTTGCATATTGCCTGCCATTTCCCATTGATCCGCTCTTTCTACTGTCACTGGCATATGACCCCACATGTCTTATGGGTATCCATCGGATATCCATGGAGCACAAACTATAACCGTGCCCAACCCTGCTGTTCGTGGGTATCCATATCCACGGACCCATGGGCAGAAATGCACTCCATACCCTTGCCCAACGGGGTCGGGTATCCATGGGTATCCAGATCCATGGATAAAATTGCCATCCCTAGCCTCATGCCCAACACATGTGTTATACTTCCACATGTACCTTTTTTCACCATTATATGCATCGATATGACTTAAGTTTTGGCCAAGCTGGGTTACCTGGCTCTTGTATTTATGCCCTACGTTCCCGTTAATTCGGCTAGGGCATAAGGAGAGCACCTCTGTGATTGTTACCGCCGGGTCAGCCGGACGTGTACCTCAGATTGGGTGAAGCCGAAAGCTAGCGTTCTTAAGGGAATATTCGGTCGGTGAACAAAAGATGACTTTTATTTATTATCCATATCTGCCCCCAGATGCTTTTTCTGCGCTTCTTGTCGCAGTCCGGACATGCACTTTAGGGCATGCTTACCCAGGGAAAGGAACCCTTAACGGAACTATTCGCCCTGGAAGATGTTTCTTACTACCCATTTAATATAACATAACTAGTTGGGCACTTGTCTGATAAAGCACTAATGACCCCTACGCCTGGTCTCCACGCATGCCCCAGTCCTTACATAACCGAGAGGGTATTTGGATACACTCCGGACCGTCGGGTCCCGAGGTCGAAGCGAAAAGGTCTGCCACGACAAACGATCTACAATCCGGCTAGAAGGCATTATACATGTCACTTTAAAATTACATAGTCAATTTGACTGGTTGAATTCCTCTTCAATACCATCCAATAGGCTGTCTAGTCTACAGTCCTGTTGGGAATACTTTGCGGCCAATTCTACTTGGCCGTACACTAAGCTCACAGGGATCTCCTTCCCATCGGGCCCCACAGGTCCAACTTCGGCCATATGGTTCGGGTCAGCCTTCGTGTATCGTGTCTTCACCATTGCCCAGGCTTCCCTGGACCCCTGACGGTAGGCCGATATCTTCCATAATCGGAAGCGCCGCTGCACTCCCTTTAGCTTTTCTACAAGGCCTTCGGGTATGGAGACGGATGGCCACAAGGCCTGGGCGACGCCTTGCATCACCTGCCGAACTCGTTCATGCAGCTGTGAGAGCTCGGGAAGAAGGTCACCCGTTGAACCGGGCATTTCCTCGGCAGGACGACCTGTTAGCATACCTACAGACATAACTCTGTCAGCCAGCTTCCTCGCCGAACTCCTTTTCAAAGTTCGTTCAAGCACTTATTAAATATGCCGCGTCGTAGCCGCCGATTTTCCTTAACAGAGTCCGACAGTTGGGCACGAACATCTTGTAGTTCCACGCCCAGCTTGGTGTTGGCATCTAGGAGATCATTTTTCTCCTGCCTCACCCTCGTAAGCACGCTCTCACCGGCCTTCAGCTGGCGTAGGAGCTATTGCTTATTCGGATTTACTCCAGCGTCATCTGCAATTTTATCGCCAGATCTGCATATACGCCGCATTCTATATGATACTTATCATTCGAAGGATATGTTACCAGAGGGGGTCTCTTTGGGCTCCCCTGCTGCGGCCAGTGCGGCCTGAAGTTGGGCTTTGCACTCTTCCAGCTCCTGGGACAGTTGAGTATTCTTTTTTGTAAGAACCTGCATAACAAATGATCCTTAAATCAGTTATCCTAACTGTTTCAAGTCTCAGGGGCTACCGATATATATAATCACCAAATTTTCTCACCCGTATGTCTTTTACATACTGCTCCGTGGCTCTGGCTAGACCATTTTGAGCGGCACGGAGGTGCGCGTCTCCCGAGTTGAAGGCATCCAATGCCTCTTGGGAGAAACAAGCGTCACGAAGAACAGTCCAGTGACGCCTGTGGTTCATGGCACTTTCCACCTCGGAATTGGTGGCGGACAGTCTATCCGCATCCTCTATCGGAGGAGCACCCGACGCACACCTCGTATTCGTTCCCGCCTCCGAATCCGGCCTTGGAGCCTGGCTTGTGGCGGCGCGATTGGTAGCCTCTCCGGGTATAGTCTGGCAAGCGCTCTTTTTCCTGAAAAGAAGGCATGGGCGTTAATATGCCTCTGAGAATAATGTCTTGCAGTAAAGACGGCACGCCGTACCGCTGCGCCGGTGTCTCAATCCGGATTGCGGGTCTTATCAGCCTGCCTGGCCTCGCGGCCCCTTGTTGGCCAGTCGCCGCAGGCTCGGCCTTCTGCCTCGAGGACCTCCCCTGCAAAACATGGCTGTTATACGGCAATCAAAAACACGCAAGGACGGATCCCTTTTTGAAGTGCTGGGACTTCGGTCTCAGTCACCTGTGAGGCTGGAAGTAGCCGAGGGTAATCGGCCGTAATGGCCACCAAAGCATTATCATTGCTCAATTGGTAAAACACCCCATCGATCAGCTCCATAGATATGTCCGGATCCTCCTGGGAGGCCGGGTCGAGGGACCGTCCAGGGTCCTCGGGTTGTGGAGGGGGGTTGTTTATCTCCCTTACGGCCTGGCGCAGTTCCTGCGTAGAAATCGCTAGACTGAATAATTAACTGCGGAAGTATGAAACGGATGGGCAAGAAAAAGTCTCCGCTTACCCAGCTCGGAGGATTGTACATAGAAAATCCGCCCTACGGGTTGACACGAAGGGATTCCTCCTCTTCTCCCTTGTACAAAGTGGATAAGTTCTTTATTAGATCAGCAACCGATCCCAGCCCTTTACGGCCGTAGCGGGTGGCGTCATCCTCCCCGTTGAAATCCCACATGGGGTGGCCTCTATACTGAAGCGGCTGCACCCCCCGCATGATACATATGGCCATGACCTCGATCATGGTCAATCCGGATCGAGCTAAAAAACTTATCCGGATCATCAGGTAAAGAATGTCCCTGTCATCTTCCTCCAGGGAGCTCCGTGGACGCCAGCTCCGGCGCTTCTTCAAAGGGGCGTTGTCGAACTCAGGAAGGCCGATCCGAATAGGATCTGGGAGGGGGACGTCTTCTATATAAAACCATTCTGAAGTCCAGTCTTCGGACGTCTTCTTTGGGGTTCCGGACAGGTATCCGGTCCCGGCAACACGCCACACTTCGACTCCGCCCACTTGATATATTGACCCCTTCTGAGAACAGGGCACCAGGCAGAACAGCTTCTTCCAGAGAGCGAAACGAGCCTCACAGCCCAAAAACAACTCGCAAAGGGCTACAAATCCCGCGATATGTAGCATGGAGGTAGGCGTAAGGTTGTGCAACTGGAGGCCGTAGAACTCCAGGAGCCCCCGGAGAAACGGATGAATTGGAAATCCGAGCTCTCTTACCAAATAAGGGACAAGGCATACCCGCTCTCCCTTGGAGGGATTGAGAAGGCTCTCCGCTTGCTCTCCGCCATTATAGGTGGCGAGCCTAGCTCGAACCGGGACCATGTACGCTGGGGGAAGAAATCCCTTGGTCTGAAGCATCACTAATTTGCTGTGCGGGACGGAACATCTCTCCCAATCTCCAGGCTTGGAGCTAGGGGAGCGAGAGGAGGAGCTGCGTCGACCGGCCATGATGGAATGGATCTCTGTCGGGTGCGCTCCGATGAAGGCTCGCCAAGGGAGGATGGTGTGATTTGGATCTGAATCCTCGTCTTTTTAATAAGCGGCTCATTCACACAGCTAGGGGGGTAAATGTGAAAACACCTTGGCTCTTCACATTCGCTCGACACGTGGAAAGTGGCCATTATTGGGCGTGGAAGCCAAGGAGTGCAACATTCACAAGAAACCGGACACTATTTTGACAGGTACACAGAATTTGGAGAGGAACCCGCCTTGCAATGCCGAAGACAATACTGCGCGCCGGACTCATCGTCATTGAAGCCTGGTTGGGGGGCTACTTAGGGAGTCCTGGATTAGGGGGTCTCCGGATAGCCAGACTATATCCATTGGTCGGACTGTTAGACTATGAAGATACAAGATTGAAGATTTCGTCTCGTGTCGGGATGGGACTCGACTTGGCGTGGAAGGCAAGCTAGGCAATACAGATATGGATATCTCCTCCTTTATAACCGACCTTGTGTAACCCTAACCCTCTCCGGTGTCTATATAAACCGAAGGGTTTTAGTCCGTAGGGCAACAATCACAACATACAATCATACCATAGGCTAGCTTCTAGGGTTTAGCCTCTCTGATCTCGTGGTAGATCTACTCTTGTACTACCCATATCATCAATATTAATCAAGTAGGACGTAGGGGTTTACCTCCATCAAGAGGGCCCGAACCTGGGTAAAACATCGTGTCCCCTGCCTCATGTTACCATCCGGCCTAGACGCACAGTTCGGGACCCCCTACGCGAGATCTGCCGGTTTTGACACCGACAGGGATAGTCTGGTTTGACGGTTGTGTATTGTTGTTCAATTGGTCATCACTTCTCATCTATATATGAGGCAGTTGGACTTATCATACAAGAAAACAACTCCAATTCTAGTTCAGACTAGTGGGTTGATACGTCTCCAACATATCTATAATTTTTTATTGTTCCATGCTGCTATATTACCATTCTTGGATGTTTTACAATTATTTTATATCATTTTTTGGTACTAACCTATTGACATAGTGCCAAGTGACAGTTGATGTTTTCTGCTTGTTTTTTAGATCACAGGAAATCAATACCAAACGGAGTCCAAACGCAAGGAAACTTTTTGTGGATTTTTCTGGACCAGAAGCCACCTGTTGGGACAAGAAAGTATAGGTGCGCCCAAGTGGGTAGTGCCCACCTCGGTGGCCTCCCGCACCGCCTCTTTGCTCTATAAATACCCCAATATCTCAGAAACCCTAGGGAAGTCGACAAAAATCAATTCCAGCCGCCGCAAGTTCCAGAACCACCAGATCCAATCTAGACACCATCACGGAGGGGTTCATCATCCTCATTGGTGCCTCTCTGATGATGCGTGAGTAGTTCATTGTAGACCTACGGGTTCATAGTTAGTAGCTAGATGGCTTCCTATCTCTCTTTTGATTCTCAATACAATGGTCTCTTGGAGATCTATTGGATGTAACTCTTTGTGCGGTGTGTTTGTTGGGATCCGATGAACTTTGAGTTTATGATCAGATCTACGTTTTTTATTCATGAAAGTTATTTGAGTCTTCTTTGATCTCTTATATGCATGATTACTTATAGCCTCGTATTTCTTCTTCGAATCTTTGGTTTACACTGGTACAACGACGTGCTATACAAACGGTTTTTAATCCCTTTCCGCGACGGCGTTTGGAACCATCGCCAAGTGAGTGTGGGAGATAGGGGGGGGGGGTCCTTCCCACACGATCTAGAAACCGTCGGGGATAGGCCCTACTAGCACACAGGCTGGGGCAAAATGAGCTCGTGTGCGATCTGGCAGGACATCGAAACCCAATTGTTTCTGTTCGTATGCACATCCCACACGGTGAATCCCAGAAAATCATTTCTGTTCGTATGTATATCACACACAGTTTTTGGGTGGAAATGTTTGTGCAAGGTGGCCTAACGCAAATAGTTCTCTACTGGAAGCCATGTGTGATTGTTAGTTGATCGAACACGCCTACTTTCTAGAAACCATGCAGGTTGTTTGAGTTCATCGCCCATGATGCTGTCTGAGTAACCGTCTGCAATAGAAAACCCCAATAAGCAGGGTAATTAGTCTATTATTGATAATCCATGTACTAATCAAATTGATATTTCTTATAAAACACACCAGATATTTCATACTGTATAACAACAACCAGGATTTCATAATTGAATTACAGCAGATAGCTTCGGCACTCAGTTACGCCATTACACAACAGCACCAAGTTTCACATGCAACATCAAAAACCTTTGGAAAGTAGCACCATACACGGTAAATAGACAGATGAATCTCATCTGAGAAACTGCAGAAGCGAAGGCAAATATTGAGCCTTCAGTGATGTTGAATGTCCTTGCAACTTTAGGCCACTGGCTATGGATAATTGCCCACCCAACCTTCGTCCTCTTCAGCATGACTTCAATATTGTACCGTGGGTGTTGAATGAATACCTTCCTAGCCTCTTGACCATGCAGGTGGTTTGAGAGGTAATCATCCATGAACTGCTTTGAAAAGTACTAAAAACAAAGATATGCATAAATCACTGTTATAAATTTTGAAATGGCGCAAGGGGTAAATGAAGGAAATATGCCCTAGAGGTAATAATAAAGTTATTATTTATTTCCTTATTTCATGATAAATGTTTATTATTCATGCTAGAATTGTATTAACCGGAAACATAATACATGTGTGAATACATAGACAAACATAGTGTCACTAGTATGCCTCTACTTGACTAGCTCGTTGATCAAAGATGGTTATGTTTCCTAACCATAGACATGAGTTGTCATTTTATAAACGGGATCACATCATTAGAAGAATGATGTGATTGACTTGACCCATTCTGTTAGCTTAGCACTTGATCGTTTTAGTTTACTGCTATTGCTTTCTTCATGACTTATACATGTTCCTATGACTATGAGATTATGCAACTCCCGATTACCGGAGGAACACTTTGTGTGCTACCAAACGTCACAACGTAACCGGGTGATTATAAAGGTGCTCTACAGGTGTCTCCGATGGTACTTGTTGAGTTGGCATAGATCAAGATTAGGATTTGTCACTCTAATTGTCCGAGAGGTATCTCTGGGCCCTCTCGGTAATGCACATCACTATAAGCCTTGCAAGCAATGTGACTAACGAGTTAGTTGCGGGATGTTGCATTACGAAATGAGTAAAGAGACTTGCCAGTAACGAGATTGAACTAGGTATTGAGATACCGACGATCAAATCTCGGGCAAGTAAAATACCGATGAAAAAGGGAACAACGTATGTTGTTATGCGGTTTGACCGATAAATATCTTCATAGAATATGTAGGAACCAATATGAGCATCCAAGTTCCGCTATTGGTTATTGACCGGAGACATGTCTCGATCATGTCTACATAATTCTTGAACCCGTAGGGTTCGCACGCTTAAAGTTCTATGACGATTGCTATTATGAGTTTTTGTGTTTTGATGTACCGAAGATAGTTCAGACTCCCGGATATGATCACAAACATGACGAGGAGTCTCGAAATGGTCGATACATAAAGATCGATATATTGGATGACTATGTTCAGACACCGGAAGTGTTTCGGGAGGTTTCAGAAATTTACCGGAGTACCGGGGGGTTACCGGAACCCCCCGGGGAGTATATTGGGCCTAATGGGCCTTAGTGGGAGAAGAGAAGGGGTGGCCAAGGGCAGCCATGCGCCCCCTCCCCCTCTAGTCTGAATTGGACAAGGAGGGGGGCGGCGCCCCCCTTTCCTTCTCTTGTTCTCTCCTTTCCTTCTCCTCTCCTACTCCAACTAGGAAAAGAGGGAGTCCTACTCCCAGTGGGAGTAGGACTTCCCCCTTGGCGCGCCCTCCTCCTTGGCCGGCTGCCTCCCCCTAGCTCCTTTATATATGGGGCAGGGGCACCCCATAGACACAACAATTGATCTGTTGATCTCTTAGCCGTGTGCGGTGCCCCCTCCACCATAATCCACCTCGGTCATATCGTAGCGGTGCTTAGGCGAAGCCACACGTTAGTAGCTTCATCAACATCGTCACCATGCCGTCATGCTGACGAAAGTCTTCACCAAGCTCTACTGGATCGTGAGTTCGCGGGACGTCACCGAGCTGAACGTGTGCTGAACGCGGAGGTGCCGTACGTTCGGTGCTGAGGATCGGTCGATCGTGAAGACATACGACTACATCAACCGCGTTGTTATAATGCTTCCGCTTAACGGTCTATGAGGGTACATGGATGACACTCTCCCCTCTTGTTGCTATGCATCACCATGATCTTGCGTGTGCGTAGGAATTTTTTTGAAATTACTACGTTCCCCAACAGTGGCATCCGAGCCAGGTTTATGCGTAGATGTTATATGCACAAGTAGAACACAAGTGAGTTGTGGGTGATACAAGTCATACTGCTTACCAGCATGTCATACTTTGGTTCAACGGTATTGTTGGATGAAGCGGCCCGGACTGATATTACATGTACGCTTACGCGAGACTGGTTCTACCGACGTGCTTTGCACACAGGTGGCTGGCAGGTGTCAGTTTCTCCAACTTTAGTTGAACCGAGTGTGGCTACGCCCGGTCCTTGAGAAGGTTAGAAGAACACTAACTTGACGAACTATCGTTGTGGTTTTGATGCGTAGGTAAGAACGGTTCTTGCTCAGCCCATAGCAGCCACGTAAAACTTGCAACAACAAAGTAGAGGACGTCTAACTTGTTTTTGCAGGGCATGTTGTGATGTGATATGGTCAAAACATGATGCTATATTTATTGTATGAGATGATCATGTTTTGTAACGGAGTTATCGGCAACTGGCATGAGCCATATGGTTGTCACTTTATTGTATGCAATGCAATCGCCTTGTAATTGCTTTACTTTATCACTAAGCGGCAGCGATAGTCGTAGAAGCAATAGATGGCGAGACAACAACGATGCTACGATGGAGATCAAGGTGTCGCGCCGTGACGATGGTGATCATGAAGGTGCTTTGGAGATGGAGATCAAAGGCACAAGATGATGATGGCCATATCATATCACTTATATTGATTGCATGTGATGTTTATCCTTTATGCATCTTATTCTGCTTTGTTTGACGGTAGCATTATAAGATGATCTCTCACTAAACTTCAAGGTAAAAGTGTTCTCCCTAAGTATGCACCATTGCCGAAGTTCGTTGTGCCGAGACACCATGTGATGATTGGGTGTGATAAGCTCAACGTTCATCTACAACGGGTGTAAGACAATTTTACACACGCAGAATACTCATGTTAAACTTGACGAGCCTAGCATATGCAGATATGGCCTCGGAACACTGAGACCAAAAGGTCGAGCGTGAATCATATAGTAGATATGATCAACATAGTGATGTTCACCATTGAAAACTACTCCATTTCATGTGATGATCGGTTATAGTTTAGTTGATATGGATCACGTGATCACTTAGATGATTAGAGGGATGTCTATCTAAGTGGGAGTTCTTAAGTAATATGATTAATTGAACTTAAATTTATCATGAACTTAGTACCTGATAGTATTTTGCTTGTCTATGTTATTGTAGATAGATGGCCCGTGTTGTTGTTCCGTTGAATTTTAATGCGTTCCTTGAGAAAGCAAAGTTGAAAGATGATGGTACCAATTACACGGACTGGGTCCGTAACTTGAGGATTATCCTCATTGTTGCACATAAGAATTACGTCCTGGAAGCACCGCTAGGTGCCAAACCCGCTGCAGGTGCAACACCAGATGTTATGAACGTCTGGCAGAGAAAATCTAATGACTACTCAAGAGTTCAATGTGCCATGCTTTACGGCTTAGAACCGGGACTTCAACGACGTTTTGAACGTCATGGAGCATATGAGATGTTCCAGGAGTTGAAGTTAATATTTCAAGCAAATGCCCAGATTGAGAGATATGAAGTCTCCAATAAGTTCTACAGCTGTAAGATGGAGGAGAATAGTTCTGTCAGTGAACATATATTCAGAATGTCTGGGTACCATAATCACTTGACTCAGCTGGGAGTTAATCTTCCGATTGATAGTGTCATTGACAGAGTTCTTTAATCACTGCCACCAAGCTAGAAGAGATTTGTGATGAACTATAATATGCAAGGGATGGATAAGACAATTCCTGAGCTCTTTGCAATGCTAAAGGCTGCGGAGGTAGAAATCAAGAAGGAGCATCAAGTGTTGATGGTCAACAAGACCACCAGTTTCAAGAAAAAGGGTAAATGGAAGAAGAAAGGGAACTTCAAGAAGAACGGCAAACAAGTTGCTGCTCAAGAGAAGAAACCCAAGTCTGGACCTAAGCCTGAGACTGAGTGCTTCTACTACAAAGGGACTTGTCACTGGAAGCGGTACTACCCCAAGTATTTGGTGGATAAGAAGGATGGCAAGGTGAACAAAGGTATATGTGATATACATGTTATTGATGTGTACCTTACTAGAGCTCGCAGTAGCACCTAGGTATTTGATACGGGTTCTGTTGCTAATATTTGCAACTCGAAACAGGGACTACAGATTAAGCGAAGACTGGCTAAGGACGAGGTGATGATGCGCGTGGGAAATGGTTCCAAAGTCGATGTGATCTCCGTCGGCACGCTACCTCTACATCTACCTTCGGGATTAGTTTTAGACCTAAATAATTGTTATTTGGTGCCAGCGTTAAGCATGAACATTATATCTTGATTTTTTTGATGCGAGACGATTATTCATTTAAATCTGAGAATAATGCTTGTTCTATTTATATGAGTAATATCTTTTATGGTCATGCACCCTTGAAGAGTGGTCTATTTGTATTGAATCTCGATAGTAGTGATACACATATTCATAATGTTGAAGCCAAAAGATGTAGAGTTGATAATGATAGTGCAACTTATTTGTGGCACTGCCGTTTGGGTCATATTGGTGTAAAGCGCATGAAGAAACTCCATACTGATGGACTTCTGGAATCACTTGATTATGAATCACTTGGTACTTGCGAACCATGCCTCATGGGCAAGATGACTAAAATGCCGTTCTCCAGAACAATGGAGCGAGCAACGGATTTGTTGGAAACCATACATACTGATGTATGTGGTCCAATAAATATTGAGGCTCGCGGCGGGTATGGCTATTTTCTCACCTTCACAGACGATTTGAGCGGATATGGGTATATCTACTTAATGAAACATAAGTCTGAAACATTTGAAAAGTTCAAAGAATTTCAGAGTGAAGTGGAAAATCATCATAACAAGAAAATAAAGTTTCTACGATCTGATCGTGGAGGAGAATATTTGAGTTACGAGTTTGGTCTACATTTGAAACAATATGGAATAGTTTCACAACTCACGCCACCCAGAACACCACAGCGTAATGGTGTGTTCGAGCGTCGTAATTGTACTTTACTAGATATGGTGCGATCTATGATGTCTCTTACTGATTTACCGCTATCGTTTTGGGGTTATGCTTTAGAGACAGTTGCATTCACGTTAAATAGGGCACCATTGAAATTCGTTGAGACGACACCTTATGAACTGTGGTTTGGCAAGAAACCAAAGTTGTCGTTTCTTAAAGTTTGGGGCTGCAATGCTGATGTGAAAAAGCTTCAACCTGATAAGCTCGAACCCAAATCGGAGAAATGTGTCTTCATAGGATACCCAAAGGAGACTATTGGGTACACCTTCTATCACAGACCCGAAGGCAAGACATTTGTTGCTAAGAATGGATCCTTTCTATAAAAGGAGTTTCTCTCAAAAGAAGTGAGTGGGAGGAAAGTAGAACTTAATGAGGTAACTGTACCTGCTCCCTTATTGGAGAGTAGTTCATCACAGAAACCGGTTCCTGTGACACCTACACCAATTAGTGAGGAAGCTAATGATGATGATCATGAAGCTTCAGATCAAGTTACTATTGAACCTCGTAGGTCAACCAGAGTAAGATCCGCACTAGAGTGGTACGGTAATCCTGTTCTGGAGGACATGTTACTTGACCATGATGAGCCTACGAACTATGAGGAATCGATGATGAGCCCAGATTCCGCAAAATGGCTTGAAGCCATAAAATCTGAGATGGGATCCATGTATGAGAACAAAGTATGGACTTTGGTTGACTTGCCCGATGATCGGCAAGGCATCGAGAATAAATGGATCTTCAAGAAGAAGACTGACGCTGACGGTAACGTTACTGTCTACAAAGCTCGACTTGTCGCGAAAGGTTTTCGACAAGTTCAAGGAGTTGAGTACGATGAGACCTTCTCACCCATAGCGATGCTTAAGTCCATCTTAATCATGTTAGCAATTGCCGCATTTTATGATTATGAAATTTGGCAAATGGATGTAAAGACTGCATTCCTGAATGGATTTCTGGAAGAAGAGTTGTATATGATGCAACCTGAAGGTTTTATCAATCCAAAGGGTACTAACAAAGTGTGCAAGCTCCAGCGATCTATTTATGGACTAGTACAAGCCTCTCGGAGTTGGAATAAACATTTTGATAGTGTGATCAAAGCATATGGTTTTATACAGACTTTTGGAGAAGCCTGTATTTAGAAGAAAGTGAGTGGGAGCTCTATGGCATTTCTAATACTATATGTAGATGACATATTGTTGACTGGAAATTATATAGAATTTCTGCATTGCATAAAAGAATACTTGAATAAGAGTTTTTCAATGAAAGACCTCGGTGAAGCTGCTTATATATTGGGCATCAAGATCTATAGAGATAGATCAAGACGCTTAATTGGACTTGCACAAAGCACATACCTTGATAAAGTTTTGAAGAAGTTCAAAATGGACCAAGCTAAGAAAGGATTCTTGCCTATGTTACAAGGTGTGAAGTTGAGTAAGGCTCAATGCCCGACCACTGCAGAAGATAGAGAGAAAATGAAAAGTGTTCCCTATGCTTCAGCCATAGGCTCTACCATGTATGAAATGCTGTGTACCAGACCTGATGTGTGCCTTGCTATTAGTTTAGCAGGGAGGTACCAAAGTAATCTAGGAGTGGATCACTGGACAGCGGTCAAGAACATCCAGAAGTACCTAAAAAGGACTAAGGATATGTTTCTCGTTTATGGAGGTGACAAAGAGCTCGTCGTAAATGGTTACGTATATAAAAGCTTTGACACTGATCCAGACGATTCTAAATCGCAAACCGGATACGTGTTTATATTGAACGGTGGAGCTGTCAGTTGGTGCAGTTCTAAACAAAGCGTCTTGGCGGGATCTACGTGTGAAGCGGAGTACATAGCTGCTTCAGAACCAGCAAATGAAGGAGTCTGGATGAAGGAGTTCATATCCGATCTAGGTGTCATTCCTAGTGCATCGGGTCCAATGAAAATCTTTTGTGACAATACTGGTGCAATTGCCTTGACAAAGGAATCCAGATTTCACAGGAGAACCAAGCACATCAAGAGATGCTTCAATTCCATCCGGGATCAAGTCGAGGTGGGAGACATAGAGATTTGCAAGATACATACAGATCTGAATGTTGCAGACCCTTTGACTAAGCCTCTCTCACGAGCAAAACATGATCAACACCAAGGCTCCATGGGTGTTAGAATAATTACTGTGTAATCTAGATTATTGACTCTAGTGCAAGTGGGAGACTGAAGTAAATATGCCCTAGAGGCAATATTAAAGTTATTATTTATTTCCTTATTTCATGATAAATGTTTATTATTCATGCTAGAATTGTATTAACCGGAAACATAATACATGTGTGAATACATAGACAAACATAGTGTCACTAGTATGCCTCTACTTGACTAGCTCGTTGATCAAAGATGGTTATGTTTCCTAACCATAGACATGCGTTTTCATTTGATAAACGGGATCACATCATTGGAAGAATGATGTGATTGACTTGACCCATTCCATTAGCTTAGCACTTGATCGTTTTAGTTTACTGCTATTGCTTTCTTCATGGCTTATACATGTTCCTATGACTATGAGATTATGCAACTCCCAATTACCGGAGGAACACTTTGTGTGCTACCAAATGTCACAACGTAACTGGGTGATTATAAAGGTGCTCTATAGGTGTCTCTGATGGTACTTGTTGAGTTGGCATAGATCAAGATTAGGATTTGTCACTCCGATTGTTGGAGAGGTATCTCTAGGCCCTCTCGGTAATGCACATCACTATAAGCCTTGCAAGCAATGTGACTAATGAGTTAGTTGCGGGATGTTGCATTATGGAACGAGTAAAGAGACTTGCCGGTAACGAGATTGAACTAGGTATTGAGATACCGATGATCGTATATCGGGCAAGTAACATACCGATGACAAAGGGAACAACGTATGTTGTTATGCGGTTTGACCGATAAAGATCTTCGTAGAATATGTAGGAACCAATATGAGCATCCAGGTTCCGCTATTGGTTATTTACCAGAGACATGTCTCGGTCATGTCTACATAGTTCTCGAACCCGTAGGGTCGGCACGCTTAAAGTTCCGCGACGATTAGTATTATGAGTTTTTGTGTTTTGATGTACAGAAGATAGTTCGGAGTCCCGGATATGATCACGGGCATGACGAGGAGTCTCAAAATGGTCGAGACGTAAAGATCAATATATTGGATGACTATGTTCAGACACCGGAAGTGTTTCGGGAGGTTTTAGACATTTACCGGAGTACCGGGGGGGGGGGGGGTTGGGAAAAGAGGAGGGGCGGCCAAGGGCAGTCGCGCGCCCCATCCCCCTCTAGTCTGAATTGGACAAGAAGGGGGCGGTGCCCCCCTTTCCTTCTCTTCCTCTCTCCTTTCCTTCTCCTCTCCTACTCCAACTAGGAAAAGAGGTAGTCCTACTCCCGGTGGGAGTAGGACTCCCCCCTTGGTGCGCCCTCCTCCTTGGCCGGCCGCCTCCCCCCTAGCTCCTTTATATACGAGGGTAGGGGCACCCCATAGACACAACAATTGATCTGTTGATCTCTTAGCCGTGTGCGGTGCCCCCTCCACCATAATCCACCTCGGTCATTTCGTAGCGGTGCTTAGGCGAAACCTTGCATCGGTAGCTTCATCGACATCGCCACCATGCTGTCATGCTGACGAAACACTTCCCCGAGCTCTACTGGATCGTGAGTTCGCAGGACGTCACTGAGCTGAACGTGTGCTGAACGCGGAGGTGCCGTATATTCGGTGCTGATGATCGGTCGATCGTGAATACGTACGACTACATCAACTGCGTTGTTATAACGCTTCCGCTTAACGGTCTACGAGGGTACGTGGACAACACTCTCCCCTCTCGTTGCTATGCATCACCATGATCTTGCGTGTGCGTAGGAAATGTTTTGAAATTACTACGTTCCCCAACAGTAAAAACAAGGTAAAAGAGTTAGTACCATCATATAGTTGACTGATGTCTTCTTGATTGTGCCAACAAAGATCTTGCTATTATTCTTCGCAAGTTTCTTCATCCTAACAATCTTTCTGAGTTTCTTGACTTGACTAATATTCATGGACATCTTATTTCCCCATACACAAAATGGGTCGAACAGTGGGTCTAAGACTGTGACAGTAGGACTACATGTGCAAGACCAAATTGTAAGAAACCTAAATATTAGAATGATTCCTGCAACTGCACAATAATGTGCTATTAGCCAAAGGACCATGCTTGAACAAACCTCGATGGTAAACCGAGTGTCTCCCATTGTTTCCCTGCAACAGACACAAGGAAGATCTTGATCAGGTTAATCGAGAGTTGTCATACTATCAGTAGAATATGTATTGAGTATAGCCAAATTTGATTTATTTCACATGCATAACAATACAAAATTGTACCCACAGCAAATGAAAATCAAATTGCAGAACTGACCAAAACAGTTAAATGGACAGGAGACCAAATGAACCAAAATAGTTAACTGAGCATGCATTGCAGAATAGAAACATGTACTAGAAGATAAGACAGTTAACAAAACAAGGAATACTTGAGAACAGTACTACGAAATGTAGCAATTGTTGGACCAAACTGTTAATTGAACATTACATTTCAAAGGACCAAAGTGTTAACTGAACATTACATTTCAGAGGAACAAACTGTTAATTGAACATCAGATTGCATATTAACATTATAGAGGACAAATCACTAGAAGGCACTGGCGGTGGCCTCGAGAAAATAGTAGAACTGTATTTTAAAGCAACCGCATGGCGGTGTCGACGGTGGCCTTGAAGACGAGGTGCTCCTCCAATATCTGGCAGTCGGCACGCATGGCAACCATAGCGACCTCATGCACGCGTGCGACCGCATGCTACTGTGCTCCATGTTATACTGCATGCAAAATGGATCTGGGCGGCGCTTAATTGGAGGAGGGGGACAGTGATTTCGGCAGAAGGTGTCGCGCCGTCGGTCGGGGCATGTGGGTCGGGAAAGAAGGAGGATGGTGTGGGTGGGGTGTGGATTACCTGAACATATCGACAAGGCCGCACAACAAGAGGAAGGGTCGGCGGCGAGGAGGCCGCGCGGCAAGAAGAAGGGTCGCTGATGAGGAGGCGGCGCTTCAAGAAGAAGGGTCGCCGACGAGGAAGCGGCGCTGCAAGAAGAAGGGTAGCCGACGAGGAGGCGACACTGCAAGAAGAAGGGTTGCCAGCGAGGAGGCTGAGCTGCCATGAAGCAACAGTGAAGGTTTGAACTTGGAAAGCAAAGAGGAACAGTGGAAATGTGGCTTTGGGTGTGGAGGGAGGGGGCGGGGAGATAGATATTTTCGCGGTGGCAAAAAAATTTCGCTCGGTGCTGCGAGAAACTGGTGCGAAAGTGTGGTTCAAGCGGGGGTGGTGGACTGTAGACGACGAAGCTTCCTGCGTAAGCCAGACAAGATGGTGCGCCAAGATATTTTATATCGCATCCCACACGATTCTTTCTAGTAACGGAAAAACTAAAGCCCACACGTGTGGCATCTTGCACATCACCCACACGCCTTCTTTACCACTCATTTTGCCACATGTGAACAGATGACATCAACAGGAATCTTTTTGGTTTCGGCTTAAAAATGTTTTATCTCCTAATTAAAAAATCGAATTAAACATCCATTTTCACCATTAAATCCATCTCGACGAGATCTTCAAAACTAGACCCCATGTTGATATGTTTCGACGAATTTTTTTACCGAAAAGTTGCCATATCCGTTTTCACCATTAAATCTGTCTCGACGAGATCTTCAAAACTAGACCCCATGTTGATATGTTTCGACGGATTTTTTTACCCAAAAGTTGCCATGATGTTTACACTGTAAATGCCATAGTGCTTAAACTAAAGTTGCCATGTGGCAATTTCAGTTTGTAGATCATGTCAATTTTAGTATTTTGATGATGGCAACTCCAGTACTTTGACCATAACAATTATTTTTTGTATGAACCATGGCAATTTTAAGTGCATGTATCATGGCAATTTTAGTTTAGGTTCATGGAAAGTCTAGTTTCTTAATTCCCCATTTTATAAATATCAAAATTTACTTTTAAATGTAGAAGAAAATAGCTGAAACATATCATGGCAACTTTAGTGTAAACATCATGGCAATTCATGTGCAATAGACATGGCAATTTTCAACCCAAAAAAATTCGTCAAAATATATTGATATGAGATCTAGTTTCGAAGATCTCGTCGCGAGGGATTTAGTGGTGAAAACGGATCTTCAATCGGATTTTTCATTTAAGAAATAAAACATTTTAAAACCTGAAAATCCAAAAAGATTTCCACATGCATGCATGTGGTGACATGGCACAGTCTGTGTGTTATAGGGCGTGTGGGCAGGTTTCGCTCCCACCGGATGTGTGGGCAGTAGCGTTGTCCTTCTAGTAAACTGTTTGTGGTATACCTGATTTTTTCATTATGTTTTGAAAGACAAAATGGTGTTACAGAGGGAAAGGATGGTGTTTTAATTGCTAGAACATTTACGTACAGTGAACATTTAGTACATGAGTGTCGTGTCTAAATTTGGAATTATTCCGGGTTCATTGGGCATTTTTATGCATTAATTGAGTTTCTCGACATTTAATGTGCATAATTCAAATTTGAACTACAAGCACATGCTCCAGTGCACCAAAGTTTATTGAAAAATCACATGTGTGTCTTCGGGTGAATTTATAGGTCCCATGCAAGAAATGAGAATGAAATTCAAACATCTGGGCGTCGTGGCTCGGCTTGAAAGATTGAGAAACTTTGTTTTTTAATTCATGTAAATCCAAAACACGCCTGAAAATCATGAAACTTGGCATGGTGTCATGACATGGCACCAACATGCTGCGGTATATTTTTTGCCGAATTGGGACAAGCTTTGTATAAGCTTCTTGCAAACTGCACCTTCTCTCAAGAAGGCTTGTGGTTCCGAGAGGGAATGTGTCACCTCCGTATGCGAAATGACATACGTACACTGCCTTCTCCCGCCTTAATTTTTTTACACAAGCATATTAGACCAAAAATAAGTATCGTGCTAAATTTTGGAATTATTCCGGTTTCGTTTGGACTTTTTTATATATTAATTAAATTTATGGGCATTTAATGTGCATAATTCAAATTTGAACTACAAGCACATGCTTCAGTGCACCAAAGTTGGTTGAAAAATCACATGTGTGTCCTTGGATGAATTTCTAGGTCCCATGCAAGAAATGCGAATGAAATTCAAACATCTAGGCGTCGTGGCTCAGCCGGAAAGATTGAGAAACTTGATTTTTTAATTCATGTAAATCGAAAACACGCCTGAAGATCATAAAACTTGGCATGGTGTCATGACATGGCACCAACATGCAGCGCTAATTTTTTGGCCGAGTTGGGACAAGCTTTGGTATACTTGCAAACTGGAGCTTATCTCAAGAAGGCTCGTGGTTCTGAGAGGGAACGTGTCACCTTCGTGTGCAAAATGACATACGTACACTGCCTTCTCCCGCTTTAATTTTTTTACACAGGAAGATTAGACCAAATAGAAGTATTGTGCTAAATTTTGGAATTATTCGGGGTTCGTTTGGACTTTTTTATACACTAATTGAATTTCTGGGCATTTAATGTGCATAATTCAAATTTGAACTACAAGCACGTGCTCCAGTGCACCAAAGTTGGCTGAAAAATCACATGTGTGTCCTTCGGTGAATTTCTAGGTCTCATGCAAGAAATTGGTATGAAATTCAAACATCTGGGCGTCGTGTCTCGATTGGAAAGATTGAGAAACTTGGTTTTTTAATTCCTGGAAATCCAAAACATGTTTGAAAATCATGAAACTTGGCACGGTGTCATGACATGGCACCAACATGCTGTGGTAATTTTTCTGTCCGATTTGCGAAGGTGCACACATTAACAATCAACAAAGTCATTTTGGAACAAGTGTTGTCACGTTACAAATCGGAAACACACGTATTATTGAAATCATGGACATTCTACTTACCGATTACGTGCCGCCAAGCGCCCCCTTTTTTATTGGCTAGGAGGTGCCGTGCGGGGTAGCTATTTGAGTACGGGAGGCGTGCGATCAGACCCCTGCATGCTCATCAGGAGGAGAGCCCTCTGACCTCTATCCGCCGCACACCTCCCTCCCAACGTCTCCATTAATGGCGCCCGAGCCCCTGTTTCATGGCGTGGCTATGTCTCACTGAACTGAGATTTAAGAGAGAAAAATGAAAATATCAAAGCAAAGTTTTTCACGGATCTTGATGTAAGATCCGACGGACCTATATAGCATTGACTGCAACTTATAGCAAGCATGATGAATATAAGGACGATGACAGTGGATAATAATTGTCTTCCGAATTTTAGGAACATAATTAAAAAAAGCCACATGCGGCAACGCCTGAAATACACAAGGGCCAAAGAAGAAGACAACGATCTGGCTCACTGATCTCTACTTTCTTGATGCGTTGCTGCAGGCCGCGGGAACTAGTCTCCGCGACGAGCGGAGATGAACTCTTTCTTGTCCTCAAGATGCTACTCGAAAGCATCCGTGGATTCCTCCACCAGCCTTCTGTGCTCGATGCGTAGCATGGCATTCTCGTCCATAAGTTTCCCGATGATGACGCCGGTCCTCTTCAACAAGGCAGTGGTCTCCTCCTGCTGCTCCGCACTTCCAACGATCTTTGCCCTCAGCAGGTCGCGCTCAGCCAGGAGCTTCGCATTGCTCTCATTTAGTTGCCGGATGACGCCGGTAGCATGTTCAAAAGAGGCTTTCATGTCGTCCTACAACCTCGCCCAACCGGAGATCTGATCCATCTGGCTATGGACGACTGCATGCATGTGCCAGTAAGAGTCCTCGCCTGCCTGCGAGATATTTTCTCAGGCCGCCGCAGCACGGGAGGACATCTCTGCTGCATTCACGGTGCGGCGGGACATCTCTTCTGCTTCCGCGGTGCGGCCGGACCAGTCTGTTCCATCGACGAAGTAGCGGGACCTCCGTGCTGCTTCGGCAGCGTGACAAGACCTCCGTGCTGCTTCGGCAGCGTGGCAGGACCTCCGTCCTGCTTTGGCGGCGCGATGGGACCTCTGTGCTGCTACGGCCGCACGACGGGACATGCCGGCTGCTTTCGCGGTGAGGCGGGACATCTCTCGTGCTTCCGCTTCCATGCTCGCCTCTCCCTGGTGGCAATCTCTCGACCCAGAACTCACGCTGGCCATGGGAGATGCAAGGGAACGATGATGAATGACTTGTTAATGTTTGTGGAGGAGTTGAGGAGGAATGTGCAGTCATCTTCGAGTAGTAGTATTTATAAACGAGTACTAATACGCTCCTAAGTGTGAAACCATTTAGGTTTTGATCGGTGTGAACAGGTTTGCAATTAAATATAGCATGGTAGTAATTTGGAATGTGACGGGACGCAGGCTCAAAATTTATTGACGGTTCTAAGTCCGGCACTATTCCCAGAAGGCATAACGTCGGCACGCTTTCTCGGTCGCGTACATGGCATTTGAACCATAGGGTGCACCGCAATAGGCAATGTCAGCACATGTCTTGTTCCAACAACCATGCGCGCTCATTATTACCATCGCGCATGCTTCTTCTAATTAGAATGTGTGTGCCCGTCTAGCGCACACACGTTGATCTATTTAACTGTTTCCGTTTGTTGTGGATAATCGCAAACAGTTCATTCATGTGAAGTGTATGCCATCAATCGCAGACACTTTGATCTGGCTGACCGTTTCTGTTCTGTTGCCTAATTGCAAACAGTTAATCCTTCTAAAGTGTATGCCCTCAATCGCACACACCTTTATCTAGCAGCCTGTTTCTACTGTTCCTCCTCATCACAAATCGTTAATCTGAGTGAACCGTATGCTGTATATCGCACACACCTTCATCCGTCTGCTCGTTTCTTTTGTTCCACCTTGATACGTCTCCAACGTATCTATAATTTTTGATTGTTCCATGCTATTATATTATCAACCTTGGATGTTTTATATGCTATTTTATATGACTTTTGGGACTAACCTATTAACCCAGAGCCCAGTGCCAGTTTCTGTTTTTTTCTTTGTTTTAGAGTATCATAGAAAAGGAAAATCAAACGGAGTCCAATTGACCTGAAACTTGACGGGACTTATTTTTGGACCATAAGAAGCCAACGGAGTATCGGAGATGCACCAGGAGAGTCCCGGGCTGCCCACGGTGGTGGAGGGCGTGCCCACCCCCCTGGCGCGCCCCCCTGCCTCGTGGACAGCCCCGAGATCCACCGACGTACTTCTTCCTCCCATATATACCCATATACCCTAAAAACTTCGGGGAGGACAATAGATCGGGAGTTCCGCCGCCAGAAGCCTCTGTAGCCACTGAAAACCAATCTAGACCAGTTCTAGCACCCTGCCGGAGGGGGAATCTCTCTCTGGTGGCCATCTTCATCATCCCGGTGCTCTCCATGACGAGGAGGGAGTAGTTCTCCCTTGGGGCTAAGGGTATGTACCAGTAGCTATGTGTTTGATCTCCCTCTCTCGTGTTCTTGAGGTGTTATGATCTTGAAGTATCGCGAGCTTTGCTATTATATTTGGATCCTACGATGTTCTCCCCCTCTACTCTCTTGTAATGAATTGAGTTTTCCCTTTGAAGTTATCTTATCGGATTGAGTCTTTAAGGATTTGAGAACACTTGATGTATGTCTTGCATGGGATACTCGTGGTGACGATGGGGTATTCTATTGATCCACTTGATGTATGTTTTAGTGATCAACTTGCGGGTTCCTCCCATGAACCTATGCATAGGGGTGGGCACACGTTCTCGTGTTGACTCTCCGGTAGACTCTTTGGGGCATTCTTTGAAGTACTTTGTGTTGGTTTGAATAGATGAATATGAGATTGTGTGATGCATATCGTATAATCATACCCACGGATACTTGAGGTGACATTGGAATATCTAGGTGACAATAGGGTTTTGATTGATTTGTGTCTTAAGGTGTTATTCTAGTACGAACTCTAGGATATATTGAACGGAAAGAATAGCTTCATGTTATTTTACTACAGACTCTTGAATAGATCGATCAGAAAGAATAACTTTGAGGTGGTTTCATACCCTACCATAATCTCTTCGTTTGTTCTCCTCTATTAGTGACTTTGGAGTGACTCTTTGTTGCATGTTGAGGGATAGCTATATGATCCAATTATGTTATTATTGTCGAGAGGACTTACACTAGTGAAAGTATGAACCCTAGGCCTTGTTTCAATGCATTGCAATACCGTTTGTGCTCACTTTTATCATTAGTTACCTTGCTGTTTTTATATTTTCAGATTACAAAAACCATTATCTACTATCCATATACCACTTGTATCACCATCTCTTCGCCGAACTAGTGCACCTATACAATTTACCATTGTATTGGGTGTGTTGGGGACACAAGAGACTCTTTGTTATTTGGTTGCAGGGTTGCTTGAGAGAGACCATCTTCATCCTACGCCTCCTACGGATTGATAAACCTTAGGTCATCCACTTGAGGGAAATTTGCTACTATCCTACAAACCTCTGCACTTGGAGGCCCAACAACGTTTACAAGAAGAAGGTTGTGTAGTATACATCAAGCTCTTTTCTGGCGCCATTGCCGGGGAGGTGAGTGCTTGAAGGTATATCTTTGGATCTTGCAATCGAGTCTTTTAGTTTCTTGTTTTATCACTAGTTTAGTTTATAAAAGAAAAGTACAAAAAATGGAATTAAGTTTGCCTCATACGCTTCATCTTTTTAATATCTTTCGTGAGTATGATGGAAAGGAAAATTGTGCCAAAGTGTTAGAAGAAGAATGCATTAAAATGTTTGGCACTAAATCTTTGAATGCTGAGCATGATTACAATGTTGTTAGTATGAACTCCTTGAATATCCATAGAACCAATGATGATTGCACTAGTTATGATGAAAATTTCTCCTATAAACATATCAATTTTTGTGGAGTGCATTGGGTTTGTAAGTACACACTGTGACGCCCGGATAAGCAAGCTACAGTAACCTCTGCTAATGACGCCATGTCACCTCCGTTACTGTCGCTAATCTCGCGTTAGTTCAAAACGATTCGAATTTAAATTTGAATTTTTGGCAAACAAACAAAGTTTTCAAACTTTAAAACAAAATGTTTGGACCGTGTCAAATGATGCATAGATAATTATGGTGAAGTAAACACATTTTTAGAAAATGCATAGATATTTTAAATTGAATAAAACAGAAAGGAAAATAAATAAAAAGAAACAAATGAAAGGAAAACAAAACAAAACAAAAACAACAGACCCCCCCCCCCCGCTGGGCCAAGTGGCCCAGCTGGCCTCCTCTGCCCGAACGGGCCGGCCCAACCGGCCAAAGGCCCAATCGGCCAACCCCACTCCTCTCCTTATCCCCCCCCCGCAACCCTAGCCGCCACCCCACTCGTCCACTCCCCCCACTCGCTCCTCCCACGTTCCCCTCTCTCCCTCGTCTGGATCGAGGCAGGGGAGCCAGATCCCGCGTCTCCGGCGTCGCCCGTCACCACCCCCCCCCTCGCCGGACGCCTCCTCGCCTCACCCCGAGTCGCCCCGGCGCCCGTCCACGCGCCGCCCTCGATCTGGAGTTGGGACTCGGTCCCGACGCCACCACCGCTTGGAGTCCCCCTCGCCGGAATCACGTCGCCACGCCGGACCGATCCGCCGCCGCCCGGAGCTCCACGCGCCTCCTCCCCGTCGCCCGGCCATCCCCGACTCCTCCTCGACCCCCACTGCCCTGGGCCCTACTCCCCGCAGTGAGCACTGCACCTCCCTCCTCTCTGTCTCCCCCGCCCTACCCCGCGCGCGCCCCCGCGAGCATCTGGTCGGCGCCCTCCTCCGCCCCAGCCGGCGCCGGGGACCAGTCGGGCTGCGCGTGCACCGTCGCCATGGTGGCCTCGCCCCACTGCACCGCTCGAAGACACCCGCGCCCTGCCTAGTTCACCATGGCCATCGGCCTCCCCCGCTGCTCCCCCTCCCCTGAACCCACGACTGCCTCCCCGTGCCTTGTCCTCCTCGTTACGTGCCACCCTGGGCCCCCTACGCCCTGCTGCCGCTTGTGCGGTCGCCGGTGGCGCCCCGCCAGCCTCGACCCGCTCTGCGCCTCGCCGGCGCCCCCCTCGGGCGCCTTGTTGGGGGCCGGCCACCACGCCCGCACCTGTTACCTGCAGCGCCCGTGCCCGCTAAGGGCCCCTATGGGCCACAGACATGTGGGGCCCGGCCCCCAGAACGTTTAAAAAAAAGAAGAAAAGAAAAAGGAAATAAAATAAAAATGAATTAATAAATAAATAATCAATCAATTAATTAATTAATTAAGTTAGTTAATCCTGATTAGATTAACCTAATCACTAATTAAATTAACAAATCTGTAATTAAACTAAACAGAGAATGACAGGTGGGTCCCACTGGACCCACACGTCAGGTTGACCAGGTCAATGGTCAACGTTGACTGCTGACATCACTCTGATGTCATGCTGACGTCAGCATTTACTATTCTAGATAATGTTGGATTAAATAATTAATTAAATTCCAGAAATTAATAAAATCTTTAGAAAATCATATCTTTTAATCCGTAACTCGGATTAAAATATTTTCAACATGGAAGTTGCTCAGAACGATGAGACGATTCCGGATACGCAACCCGTTCGTCCGCCACACCCCCCTAACCTATCGAACTCGCAACTTTCCTCCTCCGACTCCTCTACCCGAAAATACGGAACACCGGGAATACTTTCCCGGATGTCTTCCCCCTTCGTCGGTATCACCTCCTACCGCGTTAGGGCACACCTAGCATCGTTACTTGTCATGTCATGCATCGGTATGCATCTGTTTACATGGTATTCATTGTTTCTTCCCCCTCTTCTCTCCGGTAGACTACGAGACCGACGCTGCTGCTGCCCAGTTCGACTACGGAGTTGACGACCCCTCTCTCTTGCCAGAGCAACCAGGCAAGCCCCCCCCTTTGATCACCAGATATCGCCTATTCTACTCTATACTGCTTGCATTAGAGTAGTGTAGCATGTTACTGCTTTCAGTTAATCCTATACTGCTGCATAGCCTGTCCTTGCTACTACTGTTGTTACCTTTACCTGCAATCCTACATGCTTAGTATAGGATGCTAGTATTTTTCATCTGTGGCCCTACATTCTTGTCCGTCTGCTGTGCTATACTATCGGGCCGTGATCACTCGGGAGGTGATCACGGGTTACGTTATACATGATTCATGTGGTGACCAAAGACGGGTCGGCTGGTGGAGCACCCGCGAGTGGATCTTTGTGGCGGAGCGACAGGGCAGGTTGAGACCGCCTAGGAGAGAGGTGGGCCTGGCCCTGTTCGGCGTTCGCGGATACTTAACACGCTTAACGAGATCTTGGTATTTGATCTGAGTTGGCTACGAGCCTATACGCACTAACCATCTACGTGGGAGTAGTTATGGGTACTCCGGCGTCGTGGTATCAGCCGAAGCACTTCGTGACGCCAGCGACGGAGCGGCGCGCGCCGGATTGGACTGGAACGCCACTAGGCTAGGTCTGCTTTCGGCCGCCCACGCAACGTGCAGGTGTGCTCAGGGCGATGGGCCCAGACCCCTGCGCGCTTAGGTTTAGACCGGCGTGCTGGCCTCTCTGTTGTGCCTAGGTGGGGCTGCGACGTGTTGATCTTCCGCGGCCGGGCATGACCCAGGAAAGTGTGTCCGGCCAAATGGGATCAAGCGTGTTGGGTAAGTTGGTGCACCCCTGCAGGGAAGTTAATCTATTCGAATAGCCGTGATCTTCGGTAACAGGACGACTTGGAGTTGTACCTTGACCTTATGACAACTAGAACCGGATACTTAATAAAACACACCCTTCCAAGTTCCACAGACAACCTGGTGATCGCTTTTCCACAGGGCGACGAGGGGAGGATCGCCGGGTAGGATTATGCTATGCGATGCTACTGGATGCTACTTGGAGATGCTACTTGGAGATGCTACTTGGGGACTTCAATCTACTCTCTTCTACATGCTGCAAGACGGAGGCTGCCAGAAGCGTAGTCTTCGACAGGATTAGCTATCCCCCTCTTATTCTGGCATTCTGCAGTTCAGTCCACTGATATGGCCCTTTACACATATACCCATGCATATGTAGTGTAGCTCCTTGCTTGCGAGTACTTTGGATGAGTACTCACGGTTGCTTTTCTCCCTCTTTTCCCCCTTTCCCTTCTACCTGGTTGTCGCAACCAGATGCTGGAGCCCTGGAGCCAGACGCCACCGTCGACGACGACCTACTACACTGGAGGTGCCTACTACTACGTGCAGGCTGCTGACGACGACCATGAGTAGTTTAGGAGGATCCCAGGCAGGAGGCCTGCGCCTCTTTCGATCTGTATCCCAGTTTGTGCTAGCCTTCTTAAGGCAAACTTGTTTAACTTATGTCTGTACTCAGATATTGTTGCTTCCGCTGACTCGTCTATGATCGAGCACTTGTATTCGAGCCCTCGAGGCCCCTGGCTTGTATTATGATGCTTGTATGACTTATTTATGTTTTAGAGTTGTGTTGTGATATCTTCCCGTGAGTCCCTGATCTTGATCGTACACATTTGCGTGCATGATTAGTGTACGATTGAATCGGGGGCGTCACAAGTTGGTATCAGAGCCGACTGCCTGTAGGAATCCCCCTTCCAACTCCTTGGCCGAAGTCGAGTCTAGACTTTACAAAACTTTTACTAACATGGCTGTGCGGCCCATGGGCCCACGTCGCCATTGGGTGGTAATAGGATCTTTTACTCCTCGCCTATACTCTGGGACTCTGAGCTCTCTTCTATTCGGGTTAAATGATTTTGCTAAAAACAAAACTAACTTTAGGTTCTCGATAATACTTGCTCACGGAGAGCCCCTCACTTCAGATGATCGCCTGCTGCACTAGAAGATTCCGAAGTTACTCTACGATGTTCTCTCGAGTCTTTGTGCCATCGCATTTGCGATTTCCTTCCACCGTCAACCCCTATGAAAAACTGCTTATACTTGCCATTCATACAATCATTCCCCGTTGATCTTGTTATTGCAAGATGTCCCGAAATACTCTTTGTTGTTCCGAAAATCCTTTAAGCTTACTGCCTTGCAGTTCTTTACCACATGAATATCCCTATTGAAAATTCCTCGCGCTTGTCGAGTATCCGCTCATCCCCAGTTGTTCATGCGTTTCACAAAAGTCTTCAAAATACTATTCGATCTCCCGAAAATCTTATGGAGCCTTTGGCTCTTGAAATTCTTGCTTGCTCGCATTATGGTTAATCCCATTAGTCTCTTAATCTTAATGGCATACCTTGTCATTATCATTTTGAGTCCGTTGATTCAATACGTTGCGAATGCACGCAATCATCAGTTGATCCTTTTAAATTATCTTTCCGGCTCAGATGTCGTTTTAAACAAGAGTTGGTTCTCAACCAATCCAAATGCCGTCGATAGTACCCCTAAGGCTATTCAACTTATCCACCCCTGATCAGAACATTGCTTCTGTTCCCTTAATTTGGAAATCATAATTTCTTTGTGTTTGAGCTCTGGATTAGTTAGTTGTTTCTATAATCCAATGCCCTTGCATTGTTACTTCCTCTGATTGTGTGCCGATGCTCACATCAGCTCTGCTATGGATCGACAGATCCTTTAATGTATTTTATCCGACATTGTCCTTCATATTCAATAACCTTGTGAGCCTTCCCTTGGATACATAATGCCTTTGGTAAATTGTATCATCTACCTTCTCAACCTTGCTTTGCTTTCGAGCTTGTGATATTTACTCTTGAAACTTGTGGTATATGTTTCTAAGAAGCCCCATTGGGTTGAACCTATACCTTCCTTAAAAACCGTATGAACCGGAAGGTTTTGACAAGTCAACCCTTCTAGTGTTTAGCAGATAATTTTCTACCATACAACTTCTTTGAGAACGAGAAGTGAATGGAAGGTTATGCATTATGGAAGTGGGAGTCGACCTTGAACTTTGTGTTCATGCCCATGGACACGATGTAGATCTTATCATTAAAGCTTCTCTTAAATTAATTATTCCCTTGGTATAAGTACATCTTATATCTGGGATCTGGCCTTTTGCAATCGTGGTTCCGACCATGATCTCCTTTAAATACCATTTCTCATGCAAGTTTAAGCACTTGTCTTCTACAGAGTAATACCCCAGTCCAACCTCTACTTTGATTTGTCGTCGAGTATTACCCCTTGGTATCTCAAGAATATCATGGGGCTGCATAACTTATTATGGGTTCTTCATCAACTATTATTTCTCACAGATTCCAATTTTCTCGGGTTCTGGGTTGTCGTCAATCGAGAACAACGATTCCACATTTTGGTTCGATAACCCTAAGTAATTTTCGTTGCTTACGATTTTATTAATCCTTTAAGTCTTTCCTAGCCTGATCGGCTAAATTTTAAACCGTACTACCTGGTCCTCCTTTTCGGAGCACAATTTTCGATGATGAGCTAAACTTACGTCGATCTTCCTCGTCATATCAGTTCGCCTTGAACAACAAGCTTGATTTCAAGTTTGTGTCCTACCCATGGTTCCAATAACCTTCCGCTTCATTATTCCTTTGACTTGATGTCGTCACTGATTGATTACATCTTCATGAAATCTCTCGACAAATGTGTCGTGATTATCATCAACCTTATGAGCTCTTCCAGGATATCAATTGAGTTCATGATGAGAAATACCATCCTTGCCCCTGATGATTTGTGTTACCTTTGACCACTTATTTGCCTTCCGTTCAACACAAAATTGTTCGTGTTTTGAGTTATACCTTGAGATCCCTACTATCCAGCATTTGTTCTTCCTTACCTTGGAGTATTACCATCTTTTAATATCAAGGATGTGGTGAGGATTGCTCCACCTCTTAAGAAATTCTTGGTATAGTGATACTTCTCACCATCACCATTCTTTCTTGGTCCTCGGTTGATTCCAACTGGGGTACCAACAAGTGAACTATGCTGTTTGGATTCTGTACTTCTAGCAACCCTATTGCTTTGAAGTTAATGGTCAACCGTTCATTCTTAGACTATTGATTATTGAATCACCATTCTGACATTGGTCGTGCAGCCCAACCCATATTTCGGGCGCACCTTTCAACCAATGTTTAATTGTGTATGTTGTCCTCGAGCATGCTTCATTATATCATTTGATCGGACAAATGCTATCTCCTTATCCACATAATTGAGGAGATGCATCTTTTTGGATACCTCGTTGAATTATCGCTGAGTCCGTCAGCCACTTCCTCATCCTCTCCTTGGTTTAATGATGAACTCTGGTTTCGGAACTTGCTTCCATAGTTCATTTCCTGAGAATCTTGAAATGTCTTTTCGTCTATTTGTGTTGCACCTTTTCTTCTCGGACATCCTGAGTCTGAGGTATCATGACACCAACCGGATCTGAATCTCGGTCAGATATGATGGTTGGGACAACTTTTCAAGAGTTATAACATTGGTCCCTATATGCCCCGGTAAGGTGATGTCATGCCTAGCACACCGGACCAGAGGACCTAGTGTTATAGTTTCCTTTGTAACAAGGTTAATCATTTTTCCATGAGGAAACTGAATGCCTGTTTAATGAGTTTATCCTGATGGATCCTTTGTGTATCCAAAATCCGATTTTTGCTTGAAGACCATGTCAATGCTATCTCGAAGCATGTCTGTGGTACTCCGATTTTCAACAAGAACATTTAAAGCCCAATGCTAAATGCTTCTTGATCAATTATCCAAACACCGTTGTATGGGTAATGTCATGAAAATTTCTCTTCCCTTTCCTAAAGGGGTTTTCTACGTTATATCCCGTCATGAATATCATGCGTTGCTTGCCCTTGGGAAGGATATACCCCCTGATATATGTGTTTAAACACATTTTCCTTTTCATTGTTCTGTTTAATCTGATAATCTTATTTTCCTTTCCATTGGTTGGTTTAACCTTTCTTGAGGTCTATATAATCTAAGCAGTATTATTCTCCTGCTTATGTAAACACCTCGGTGTACAACTCTGTCAGTAAGACCCTGTTACTATTGTTGATGACATTTCAGTAACCACCGATGGACGAGAACTTTGCCTATTGGTCCGCCTCGTTTCAACGAGCAGGAAAATGGTTCTCCTTGTCCCTCGCCTTGGTACCGATGTAGTTGCTGACATATAACTGACAGGCTAACCTCTGACATGCCTTACTTGCATGATCGTGCAAGACATCACCGCCTTCCTACTTTTAACCCACATGGTGGGCCCATAACCCACAGTTCCACAGGATCGAAACCTGACTCTCCTGTACAACCTGATGTCAAAGTTATTCCTCGTGCTTGACTTTGTATGTAATTCACGGGCCACTTGCCTGTTGATCTATTCTGGTATCGGACACAATACTTATTCCCGTTGCTCTGAACCCCTTTCGCACTCTGCTTCAGGCAATGAATGATTGCCTATCCGCTTGAAACTTCTTATTACACCGTCTTACTTTGCTCTCGATGTGTGTCATTTGTTCAACTCGAGAGATACTCATATGTTCATTCTTGGGATACCCCCAGATGAATTTCCCTTATAACATCCTATCATTGTAGAGCTGCCCCGTACCTATTCGTAAGTACGATGGAGTTCCCCGAAGAAAGGACGACAACTTCATCATGATGCTTTGGAATAAAGAATTGAAGACATCAACGAAAGGGATTAACTTCTTCGAGAAGATCCATTAGAATAACCAGAACTTTCCCCCTTACTCCCCTCTTAAATCTCGGGACGAGATTTCTTGTAGTGGAGGAGAATTGTGACGCCCGGATAAGCAAGCTACAGTAACCTCTGCTAATGACGCCATGTCACCTCCGTTACTGTCGCTAATCTCGCGTTAGTTCAAAACGATTCGAATTCAAATTTGAATTTTTGGCAAACAAACAAAGTTTTCAAACTTTAAAACAAAATGTTCGGACCGTGTCAAATGTTGCATAGATAATTATGGTGAAGTAAACACATTTTTAGAAAATGCATAAATATTTTAAATTGAATAAAACAGAAAGGAAAATAAATAAAAAGAAACAAATGAAAGGAAAACAAAACAAAACAAAAACAACAGACCCCCCCCCCCCGCTGGGCCAAGTGGCCCAGCTGGCCTCCTCCGCCCGAACGGGCCGGCCCAACCGGCCAAAGGCCCAATCGGCCAACCCCACTCCTCTCCTTATCCCCCCGCAACCCTAGCCGCCACCCCACTCGTCCACTCCCCCCCCACTCGCTCCTCCCACGTTCCCCTCTCTCCCTCGTCTGGATCGAGGCAGGGGAGCCAGATCCCGCGTCGCCGGCGTCGCCCGTCACCACCCCCCCTCGCCGGACGCCTCCTCGCCTCACCTCGAGTCGCCCCGGCGCCCGTCCATGCGCCGCCCTCGATCTGGAGTTGGGACTCGGTCCCGACGCCACCACCGCTTGGAGTCCCCCTCGCCGGAATCACGTCACCATGCCGGACCGATCCGCCACCGCCCGGAGCTCCACGCGCCTCCTCCCCGTCGCCCGGTCATCCCCGACTCCTCCTCGACCCCCACTGCCCGGGCCCTACTCCCCGCAGTGAGCACCGCACCTCCCTCCTCTCTGTCTCCCCTGCGCTACCCCGCGCGCGCCCCCGTGAGCATCTGGCCGACGCCCTCCTCCGCCCCAGCCGGCACCGGGGACCAGTCGGGCTGCGCGTGCACCATCACCATGGTGGCCTCGCCCCACTACACCGCTGGAAGACACCCGCGCCCTGCCTAGTTTGCCGTGGCCATCGGCCTCCCCCGCTGCTCCCCCTCCTCTGAACCCACGACTGCCTCCCCGTGCCTTGTCCTCCTTGTTACGTGCCACCCTGGGCCCCCTACGCCCTGCTGCCGCTTGTGCGGTCGCCGGTGGCGCCCCGCCAGCCTCGACCCGCTCTGCGCCTCGCCGGCGCCCCCCTCGAGCGCCTTGTTGGGGTCCGGCCACCACGCCCGCGCCTGTTACCTGCAGCGCCCGTGCCCGCTAAGGGCCCCTATGGGCCACAGACATGTGGGGCCCGGCCCCCAGAACGTTTAAAAAAAAGAAGAAAAGAAAAAGGAAATAAAATAAAAATGAATTAATAAAATTAATAAATAAATAATCAATCAATTAATTAATTAATTAAGTTAGTTAATCCTGATTAGATTAACCTAATCACTAATTAAATTAACTAATCTGTAATTAAACTAAACAGAGAATGACAGGTGGGTCCCGCTGGACCCACACGTCAGGTTGACCAGGTCAATGGTCAACGTTGGCTGCTGACATCACTCTGATGTCCTGCTGACATCATCATTTACTATTCTGGATAATGTTGGATTTAAATAAATAACTAAATAAAATCAGAAATGATTAAATCTTTAGAAAATCATATCTTTTAATCCGTAACTCGGATTAAAATACTTTCTACATGAAAGTTGCTCAGAATGAAGAGACAAACCCAGATACGCAGCCCGTTCGTCCACCACACACCCCTAACATACCAAACCCGCAACTTTCCCCCTCCGGTTCATGTGTCAAAAAACACGGAACACCGGGAATACTTTCCCGGATGTTTCCCCCTTAACCGGTACCACCTCATACCACGTTAGGGCACGCCTAGCATCGTTACTGGTCTTGTCTTGCATCGATATGCATCTGTTTACATGGTATTCATTGTTTCTTCCCCCTCTTCTCTCCTGTAGACTACGAGACCGACGCTGCTGCTGCCCAGTTCGACTACGGAGTTGACGACCCCTCTCTCTTGCCAGAGCAACCAGGCAAGCCCCCCCTTGATCACCAGATATCGCCTATTCTACTCTATACTACTTGCATTAGAGTAGTGTAGCATGTTACTGCTTTCAGTTAATCCTATTCTGATGCATAGCCTGTCCTTGCTACTACTGTTGTTACCTTTACCTGCAATCCTACATGCTTAGTATAGGATGCTAGTATTTTTCATCTGTGGCCCTACATTCTTGTCCGTCTGCTGTGCTATACTATCGGGCCGTGATCACTCGGGAGGTGATCACGGGTATATACTATATACGTTATACATGATTCATGTGGTGACCAAAGATGGGTCGGCTGGTGGAGCACCCGCGAGTGGATCTTTGTGGCGGAGCGACAGGGCAGGTTGAGACCGCCTAGGAGAGAGGTGGGCCTGGCCCTGTTCGGCGTTCGCGGATACTTAACACGCTTAACGAGATCTTGGTATTTGATCTGAGTTGGCTACGAGCCTATACGCACTAACCATCTACGTGGGAGTAGTTATGGGTATCCCGGCGTCGTGGTATCAGCCGAAGCACTTCGTGACGCCAGCGACGGAGCGGCGCGCGCCGGATTGGACTGGAACGCCACTAGGCTAGGTCTGCTTCGGCCGCCCTACGCAACGTGCAGGTGTGCTCAGGGCGATGGGCCCAGACCCCTGTGCGCTTAGGTTTAGACCGGCGTGCTGGCCTCTCTGTTGTGCCTAGGTGGGGCTGCGACGTGTTGATCTTCCGCGGCCGGGCATGACCCAGGAAAGTGTGTCCGGCCAAATGGGATCAAGCGTGTTGGGTAAGTTGGTGCACCCTGCAGGGAAGTTAATCTATTCGAATAGCCGTGATCTTCGGTAACAGGACGACTTGGAGTTGTACCTTGACCTTATGACAACTAGAACCGGATACTTAATAAAACACACCCTTCCAAGTTCCACAGACAACCCGGTGATCGCTTTTCCACAGGGCGACGAGGGGAGGATCGCCGGGTAGGATTATGCTATGCGATGCTGGATGCTACTTGGAGATGCTACTTGGAGATGCTACTTGGAGGACTTCAATCTACTCTCTTCTACATGCTGCAAGACGGAGGCTGCCAGAAGCGTAGTCTTCGACAGGATTAGCTATCCCCCTCTTATTCTGGCATTCTGCAGTTCAGTCCACTAATATGGCCCTTTACACATATACCCATGCATATGTAGTGTAGCTCCTTGCTTGCGAGTACTTTGGATGAGTACTCACGGTTGCTTTTCTCCCTCTTTTCCCCCTTTCCCTTCTACCTGGTTGTCGCAACCAGATGCTGGAGCCCTGGAGCCAGACGCCACCGTCGACGACGACTACTACACTGGAGGTGCCTACTACTACGTGCAGGCCGCTGACGACGACCATGAGTAGTTTAGGAGGATCCCAGGCAGGAGGCCTGTGCCTCTTTCGATCTGTATCCCAGTTTGTGCTAGCCTTCTTAAGGCAAACTTGTTTAACTTATGTCTGTACTCAGATATTGTTGCTTCCGCTGACTCGTCTATGATCGAGCACTTGTATTCGAGCCCTCGAGGCCCCTGGCTTGTATTATGATGCTTGTATGACTTATTTAAGTTTTGGAGTTGTGTTGTGATATCTTCCCGTGAGTCCCTGATCTTGATCGTACACATTTGCGTGCATGATTAGTGTACGATTGAATTGGGGGCGTCACACACACTAAATAGGGAAGATAGATATTGCAAGAGGCATACGTATTTGGAAACTAAATGGTTGCAAGAAAGGCTAAATGTTAGTGCTGAAAATTTAAAATATCTTAACCGTACTTGTGAACTTTGCAATGAACATGGTCGTTTAAATATCAAATGCAAATTGTTCCATGATCGAATCGTGTCTAAAAATTGTGATGACTTGATTTCCCTTGCACATTATAATGAACTTAGTTTGCTTTTAGGTTATGAAGAAATGAAATGTCAAACTAACATTATTCTAGAATATAACCTCGAGAAATTCCTCGATATTGATCTAGAGGAAATTTATATGTATTGTGCGGTGAATTGTTTTGAAAATTCTTATATTGCCAATTGCATAAAGAAAAGAAAACAAGTAGAAGATGAAGAGAATACTAATGAAAGGGAAGAGACTTCCAAATACCCTCCTATTATTTCTTATGATGAATAGGGTAACGAGGAGGAGCCTCCTATTCAACCAATCTCATTAATAAGGAGCTCAAAAAAGAGGATTGAATCCACACATGATGTGGTGAAGAAGAAGAAGAAAAGAAAAAGGAAGAGAGGTAAAAAGATATCTATCCCAAATAATGCTGATCCTATTATTGTTGTGCCTCATGAAAATATAATTGTGGAAGATAATGATGCTTCTTATGATCTTGAAAATCTTTTTGGCACTTGCTTGGAAGAATATGATAATTGCTATAGTATTGGTGCTATCCATACTATTAATGATGAGAGTGATTATGCTTATGATATGAAAATGCCCAAGCTTGGGGATGCTATGTTTGATGAAGGTGATGTTTTTGAATATATTTGCTGCAATTAATGTTTGTCACAAGCTTGGGGATGCTACGTTTAATGAAGATGATACTTTTAGTTTCCCAAGTTTTGACATGCAAATTTATTATGATGATAGCATACCTCCTATTTATGATGACTATTGCGATGACACTTATGCTATAAAGAGTAGTGATGATTATATTTATAAAACTTGTCATGATTATGATTACCCCTTTTCTGAACATTACTCTTTTAATGTGGAAACAATTTATAGTATTCGAGTCTCCTATGATACTTGCACTATTCCGAATGTGAAGAATTTTGCTTATGTGGAGAGTAGTAGATTTTCTATGCTTGTAGATCATGAAAAGAATGCTTTAGGTGCTGGTTATATTATTGAATTCATTCATGAAGCTACTGAAAATTATTATGAGGGAGGAATATATACTTGTAGGAATTGCAATAATATCAAGTTTCCTCCCTATGTGCTTAAAGTTTTAAAGTTATGCTTGTTTTGCCTTCCTATGCTAGTTAATTATTGTTCCCATAAGTTGTTTGCTCACAAAATCCCTATGCATAGGAAGTGGGTTAGACTTAAATGTGATAGTCATATTCTTCAAGATGCTCTCTTTATGTTACAATTCTTATCTTTTATGTGAGCATCATTGAAATCATCATGCCTAGCTAGGGGCGTTAAATGATAGCGCTTGTTGGGAGGCAACCCAACTTTATTTTTGTTCCTTGCTTTTTGCTCCTGTTTAGTAATAAATAATTTATCTAGCCTCTGTTATGATTGAGTTTTTATGTTTTAATTAGTGTTTGTGCCAAGTAGAATAGTTGGGAAGACTTGGGGAAAGTCTTGTTGATCTTGCTGTAAAAAACAGAAACTTTAGCGCTCACGAGAATTGCTGCCATTTTTATTTGGAAAGTGATATTTAGTTAATTATTTTTGCAGATGATTAATAGATAAATTCATCTCGTCCAGAAATTTATTTTAGAATTTTTGGGGTTCCAGATCTTGCGTTAGCTACATATTACTACAGACTGTTCTGTTTTTGACAGATTCTGTTTTTCGTGTGTTGTTTGCTTATTTTGATGAATCTATGGCTAGTAAAATAGTTTATAAACCATATAGAAGTTGGAATACAGTAGGTTTAACACCAATATAAATAAAGAATGAGTTCATTACAGTACCTTGAAGTGGTGTTTTGTTTTCTTTCGCTAACAGAGCTCACGAGATTTTCTACTTTAAGTTTTGTGTTGTGAAGTTTTCAAGTTTTGGGTAAAGATTCGATGGACTATGGAATAAGGAGTGGAAATAGCCTAATATTAGGGATGCCCAAGGCACCCCAAGGTAATATTCAAGGACAACCAAGAGACTAAGCTTGGGGATGCCCCGGAAGGCATCCCCTCTTTCGTCTTCGTTCATCGGTAACTTTACTTGGAGGTGTATTTTTATTTACCACATGATATGTGTTTTTCTTGGAGCGTCATTTTATTTTATTTAATTTTGCTTGGTGTTTGAAAAAATACCAAGATCTTAATTTCTTAAATTTTAGAGATTCTTCACATAGTTGCATAATTATTCGACTACTCATTGAGCTTCACTTATATCTTTCAGAGTAGTTTGTCATTTGCTCTAGCGCTTCACTTATATGTTTTTAGAGCACGGTGGTGGTTTTATTTTGAAGAAATAGATGAACTCTCGTGATTCACTTATATTATTTTGATAGTCTTTAGAACAACATGGTAGTTTTCTTTGGTTATGAAACTAGTCCTAATATGATGGGCATCCAAGAGGGATATACTAAAAACTTTCATATATAAAGTGCATTGAATACTATGAGAAGTTTGATACTTGATAATTGTTTTGAGATATGGAGATGGTGATATTAGAGTCGTGCTAATTGAGTAGTTGTGAATTTTAGAAATGCTTGTGTTAAAGTTTGTGATTCCCGTAGCATGCACGTATGGTGAACCGTTATCTTAAGAAGTCGGAGCATGATTTATTTATTGATTGTCTTCCTTATGAGTGGCGGTCGGGGACGAGCTATGGTTATTTCCTACCAATCTATCCCCCTAGGAGCATGCGCGTAGTACTTTGTTTCGATAACTAATAGATTTTTGCAATAAGTATGTGAGTTCTTTATGACTAATTTTGAGTCCAAGGATTATACGCACTCTCACGCTTCCACCATTGCTAGCCTCTCTAATACCGCGCACCTTTCGCCGGTATCATATACCCACCATATATGTTCCTCAAAACAGCCACCATACCTACCTACCATGGCATTTCCATAGCCATTCCGAGATAGATTGCCATGCAACTTTCCACCGTTTCGTTTATTATGACATGCTCCATCATTGTCATATTGCTTTGCATGATCATGTAGTTGACATTGTATTTGTGGCAAAGCCACCGTTCATAATTATTTCATACATGTTACTCATGCATCATTGCACATCCCGGTACACCGCCGGAGGCATTCATATAGAGTCATATTTTGTTCTAAGTATCGAGTTGTAATTCTTGAGTTGTAAGTAAATAGAAGTGTGATGATCATCATTAATAGAGCATTGTCCCCCAAAAAAGGAAAGGCCAAATAAAAGGGGAGAAAGGCCAAATAAAAAAGAAAGGCCAAATAAAAGAAGAAAGGCCAAATAAAAAAATAAAAAATAAAAGGGACAATGCTACTATCCTTTTTTCCACACTTGTGCTTCAAAGTAGCACCATGATCTTCATGATAGAGAGTCTCTTGTTTTGTCACTTTCATATACTAGTGGGAAATTTTCATTATAGAACTTGGCTTGTATATTCCAACAATGGGCCTCCTCAAGTGCCCTAGGTCTTCGTGAGCAAGCAAGTTGGATGCACACCCACTAGTTTCTTTTGTTGAGCTTTCATACACTTATAGCTCTAGTGCATCCGTTGCATGGCAATCCCTACTCACTCACATTGATATCTATCGATGGGCATCTCCATAGCCCGTTGATATGCCTAGTTGGTGTGAGACTATCTTCTCCCTTTTTGTCTTCTCCACAACCACCATTCTATTCCACTTACAGTGCCATGTCCATGGCTCACGCTCATGTATTGCGTGAAGATTGAAAAAAGTTTGAGAACATCAAAAGTATGAAACAATGTCTTGGCTTGTCATCGGGGTTGTGCATGATTTGAATACGTTGTGTGGTGAAGATGGAGCATAGCCAGACTATATGATTTTGTAGGGATAACTCTCTTTGGCCATGATATTTTGAAGAGACATAATTGCTTAGTTAGTATGCTTGAAGTATTATTATTTCCATGTCAATATTAAACTTTTGTCTTGAAACTTATGGATATGAATATTCTTGCCACAATAAAGAAGATTACATGGATAAATATGTTAGGTAGCATTCCACATCAAAAATTCTATTTTTATCATTTACCTACTCGAGGACGAGCAGGAATTAAGATTGGGGATGCGGATACGTCTCCAATGTATCTATAATTTTTGATTGTTCCATGCTATTATATTATCAACCTTGGATGTTTTATATGCATTTATATGCTATTTTATATGATTTTTGGGACTAACCTATTAACCCAGAGCCTAGTGCCAGTTTCTGTTTTTTTCCTTGTTTTAGAGTATCACAGAAAAGGAAAATCAAACGGAGTCCAATTGACCTGAAACTTGACAGAACTTATTTTTGGACCAGAAGAAGCCCACGGAGTATCGGAGATGCACCAGGAGAGTCCCGGGCTGCCCACAAAGGTGGGGGGCGCGCCCCCCTACCTCATGGACAGCCCGGAGATCCATCATCGTACTTCTTCCTCCCATATATACCCATATACCCAAAAAACTTCAGGGAGGACAATAGATCGGGAGTTCCGCCGCCAGAAGCCTCCGTAGCCACCGAAAATCAATCTAGACCAGTTCCGGCACCCTGCCAGAGGGGGAATCTCTCTCTGGTGGCCATCTTCATCATCTCGGTGCTCTCCATGACGAGGAGGGAGTAGTTCTCCCTCGGGGCTGAGGGTATGTACCAGTAGGTATGTGTTTGATTTCTCTCTCTCTCTCTCTCTCTCTCTCTCTCGTGTTCTTGAGGTGTTACGATCTTGATGTATCACGAGCTTTGCTATTATATTTGGATCCTATGATGTTTCTCCCCCTCTACTCTCTTGTAGTGAATTGAGTTTTCCCTTTGAAGTTATCTTATCGGATTGAGTCTTTAAGGATTTGAGAACACTTGATGTATGTCTTGCATGGGATACCCGTGGTGACAATGGGGTATTCTATTGATCCACTTGATGTATGTTTTGGTGATCAACTTGCAGGTTCCGCCCATGAACCTATGCATAGGGGTTGGCACACGTTCTCGTCTTGACTCTCCGGTAGACTCTTTGGGGAACTCTTTGAAGTACTTTGTGTTGGTTTGAATAGATGAATCTGAGATTGTGTGATGCATATCATATAATCATACCCATGGATACTTGAGGTGACATTGGAGTATCTAGGTGACATTAGGGTTTTGATTCATTTGTGTCTTAGGTGTTATTCTAGTACGAACTCTAGGATAGATTGAACGGAAAGAATAGCTTCATGTTATTTTACTACAGACTCTTGAATAGATCGATCAGAAAGAATAACTTTGAGGTGGTTTCTTACCCTACCATAATCTCTTTGTTTGTTCTCCTCTATTAGTGACTTTGGAGTGACTCTTTGTTGCATGTTGAGGGATAGATATATGATCCAATTATGTCATTATTGTTGAGAGGACTTACTCTAGTGAAATTATGAACCCTAGGCCTTGTTTCAACGCATTGCAATACCGTTTGTGCTCACTTTTATCATTAGTTACCTAGCTGTTTTTATATTTTCAGATTACAAAAACCATTATCTACTATCCATATACCACTTGTATCACCATCTCTTCACCGAACTAGTGCACCTATACAATTTACCATTGTATTGGGTGTGTTGGGGACACAAGAGACTCTTTGTTATTTGGTTGCAGGGTTGCTTGAGAGAGACCATCTTCATCCTACGCCTCCTACGGATTGATAAACCTTAGGTCATCCACTTGAGGGAAATTTGCTACTGTCCTACAAACCTCTGCACTTGGAGGCCCAACAACGTCTACAAGAAGAAGGTTGTGTAGTAGACATCACACCTCATCGCAAACAGTTCATTGAACTGAACTGTATGCCCTGCATCGCACACGCAATTAAAATCAGAATCGTGTTTGATGCATCCGGCATCGCAAATTTTTTGCACCTTTTTTGATGGTTCTTTTACAGCATCGTTTGCGATTATTGCATTGCACACAGTTTCATCGAAGGGTCTCTGATCATAGTGTTGCGTTAGAAGCATCCTACAGTAGTGTTAGTTAGGCCAACTAGATCAATTTTTCTTGCCATGGGAAGAGGTGCTTTGTGATGGGTTCGATCTTACGGTGCTTGATCCCAGTGATAGAAGGGGAACCAACACGTTTGTATCATTGCTATGAAGGATAACAAGATGGGGTCTATTTCTACATAAATAGATCTTGTCTACATCATGTCATCATTCTTATTGCATTACTCTATTTCTCCATGAACTTAATACACTAGATGCATGATGGATAGCAGTCGATGTGTGGAGTAATAGTAGTAGATGCAGGCAGGAGTCGGTCTACTAATCTTGGACGTGATGCCTATATAATGATCATTGCCTGGATATCGTCATGATTATTTGAAGTTCTATCAATTGCCCAACAGTAATTTGTTTACCCGCTGTATGCTATTTTTCTCGAGAGAAACCACTAGTGAAATCTACGGCCCCGGGTCTCTTCTCTATTATATTTGCCTTCGCGGTCTATTTTTATTTTATTTTATTTTCAGATCTATTAATCCAAAAATACAAAAATATCTTGCTGCAATTTTTATTTATTTATTTTATCTTGTGTTCCCGCGAGATCTATTTATCCAATCTACTACAATTTTACCTATCTGTTTACCCGTGAGGGGTTGACAACCCCTCTCTTACGTCGAGTTGCAAGTATTTGTTCTTTGTGTGCAGGAGCTGTTTACATGGTGTTGTGTGGTTCTCCTACTGGTTTGATAACATTGGTCTCATCAGTGAGGGAGATACCTACCGTAGTTGTGCTGCATCATCCCTTCCTCTTTGGGGAAATACCAACGTAGTTCATGCCGCATCATGGGTTAAGTCAAAATGTTGCTACATTGCATCTTGTGGAGGTCGCATATGAACTTGGATTGAGATGATCCAAAAAATCAAAGTCGTTTGTTTCGATGAGGAGAATAACTTTCATGTTGAACACTTTTTGTTTGAAGCATTCTTGAAGCTGATATATGCCATGCTTTATATTAGACATGTATCACCCATTGCTGGACCAGACGGCCATATTTTAGCCTTGGTGATCGCATATTAACTCAGATGGACATGACCTAAAAAGAAGTTTCTAGTTTGAATGGGAGACAAAGAACTTTCGTGTTGAGCATTTTTTGATTTGAGTCCATCTTTAGGGCGGTATATGCCATGCCTCACACCACACATGTATCAATATGTGTGGGGTCAGACGACCGAACTGTGGTCAAGAAAAATATTAGGCCTCTTAATTTTTCCTATAGAAGTTGCATATGATCTTGGAATGAGATGGTCCAAAAGGAAAAATCATTGGGTGGTAGTTTCATGAGACAATCTTGAGGATGCAACCATGCAAGCCAAAATAATGGTGTCAACAAGAGATTGATGAGTTTGGGTGCTTGGGAGGGGGGCTGCAAGTTATCATTAACATTCATAAATAGAAAGATAACCACGAAGACCCACAAGTATCAGCTAAAGGAGAATAGACATGACATGAGTTGAGCTAACTTGCATACAAAACCGGCTTGGAATAGTATAGAAACTTGTGTGATGAGTGGAGGAGCTTGATGAAGATTGTTGAGGGGGACTAATCAGAGTTGAGGGGGCAATGAAGATAAGTTATGCATGAACTCAGAAAAATCTTTGATATTCAAGGCTAATAATATTAGGGGTACACTTAAGAGTTTTCCTAGAGTGGGGGGGGGGCAATTGCCCCATTTGGCCCTATGAAGCTCCGCCAATGTGGGTGATACTCTTTGCTCACCTTATCCCAACCACCTTCTTAAAATGAGACTCTGAAACCCACAACATGTGTTTATGGAAATCGAATTTCAGGTTTCCGCGGTAGTGGGTCTGCAATCCAAAATTGCAATCATTTTCACATTTGAGGAAAGCACACAATGTCAGCTTATTACAAGCTATGCTTACCATGATAAAACCAAGACGCATTATGGTGTAGTTGGTTTTACTTACTGATCCATAGAACTGCTTGAAAAAGAATGCTGCATGGGAAATGGAAAAAGGGCCTAATTAGTTCGTCATTGTACACCTTCAGTATTAGATAAAAATAAAGCCTTTCCTATACATCATAACTAGACTAAAAGTTTGCATATGTCATAGAAACTTTACTAGTCCATGCAATTTGGCAACATAAATCAAGGCTGTTACGAGACCTCATGATTGCTTACCAGCCAACTCAATATTCTAGAATCTTTGCCAATACCCTTAAAATGTTCCCTAATGAATTCGAAATTGCGTACATGGTGTTAAAGTAATATTATGGCACATTACTTGTGTACCACGTTTTGGTAGAGATAGGAACCTTTATTGTTATTTAGTTGGTTTATCTCTATCTCCCTCCTATAGGATCTCCTCTCTCTCTCTCGGTTAGGAGTCCTAACCAAAATCCATCTGTAATAACCACGACCAGATAAATATAAACTTATGTGGACTCCCTATTGGGAGTTGAGATGCTTTACCCATCTAGACATGGTATACATAGCCTCCTTCTTCCATCACATCTAGCAAGCGCCTCATCACCGCAACCTATTGTGGAACGCAGTAATTCCAAAAAAATTCCTACGCACACACAAGATCTATCATGGTGATGCATAGCAACAAGAGGGGAAGAGTGTTGTCCATGTACCCTCGTAGACCGTAAGCGGAAGTGTTATGACAACACGATTGATGTAGTCGTACGTCTTCATGATCCAATCGATCCTATTACCGAAAGTACGGCACCTCCACGATCTGCACACGTTCGGCTCGGTGACATCCCACGAACTCTCGATCCAGCTGAGTGTCGAGGGAGAGCTTCGTCAGCACGACGGCATGATGACGGTGATGATGAAGCTACCGACGCAGGGCTTCGCCTAAGCACTACGACGATATAACCGAGGTGAATTACGGTGGAGGGGGGCACCGCACACGGCTAAGGGATCAATGATCAACTTGTGTGTCCTAGGGTTCCCCCTGCCCCCGTATATAAAGGGGCAAGGGGGGAGGCCGGCCGGCCCTTGTGGCTCTCCTAGAGAGGAGGAGTCCTCCTCCTAGTAGGAGTAGGACTCCCCTTTCCTAGTCCTACTAGGAGGGGGAAAGGAAGGAGGAGAAGGGAGAAGGAAAGGGGGGCGCCGCCCCCCTTCCCTAGTCCAATTCAGACTAGAGCGGGAGGGGAGCGCGGCCCTGCCTTGGCTGGCCCTCTTTCTCTCCACTAAGTCCCATGTGGCCTATTACTTCCCCCCCCTGTGGGGGGGGGGGTCCGGTAACCCTCCGGCAATCCGGTTTTCTCCGAAATCACCCAGAACACTTCCAGTGTCTGAATATAGTCGTCTAATATATCAATCTTTATGTCTCGAACATTTCGAGACTCCTCGTCATGTCCGTGATCATATCCGGGACTCCGAACTACCTTCAGTACATCAAAACACATAAACTCATATTACCGATCGTCACCGAACGTTAAGCATGCGAACCCTACGGGTTCGAGAACTATGTAGACATGACCGAGACTCATCTCCGGTCAATAACCAATAGCAGAACCTAGATGCTCATATTGGTTCCTACATATTCTACAAAGATCTTCATCGGTCAAACCGTACAACAACATACGTTGTTCCCTTTGTCATCGGTATGTTACTTGCCCGAGATTCGATCGTCGGTATCTTAATACCTAGTTCAACCTCGTTGCCGGAAAGTCTCTTTACTCGTTCTGTAATGCATCATCCCGTAACTAACTCATTAGTCACATTGGTTGCAAGGCTTATAGTGATGTGCATTACCGAGAGGGCCCAGAGATACCTCTCCGATACTTGGGGTGACAAATCCTAATCTCGATCTATGCCAACTCAACAAACACCATCGGAGACACCTGTAGAGCATCTTTATAGTCACCCAGTTACGTTGTGATGTTTGATAGCACACTAAGTGTTCCTCCGGTATTCGGGAGTTGCATGATCTCATAGTCATAGGACCATGTATAAGTTATGGAGAAACCAATAGCAAGAAACTAAATGATCATCGTGCTAAGCTAACGAATGGGTCAAGTCAATCACATCATTCTCTAATGATGTGATCCCGTTAATCAAATGACAACTCATGTCTATGGTTAGGAAACAAAACCATCATTGATTTAACGAGCTAGTCAAGTAGAGGCATACTAGTGACTTTCTGTTTGTCTATGTATTCACACATGTACTAAGTTTCCGATTAATAGAATCTAGCATGAATAATAAACATTTATCATGATATAAGAAAATATAAATAACAACTTTATTATTGCCTCTAGGGCATATTTCCTTCAGTCTCCCACTTACACTAGAGTCAATAATCTAGATTACATTGCAATGATTCTAACACCCATGGTGTGACGCCCCCGATTTGACCGTACACTAATCATACAGGCAAACATGTATGATCAATATCAAGGACTCACGGGAAGATATCACAACACAACTCTACAAATAAAAATAAGTCATACAATCATCATATTACAAGCCAGGGGCCTCGAGGGCTCGAATACAAGAGCTCGATCATAGACAAGTCAGCGGAAGCAACAATATCTGAGTATAGACATAAGTTAAACAAGTTTGCCTTAAGAAGGCTAGCACAAACTGGGATACAGATCGAACGAGGTGCATGCCTCCTGCCTGAGATCCTCCTAAACTACTCCTGGTCGCCGTCAGCGGGCTGCACGTAGTAGTAGGCACCTCCCGAGTAGTAGTAGTCGTCATCGACAGTGGCGTCTGGCTCCTGGGCTCCAACGTCTGGTCGCAGCAATCGGGTATAAGAAAGGGGAAAAGGGGAAGCAAAGCAACCATGAGTACTCATCCAAAGTACTCGCAAGCAAGGAGCTACACTACATATGTATGCAAATGTATCAAATGGAAAAAGGGTATCATAGGTGGACTGAACTGCAGAATGCCGGAATAAGGGGGGGATAGCTAGTCCTTTCGAAGACTATGCTTCTGGTAACCTCCATCTTGCAGCAGAAGAAGAGAGTAGATGGTAAGTTCACCAAGTAGCATCGCATAGCATAATCCTAACTGATAATCCTCCCCTCGTCGCCCTGTGAGAGAGCAATCACCGGTTGTATCTGGCACTTGGAAGGCTGTGTTTTATTAAGTATCCAGTTCTAGTTGTCATCAGGCCAAGGTACAGCTCCAAGTCATCTTGTTACCGAAGATCACGTCTATTCGAATAGATTAACTTCCCTGCAGGGGTGCACCACATTTCCCAACACGCTCAATCGCCTTTGTCCGGACACACTTTTCTGGGTCATGCCCGGCCTCGGAAGATCAACACGTCGCATCCCTACCTAGGCACAACAGAGAGGTCAGCACGCCGATCTAAATCCTATGGCGCAGGGGTCTGGGCCCATTGTCCTTTGCACACCTACACGTTGTGAACGCGGCCGGAAGCAGAACTAGCCCCCTTAATACAAGAGCAGGCTTACGGTCCAATCCGGCGCACGCCACTCAGTCGCTGACGTCAAGAAGGCTTCGATTGATACCACAACGTTGAGTGCCTATAACTGTCCCCACGTAGATAGTTAGTGCGTATAGGCCAGTGGCCAGACTCAGATCAAATACCAAGATCTCATTAAACGTGTTATCTTGAAATAACCACGAATGCCGACCAGGGCTAGGCCCACCTCTCTCGTAGGTGGTCTCAACCTACCCTGTCGCTTCGCCACAAAGATCCACACAAAGGGCTGTCGAGAAAGTATGTCCTTCCAGCCCCCAATTCGTGAATCAACCGCGGGTACTCCTCGAGCCGACCCGTCTTTTGTCACCACAAGTATCATATATTATGTATAAGTATATACCCGTGACCACCTCCCAAGTGATCACGGCCAGATAGTATAGCATGGCAGACAGACAAGAATGTAGGGCCACTAATGATAATCTAGCATCCTATACTAAGCATTTAGGATTGCAGGTAAGGTATCAATAGTTGTAACAACAATGACAGGCTATGCATCAGAATAGGATTAACGGAAAGCAGTAACATGCTACACTACTCTAATGCAAGCAGTATAGAGGAGAGTAGGCGATATCTGGTGATCAAGTGGGGGGCTTGCCTGGTTGCTCTGGCAAGAGAGAGGGGTCGGCAACACCGTAGTCGTACCGGTAGCAGCAGCGTCGGTCTCGGTGTCTAGCGAGAGAAGAGGGGGAAAAAACAATAAATATTGAGCAAACAGATGCATAGCAATGCATGACATGACAAGTAGCGGTGCTAGGGGTGCCCTAATCCAGTAAGAGGTGGTACCGGTGAAGGGGGAAAACATCCGGGAAATTATCCCCGTGTTTCGCATTTTCGGACAAATGAACTGGAGGGGGAAAGGTGCGAGTTCGATAGGTTAGGGATGAGTGATGGACGAACGGGTTGCGTATCCGGATTCGTCTCGTCATTCTGAGCAACTTTCATGTATAAAGTTTTTCCATCCGAGCTACAGTTTATTTTATATTAATTTTAAAAGAATTAAATCATTTTTAGGATTTAATTAATTATTTTTAATTCAAGAATTAAATGTTAAATTGCTATGGGTACACAGAAGTGTACACACAGATGGGCTTGTGTGGCTGACCAGTAGGCCCAGTTGACTTGGTCAACTGCCCAGTTAGCAGAGGCTGACTAATGGGGCCGGTCAAAGTCAACGGCCCAGTCAGCATTGACCGTTGACTGGTCAAATTGACCAGTGGGTCCCGGCTGTCAATGACCTAGGTTAACTAAACATGATTAGTTAATTTAATTAAGTGATTAGGTTAATTAGTCTTAATTAGTTAATTTAAACAGTGTTAATTAAATTAATATTTATTTACTTATATATTTTTTAATTATTATTTTTAACGTTCTCAGGGGGCATGGCCCACCAGTCATTGTCATAGGGGGGCGGGGCCCAGTGGTCAGCGGCCCAAGCCAGTTAGCGGGCACGGGCGAACGGGCACCGGGCGGGGTAGACCCGGGTGGCCAGAACGCAGGGACGCAGCGGCCGGCGACGGCGACCGTCACAGAGGTGCCGTGACACCGATGGCGACGGGGCCATGCGGTTGCGGTGTCGTGCAGGGGCGTGCGTAGTCCGGGGGAGGGCGAGGCCGACGCGGCTCGAGTAGGGATAGCGTGAGTGCGCGGTGGCGGGGCAGCAACAGCTGCAGATGGTGAGCGAAGGCGCGGCGAGGCAGGCGCGGAGGCGGAGCATGTCGAGTTGCAGGCGTGGGCGCGGCCAGAGCGCGGTGAGCGCGCATCGAACGTGGCCAGAGCGCGTCAACCACGTGCGAGATTGGCGGGGACCGGGGCGACGAGCGTGAGCGTGCGAGGGAAAGGAAGGGAGCGAGGCGGGGCTCACTAGGGTCGTAGGGGTTCAGGGCACCAGGCTCGACGGAGGTCGGGGATGACGTGCAGCGTGGCGACGAGAAGACGAGGACGACGGGGCAGTGGCGACTCGGGCGGATCGGCGAGGAGGAGGACGGCGAGGTCCGGCAATGGGCAGTCCCAGTGATGGGGCGCATGGGAGGGGGATGACGTGAGTGTCGAGGCCAAGGGGGAGTTCGACGACGGAGTCAGGGCACCAAAGTCGGGCATCGAGGGCGCGGTCACCCCGATCCTAATATGGATCGGGGAGTGGGGGGGAGAGCGAGTGGGGGAGTGGGGGGCGAGTGGGGCGACGGGTGGTTACGGCTAGGGTTTTGGGGGGTTAAGGAGAGGGAGTGGGCCGTCCGGTTGGGCTGGTGGAAGCCAGCTAGGCCACTTGGCCCAGTGGGGGGGGGCTTTTTTCTTTTCCTTTTTTATTTGTCTTCTACTTTTGTATTTTCTTTTCTTTTATTTCTTTTTTCTGTTTTATTTAGTTTAAAGCACTTAGGCACTTTGTAAAATTATGTTTTCTTCACTATAATTACCATAGCAATATTTGACACACACACCAAACATTTTTGTTTTAATGTTTTGAAAACTTTGACTGTTTGCTAAATTTATTTGAATTTAGAGTGTTTTGTTCTAATGGTAGTTTAGCAACAGTAACCATGGTGACATGGCACCATTTGTGTGGAATTACTGTAGCTTGATTACCCGGGCGTTACACATGGAGTCTTGGTGCTGATCATGTTTTGCTCATGAGAGAGGCTTAGTCAACAGGTCTGCAACATTCACATCCATATGTATCTTGCAAATCTCTATGTCTCCCTCCTTGACTTGATCGCAGATGGAATTGAAGCGTCGCTTGATGTGTTTAGCTCTCTTGTGAAATCTGGTTTCCTTTGCCAAGGCAATTGCACCAGTGTTGTCACAAAAGATTTTCATTGGACCTAATGCACTAGGTATGACACCTAGATCAGATATGAACTCCTTCATCCAGACGCCTTCATTTGCTGCTTCTGAAGCAGCTATATACTCCTCTTCACACGTAGATCCTGCCACGACGCTTTGCTTGGAACTGCACCAACTGACAGCTCCACCATTTAATAAAAACACGTATCCGGTTTGTGACTTAGAGTCATCCGGACCAGCGTCAAAGCTTGCATCGACGTAACCGTTTACGACGAGCTCTTTGTCACCTCCATATACGAGAAACATATCCTTAGTCCTTTTTAGGTATTTTAGGATGTTCTTGGCTGCTGTCCAGTGATCCACTCCTGGATTACTTCGGTACCTCCCTGCTAAACTAATAGCAAGGCACACATCAGGTCTGGTACACAGCATTGCATACATGATAGAACCTATGGCTGAAGCATAGGGAATGACTTTGATTTTCTCTCTATCTTATGCAGTGGTTGGGCATTAAGTCTGACTCAACTTCACACCTTGTAACACAGGAAAGAACCCTTTCTTTGCTTGATCCATTTTGAACTTCTTCAAAACTTTATCAAGGTATGTGCTTTGTGAAAGTCCAATTAAGTGTCTTGATCTATCTCTATAGATCTTGATGCCCAATATATAAGCAACTTCACCGAGGTATTTCATTGAAAAATTCTTATTCAGTATCATTTCCGATCAACAATATGTCATCTACATATAATATAAGAAATGCTACAGAGCTCCCACTCACTTTCTTGTAAATACAGGCTTCTCCAAAAGTCTGTATAAAACCATATGCTTTGATCACACTATCAAAGCGTATATTCCAACTCCGAGAGGCTTGCACCAGTCCATAAATGGATCGCTTGTTCTTGCACACTTTGTTAGCACCTTTTGGATCGACAAAACCTTCTGGTTGCATCATATATAACTCTTCTTTAAGATATCCATTAAGGAATGTAGTTTTGACATCCATTTGCCAAATTTCATAATCATAAAATGTGGCAATTGCTAACATGATTCGGACAGACTTAAGCATCGCTACGGGTGAGAAGGTCTCATCATAATCAACTCCTTGAACTTGTCGAAAACCTTTTGCAACAAGCTGAGCTTTGTAGACAGTAATATTACCGTCAGCGTCAGTCTTCTTCTTGAAGATCCATTTATTCTCTGTGGCCTGCCGATCATCGGGCAAGTCAACCAAAGTCCACACTTTGTTCTCATACATGGATCCCATCTCAGATTTCATGGCCTCAAGCCATTTTACGGAATCTGGGCTCATCATCGCTTCCTCGTAGGTTCGTCATGGTCAAGTAAAATGACCTCCAGAACAGGATTACCGTACCACTCTGGTGCGGATCTTACTCTAGTTGACCTACCAGATTTGGTAGTAACTTGATCAGAAGTTTCATGATCATCATCATTAGCTTCCTCACTTACTGGTGTAGGAATCACTGGAACTAATTTCAGTGATGAACTACTTTCCGATAAGGGAACAGGTACAATTACCTCATCAAGTTCTACTTTCCTCCCACTCACTTCTTTCGAGAGAAACTCCTTCTCTAGAAAGGATCCATTCTTAGCAACAAATATCTTGCCTTCGGATCTGTGATAGAAGGTGTACCCAATAGTCTCCTTTGGGTATCATATGAAGACACATTTCTCCGATTTGGGTTCGAGCTTATCAGGTTGAAGCTTTTTCACATAAGCATCGTATCCCCAAATTTTAAGAAACGACAACTTGGGTTTCTTGCCAAACCACAGTTCATAAGGTGTCATCTCAACGGATTTAGATGGTGCCCTATTTAATGTGAATGCAGTCGTCTCTAAAGCATAACCCCAAAACGATAGCGGTAAATCAGCAAGAGACATCATAGATCGCACCATATCTAGTAAAGTACGATTATGACATTCGGACACACCATTAAGCTATGGTGTTCCGAGTTGCGTGAGTTGCGAAACTATTCCACATTGTTTCAAATGAAGACCAAACTCATAAATCAAATATTCTCCTCCACGATCAGGTCATAGAAACTTTATTTTCTTGTTACGATGATTTTCCACTTCACTCTAAAATTCTTTAAACTTTTCAAATGTTTCAAACTTATGTTTCATTAAGTAGATATACCCATACCTGCTCAAATCATCTGTGAAGGTGAGAAAATAACGATATCCACCGCGAGCCTCAATGTTCATTGAACCACATACATCAGTATGTATGATTTCCAATAACTCTGTTGCTTGCTCCATTGTTCCGAAGAACGGAGTTTTAGTCATCTTGCCCATGAGGCATGGTTCGCAAGTACCAAGTGATTCATAATCAAGTGATTCCAGAAGTCCATCAGAATGGAGTTTCTTCATGTGCTTTACACCAATATGACCCAAACGACAGTGCCACAAATAAGCTGCACTATCATTATCAACTCTGCATCTTTTGGCTTGAATACTATGAACATGTGTATCACTACTATCAAGATTTAGTAAAAATATACCACTCATCAAGGGTGCATGACCATAAAAGATATTACTCAAAAAAATAGAACAACCATTATTCTCCGATTTAAATGAATAACTGTCTCGCATCAAACAAGATCCAGATATAATGTTCATGCTCAACACTGGCACCAAATAACAATTATTTAGTTCTAAAACTAATCCCGAAGGTAGATTAGAGGTAGTGTGCCAACGGCGATCACATCGACTTTGGAACCATTTCCCACGCGAATCGTCACCTCGTCCTTAGCCAATCTTCGCTTAACCTGTAGCCCCTATTTCGAGTTGCAAATATTAGCAACAGAACCAATATCAAATACCCAGCCGCTACTGCGAGCATTAGTAAGGTACACATCAGTAACATGTCTATAAAATATACCTTTCACTTTGCCATCCTTCTTTTCTGCCAAATACTTGGGGCAGTCCCACTTCCAGTGACAAGTCCCTTTGTAGTAGAAGCACTCAGTCTCAGGCTTAGGTCCAGACTTGGGTTTCTTCTCTTGAGCAGCAACTTGTTTGCCGTTCTTCTTGAAGTTCCCTTTCTTCTTCCATTTACCCTTTTTCTTGAAACTGGTGGTCTTGTTGACCATCAACACTTGATGCTCCTTCTTGATTTCTACCTCCGCAGCCTTTAGCATTGCGAAGAGCTCAGGAATCGTCTTATCCATCCCTTGCATATTATAGTTCATCACAAATCTCTTCTAGCTTGGTGGCAGTGATTAAAGAACTCTGTCAATGACACTATCAATCGGAAGATTAACTCCCAGCTGAGTCAAGTGATTATGGTACCCAGACATTCTGAGTATATGTTCACTGACAGAACTATTCTCCTCCATCTTACAGCTGTAGAACTTATTGGAGACTTCATATCTCTCAATCCGGGCATTTGCTTGAAATATTAACTTCAACTCCTGGAACATCTCATATGCTCCATGACGTTCAAAAGGTCGTTGAAGTCCCGGTTCTAAGCCGTAAAGCATGGCACACCGAACTATCGAGTGGTCACAAGATCTGGTGTTGCTCCTAGAACGGGTTTGTCACCTAGCGGTGCTTCTAGGTCGTAATTCTTCTGTGTAGCAATGAGGATAATCCTCAAGTTATGGACCTAGTCCGTGTAGTTGCTACCACCATCTTTCAACTTAGCTTTCTCTAGGAACACATTAAAATTCAACGAAACAACAGCACTGGCCATCTATCTACAACAACATAGACATGCAAAATACTATTAGGTACTAAGCTCATGATAAATTAAAGTTCAATTAATCAAATAACTTAAGAACTGCCACTTAGATAGACACCCCTCTAATCATCTAAGTGATCACGTGATCCATATCAACTAAACCATGTCTGATCATCACGTGAGATGGAGTAGTTTTCAATGGTGAACATCACTATGTTGATCATATCTACTATATGATTCACGCTCGACCTCTCGGTCTCAGTGTTCCGAGGCCATATCTGCATATGCTAGGCTCGTCAAATTTAACCTGACTATTCCGCGTGTGCAAAACTGGCTTGCACCCATTTTATGTGAACGTAGAGCTTATCACACCCGATCATCACATGGTGTCTCAGCACGACGAACTTTAGCAACAGTGCATACTCAGGTAGAACACTTATACCTTGATATTTTTTGAGAGATCATCTTATAATGCTACCGCCGAATTAAGCAAAATAAGATGCATAAAGGATAAACATCACATGCAATCAATATAAGTGATATGATATGGCCATCATCATCTTGTGACTTTGATCTCCATCTCCAAAGCACCGTCATGATCACCATCATCACCGGCTTGACACCTTGATCTCCATCAAAGCATCGTTGTCTTCTCGCGAACTATTGCTTCTACGACTATCGCTACCGCTTAGTGATAAAGTAAAGCAATTACATGGCGATTGCATTTCATATAATAAAGCGATAACCATATGGCCCCTGCCAGTTGCCGATAACTGTGTTACAAAACATGATCATCTCATACAATAAAATTTAGCATCATGTCTTGACCATATCACATCACAACATGCCCTGCAAAAACAAGTTAGGCGTCCTCTACTTTGTTGTTGCAAGTTTTACGTGGCTGCTACGGGCTGAGCAAGAACCGTTCTTACCTACGAATCAAAAACCACAACGCGGTATAGTGATTGCTTTTTGATCTTCAGAAAGAACCATGTTCATTGAATCCGATTCAACTAAAGTTGGAGAAACTGACACCCACCAGTCACCTGTGTGCGAAGCACGTCGGTAGAACCAGTCTCGCGTAAGCATACGGGTAATGTCGGTCTGGGCCGCTTCTTCCAACAATACCGCTGAATTAAGAATCAACTAGTGATAGCAAGCAATATGTATATACCCACGCCCTCAACTCCTTTGTGTTCTACTCGTGCATATAACATCTACGCATACACCTGGCTCTGATGCCACTGTTGGGGAACGCAGTAATTTCAAAAAAATCCTACGCACACGCAAGATCTATCATGGTGATGCATAGCAACGAGAGGGGAAGAGTGTTGTCCGCGTACCCTCGTAGACCATAAGCGGAAGCGTTATGACAACATGGTTGATGTAGTCGTACGTCTTCATGATCCGACTGATCCTAGTACCGAAAGTATGACACCTCCGCGATCTGCACATGTTCGGCTCGATGACGTCCCATGAATTCTTGATCCATCTGAGTGTCGATGGAGAGCTTCGTTAGCATGACGGCGTGATGACGGTGATGATGAAGCTACCGACACAAGGCTTTTCCTAAGCACTACGACGGTATAACCGAGGTGGATTATGGTGGAGGGGGGCACCGCACATGGCTAAGGGATCAATGATCAACTTGTGCGTCCTAGGGTGCCCCCGTATATAAAGGAGCAAGGGGGGAGGCCGGCCGGCCCTCGTGGCGCGTTGCTACCTCATGAGCACTTGCGTTGGTTTTCCCTTGAAGAGGAAAGGGTGGTGCAGCAAAGTAGCGTAAGTATTTCCCTCAGTTTTTCAGAACCAAGGTATCAATCCAGTAGGAGGCTACGCGCGAGTCCCTCGCACCTACACAAAACAAATAAATCCTCGCAACCAACGCGATAAGGGGTTGTCAATCCCTACACGGTCACTTACGAGAGTGAGATCTGATAGATATGATAAGATAATATTTTTGGTATTTTTATGATAAAGATGCAAAGTAAAATAAAAGGCAATGAAAGTAACTAAGTATTGGAAGATTAATATGATGAAGATAGACCCGGGGGCCATAGGTTTCACTAGTGGCTTCTCTCAAGAGCATAAGTATTTTACGGTGGGTGAATGAATTACTGTTGAGCAATTGATAGAATTGAGCATAGTTACGAGAATATCTAGGTATGATCATGTATATAGGCATCACGGCCAAGACAAGTAGAACGACTCCTGTCTGGATCTACTACTATTACTCCACACATCGACTGCTATCCAGCATGCATCTAGAGTATTAAGTTCAAGAGAATAGAGTAACGCTTTAAGCAAGATGACATGATGTAGAGGGATACATTCATGCAATATGATAAAAACCCCATCTTTTTATCCTCGATGGCAACAATACAATACGTGCCTTGTTGCCCCTACTGTCACTGGGAAAGGACACCGCAAGATTGAACCCAAAGCTAAGCACTTCTTCCATTGCAAGAAAGATCAATCTAGTAGGCCAAACCAAACTGATAATTCGAAGAGACTTGCAAAGATAACCAATCATACATAAAAGAATTCAGAGAACATTCAAATATTGTTCATAGATAAACTTGATCATAAACCCACAATTCATGAGTCTCAACAAACACACCGCAAAAGAAGATTACATCGAATAGATCTCCACAAGAGAGGGGGAGAACTTTGTATTGAGATCCAAAAAGAGAGAAGAAGCCATCTAGCTAATAACTATGGACCCGAAGGTCTGAAGTAAACTACTCACACTTCATCGGAGAGGCTATGGTGTTGATGTAGAAGCCCTCCGTGATGGATGCCCCCTCCGGCGGAGCTCTAGAACAGGCCCCAAGATGGGATCTCGTGGATACAGAAAGTTGCGGCGGTGCAATTAGGGTTTTGGCTCCGTATCTGATCGTTTGGGGGTACGTAGGTATATATAGGAGGAAGAAGTACGTCGGTGGAGCAACAGGGGGCCCACGAGGGTGGAGGGCGCGCATGGGGGGGGGGGGTAGGCGCGCCCCCTACCTCGTGGCCTCCCTGTTGGTTGCTTGACGTAGGGTCCAAGTCTCTTGGATCTTGTTCGGCGAGAAAAATCATGTTCCCGAAGGTTTCATTCCGTTTGGACTACGTTTGATATTCCTTTTCTTAGGAACCCTAAAATAGGCAAAAACAGCAATTCTGGGCTGGGCCTTTGGTTAATAGGTTAGTCCCAAAAATAATATAAAAGTGGATAATAAAGCCCAATAATGTCCAAAACAGTAGATAATATAGCATGGAGCAATCAAAAATTATAGATACGTTGGAGACGTATCACGCGCCTGAAGATGAGGAGTCCTCATCCTAGTAGGAGTAGGACTCCCCTTTCCTAGTCCTACTAGGAGGGGGAAAGGGAGAAGGAAAGGGGGGCGACGCCCCCCTTTCCTAGTCCAATTCGGACTAGAGGGGGAGGGGCGCACGGCCATACCTTGGCCAGCCCTCTCCCTCTCTCCACTAAGGCCCATGTGGCTCATTAGTCCCTCCCCCCCCCCGGGGGGGGGGGGTCCGGTAACCCTCCGGCACTCCGGTTTTCTCCGAAATCACCCGGAACACTTCCGGTGTCCGAATATAGCCGTCCAATATATCAATCTTTATGTCTCAAATATTTCGAGACTCCTTGTCATGTCAGTGATCATATCCGGGACTCCGACCTACCTTCGGTACATCAAAACACATAAACTCATAATACCGATCGTCACCGATTGTTAAGCGTGCGGACCCTACGGGTTCGAGAACTATGTAGACATGACCGAGACTCATCTCCAGTCAACAACCAATAGCGGAACCTGGATGCTCATATTGGTTCCTACATATTCTACGAAGATCTTCATCGGTCAAACTGGACAACAACATACGTTGTTCCCTTTGTCATCGGTATGTTACTTGCCCAAGATTCGATCGTCGGTATTTTAGTACCTAGTTCAATCTCGTTACCGGCAAGTCTCTTTACTCATTCCATAATGCATCATCCCGTAACTAACTCATTAGTCACATTGCTTGCAAGGCTTATAGTGATGTGCATTACCGAGAGGGCCTAGAGATACCTCTCCGATACTTGGAGTGACAAATCCTAATCTCGATCTATGCCAACTCAACAAACACCATCGGAGACACCTGTAGAGCACCTTGATAGTCACCCAATTATGTTGTGACATTTGATAGCACACTAAGTGTTCCTCCGGTATTCGGGAGTTGCCTGATCTCATAGTCATAGGAACATGTATAAGTTATGGAGAAAGCAATAGCAACAAACTAAACGATCATCGTGCTAAGCTAACGGATGGGTCAAGTCAATCACATTATTCTCTAATGATGTGATCCTATTAATCAAATGACAACTCATGTCTATGGTTAGGAAACATAACCATCATTGATTTAACGAGCTAGTCAAGTAGAGGCATACTAGTGACTTTCTGTTTGTCTATGTATTCATACATGTACTAAGTTTCCGGATAATACAATTCGAGCATGAAAAATAAGCATTTATCATGATATAAGGAAATATAAATAACAACTTTATTATTGCCCCTAGGGCATATTTGCTTCACAACCGTCACCAGCTGTAACACCCACGATGCGGCTATATCTCCCACGTGTCGGGGCACGACTTAGAGGCATAACAGCATGGTAGGCATGTCGCAAGAGGGGTAATCTTTACACGTCCCATGTACTGAATAAGAAAGGGATAAAGAGTTGGCTTACAATTGCCACTTCACACAATACATAAATATAACATACATCATCCAGAATACAATCAAGGTCCGACTACGGAACCAACATAAATAAAGACAACCCCAAATGCTAGATCCCAGATCGTCCCAACTGGGCTCCACTACTAATCAATAGGAAACGAAACAACACAATGAACACGATCTTCATCGAGCTCCCACTTGAGCTCGGTTGCATCACCTGCACTGACATCATCGACACCTGCAACTGTTTGGAAGTATATGTGAGCCACGGGGACTCGGCAATCTCACACCCGCGAGATCAAGACTATTTAAGCTTATGGGTAGGAAAGGGTAGTGAGGTGGAGTTGCAGCAAGCACTAAGCATATATGGTGGCTAACTTATGCAAATCAGAGCGAGAAGAGAAGCAACACAATGGTCGTGAACTAGAAGTGATCAAGAAGTGATCCTGAAACTAATTACGTTCAAGCATAACACAAGAACCGTGTTCACTTCCCGGACTCCGCCAGTAAGAGACCATCACGGCTACACACGCAGTTGATTCATTTTAACTAAGTTAAGTGACAAGTTCTCTACAACCGGATATTAACAAATTCCCATCTTCCCATAACCACAGGCACGGCTTTCGAAAGTTTATACCCTGCAGGGGTGTCCCAACTTATCCCATCACAAGCTCTCACGGTCAACAAAGGATATTCCTTCTCTCGGGAAGACCCGATCAGTCTCGGAATCCCGGTTACAAGACATTTCTACAATGGTAAAACAAGACCAGCAAGACCGCCCGATGTGCCGACATCTCGATAGGAGCTGCACATATCTTGTTCTCAGGGCAACACCAGATGAGCAATCCGTACAACTAAAACTAGCCCTCAAGTTTCCCCGAGGTGGCGCTGCAAGGGGCACTAGTTCGGACCAACACTTAGACAAGCACTGGCCCGGGGGGTTTAAATAAAGATGACCCTTGAGTCTGCAGAACCCAAGGGAAGGTGATAGGTTGTTAGGCAAATGTAAAACCAAGGTTGGGCCTTGCTAGAGGAGTTTTATTCAAAGCGAACTGTCAAGGGGTTCCCATAACACCCAACCGCATAAGGGACGCAAAATCAAGGAACATAACACCGGTATGACGGAAACTAGGGCGGCAAGAGTGGAACAAAACACCAGGCATAAGGCCGAGCCTTCCACCCTTTACCAAGTATATAGGTGCATTAAAGTAAATAAGATATAGCAATGATATCCCAACAATATCCATGTTCCAACATGGAACAAACTTCAACTTCACCTGCAACTAGCAACGCTATAAGAGGGGCTGAGCAAAGCGGTAACATAGCCAAATAATGGTTTGCTAGGAAAGGTGGGTTAGAAGCATGACATGGCAATATGGGAGGCATGATAAAGCAAGTGGTAGGTATCGCGACATAGCAATAGAGCGAGCAACTAGCAAGCAAAGATAGAAGTGATTTCGAGGGTATGGTCATCTTGCCTGCAAAGTTCTCCGAGTTGACGAAAGCTTGATCCTCGTAAGCGTACTCAACGGGTTCCTCAACACGTACTCGTCTCCCGGCTCTACCCAAAGCAAGAACACAAGCAAAGGACCAACAATCAATCACGGTGCAATGCACAATCAACATGATGCAAAACATGACATGACATGCGGGATGTGATATGCAATGCATACACATGCTCTGGAAGGAAAAGATTGATCAAAGCATCAAATTGGCAAACCAAGTGTGCCACTGGAAAGATGAGATGATTTCAGTCGAAATCGATATAAAGATCACCGGAATCGGATGCACGGTTTGCAAATGGCAAGCAAAACAAGAATGGCACAATTCTGCGATTAACATCACGATGCCATCTAGAATGCAACAAGAAACTAAGCTACTGCACTCCAACATAACAACAAAGCACATGGAAGTGATCTACTCAAGATGCTTTACAAAAGATGAACACTGAGCTATGGCTAAATCACACAAGAGCAGGTTCAAACAAGCATGGCAAAAGTGCAAAAGATATCAGCATCACAGACTTAGTGAAAACACTAACATGTCAGGAATTAACATCAGGAAGCAATGTTTAGAGCAAGCAAACAACATGGTATAGGAATAGAACATAGCAAACAAAGGCATGGCATGAATCTACTCAGAGCATAGAACAAAAGTCCCTTACTGACCATGAGCCAAAAAGGCATAGAAGATATTATGGCACCCATGTAAACATAGCAAGTTTCGTTAACAGATCCAGACTTAGCAGAAAACTGAGCATGGCATAAACAGAATTATGAAGGCATCCTTGCGAGCTTGATTCGCTCATCACAAGGTATTGCATGACAAGACAATCATAACATCAGCAAGAAGACATGTTCATGAAGCTAACCATGGGAAGAACAAGCTCATAGCATGCATGGATCAACTACAACAACCTTGACAAAATTGATTAACATGTAAACAATCTGCCAGAAACATTTATAGCAAAAGTAGAGGAAGATTAAGACATGCTAGGGCACTCCATAATTGCAAACAGGGGCATGGATGGATAGAGCATAACCATATGTCCAGAACATCCTTACTAAAGCAACTCAAAACAAGCATGGATCTCACTGTAGCATCATGTATACATGGCATAAAAATAACAGCAGGAAAATGACTTAGCAAAATCCTAAGTCCCTGAAATCAGCAATATCACGAAGGCTACTTTGCATGCTTGTGCTAGTCACCACATAGATCACAAAAATACATGGCATACACCCTGTGAAGATGACATGGCATATATCAAAACACATGTAGAGCTCATGCCCATATGCAGCACACAACAAATGTAGCAAAAATGACAAATGCTCATAATCTGCTAAGTAACAACACCTGACAATTTATAACACTCTTGCATTAGTGATTTGGGTATCAAGATGGACTCAAACAAGCATGTCACAATGGAATGAAATGAAGCGCATCTCCCAATGAACATTTTGACATAACATGCGCATGAAATGGAGATACGGTCACAGAGTTATGATGCAATGAAAAGGGGCATAATATGTTGCAGAAATAAAAGAGGAATTTCAGGCGCGCGAGATAGCTAATGTGTGCACTGAGTGATGGATAGAGGAGGCTCGCTCACCCTGTGCCTTGGGCCAGAACTGGAGAGGAGGCAGGCGGGCTGGTGACGCTGGGCTGGATATGGACTACTGGGCCGTAAGCAGGGCGGGGCCCACATGACAAGGACGAGCGGGACGAGCGCTCGTTGTCGTCCCTCCCGACGGACGCGGCAGGAGGCCGGTGAGGCGCCGGCGATGGAGGGCGTCGAGGAGTACGGGACCGGGCAGATCCGGCGTGGCGCCCCCGGATTCGGCGAAGGCGGGGCCGGGCGGCGACGAGGAAGTCCGGCGAGGGCGCGGCGAGCTCCTGGTCTGCTCCGGCGGTGGCGCTTGGCGTGAGGGCGGCGGCAAGGAGCGTGGCGGCGCGGTGCCGGAGTAAAGCCGGGCGGCGGGGCAGGTGAGCGTGGGCGGCGGGCGGAGGTGCTCGGGCGGATCGGCGAGGCGGCAGAGACACGCGGGCGCGGGGCGGCGACCGAATGGGTCGGGCGGGCCCGCGATGGGCTCCGGTGGGCCCAGCGTGAAGTGGTCATGGCGGGGACAGGTGGCGGCCCCTGAGTGGGCACGGGAGGTGGCGGAGGTGATGTGGCACGACGTGATTGGCTGGAGCGATGTGGCGGCGGCGGTGGATGCGTCCGACAGCAGACGGACATGTCCGGTGGCACGGGGAGGAGTGGATCTAGGGTTTGCACCGCGAATTTTGAAGGCAAACACACATTTATAGGTAGGAGAAGGTAGGAGTGTCCAAATGGAGTGTAGTTTTCGCCCACGCGATCGTGATCTAACGGCGGAGGACATGGGAGAGGTTTGGATGGGTTATTGGGTCGTTTTGGAGGGGTGTTGGGCTGCAACACACACGAGGCCTTTGCAGTTCCCCAGTTAACCGTTGGAGTATCAAACGGACTCCAAATGGCACGAAACTTGACAGGCGGTCTACCGGTAGTGTACCAAGGTCGCTTGGAAAATCTCGGTCCATTCCGAGAATGTTTAACATTCGGTCACGAAAAGAGACAAAAGGGGGACGCTAGAGGACGTAGGAGTGTCGGATTGAGAAATGGACAACGGGGAAAATGCTCGGATGCATGAGACGAGCACGAATGCAAATGCGATGCACATGATGACATGATATGAAATGCATGGCACGAACAAAAAGGAAAACGAAAACAAAACCCAACCACGAAGAAATATCGTATCGCATCTCCGGAAAAGGCAAGAGTCGGAGTACAAATATGGAAAGTTGTATCCGGGGCGTTACACCAGCCTTCACCTTCCACCTTGAGCCGTCATGTCCTCCTCCACCCAAGTATCTTCCCCTAGCCTCAACTACACCACACCCGAACCTCGGAACCGAACCAACTATGTCCTCTAGAAAGCCCAAGCTTGCTCCCAAATCATGGGGGCAGGGCTATATGGGTATATCGATCAATCCACACCCGAACCCACATAGACCATCATAACCAACAATTCTGATGGGAAAGAACAGACCATTCCCAACCTCGCCTACAAACCCTGCCTTGTCCAAGGCTAGCATATCCGTGCCTATCTCCCCCAAAACCTTTCCAAGGAAGTTCTCATTCAAGTCACATCCCTAGAAAAGTCTCACGTGATATGGTTAGCACTAGCGAACATGTTCACTGCCCAAAACCGCTCCCGCACCAACAATTGCTGCATCGCCCCCTCAAATGCCCAAAAACGCTCACAGAGTGGGACTACTTACTTTGGTCACATGCGAGCCCTTTCTGATGAGCTCGCTGCAGTTGGAAAACCCTTCAAGGACGAGGAGCTTCTCTCCTTCATCATTGGGGGGCTCGATATGGATTATCAACCCCTCATCTCTGCGCTAGATGTCCGCGTGGAGCCTCTGACTGTGGATGATATCTTCGGCATGGTCTCGAATTTTGACCAGCGTGTCGAGATGTTCCAAGGAACGGCGGTAGGTGCCTTCAAATATTCGGCCAACTTCACTGCGAGAGACCATGGTGGGTCTCCCAAGGGCTACCACAAGAGTGGTAGTCGCTGCAGCGGCGACTATGGCGGGAACAACAGTGACAACAATGATGGAAATATGCCCTAGAGGCAATAATAAAATGGTTATTATTATATTTCCTTAATCATGATGAAGTTTTATTATTCATGCTAGAATTGTATTGATCGGAAACTTAAATACATGTGTGAATACATAAACAAATATCGTGTCCCTAGTAAGCCTCTACTAGACTAGCTCGTTGATCAAAGATGGTTAAGGTTTCCTAACCATAGACATGTGTTGTCATTTCATAACAGGATCACATCATTAGGATAATGATGTGATGGACAATACCCATCTGCTAGATTAGCATATTGATCGTTCAGTTTATTGCTATTGCTTTCTTCATGTCAAATACATATTCCTTCGACTATGAGATTATGCGACTCCCGGATACCGAGGGAGTACCTTGTGTGCTATCAAACGTCACAACATAACTGGGTGATCATAAATATGCTCTACAGGTATCTCCGAAGGTGTTTGTTGAGTTGGCATAGATTGAGATTAGGATTTGTCACTCCGAGTATCGAAGAGGTATCTCTTGGCCCTCTCGGTAATGCATGTCATAAGCTTGCAAGCAAATGACTAAGGAGTTTAGTCATGAGGTGATGTATTATAGAACGAGTAAAGAGACTTGCCGGTAACGAGATTGAACTAGGTATGAGGATACCGACGATCGAATCTCGGGCAACTAACATACCAATGGACAAAGGGAATTACGTATGTTGTCATAACGGTCCGATCGATAAAGATCTTCATAGAATATGTAGGAGCCAATATGGGCATCCAGGTTCCTCTATTGGTTATTGACCAGAGAGGTGTCTCGGTCATGTCTACATAGTTCTTGAACCCATAGCGTCCGCACGCTTAACATTCGTTGACAATATAGTGTTATATGAGTTATATGATTTGGTGACCGAGTGTTATTCGGAGTCCCGGATGAGATCATGGACATGATGAGGAGTCTCAAAATTGTTGAGAGGTAAATATTGATATATAGGACGATGGTATTCGAACACCGGAAGAGTTTTGTAGTGCACCGGGTAGTCATCGGGTCACCGGAAGGGGTTCCGGACACCCCCGATGAGTGTATGGGCCTAATAGGCAAAAGGGAGACAGACCAGCCCCTGGTGCGCCCCTGTAGCGACCAGACCTCAAATGGTCGGATCTCTGTGCATAAGTGTCATCCCTGGATCGGTAATGCTGACACACACAGTACTTAAAGGATTTATAATAGAGTAGCAATCACACACTTGTTACATCGAATGTCTCAAAAGAGAACTTATTACAATAAATATGGCCTAAGGCCATCTAATACGATAACAACAGAAGGCTTGGAAGATAAAGTGAGTCCATCAACTCCAACGGCATCACTGAGTGAAAGACCACGACCTAAGGCTCCTTACTCGTCGTCTGAAAAGTCTGCAACATAATACGTTGCATCCCAAAAACAGGTCAGCACATGGAATATGCTAGCAATGTAACACAAGAGAGTAACGAACAGAATAATGCTATCACTACATGCATATATGGCTGGTGGAGGCTATATGGTTAATATGTTTTGCCAAAAGCCAATTTTTTCCCTACAACAAAGGAATAAGTTTTATTTAACTACAAAGTTGGTTGAAAACATTGAGAATGGTAAACCCCATCTCAATCCCAATTAAAAGTAATTAATAACCCAACAAAATTAAGTATATAGAGTGATGAGATCAACATGATAATCCAAGAACCAGATACTCAAGATGTCCTTAACCCGGGACACGACTAACCATGATTAGTTTGTACACTCTGTAGAGGTTTGCGCACTTTTCCCACCAAGACTCGATCTCCTCCGTTGGATTTCTCGCACTACATGATGTTTGAGAAATGGATGACCAAGACACAATCTTTCAGAAGCGTTAGCACCTTACGATGGGTAGACAGTACCACCTACATCCCCTACATCTGCTAGTCTACCACTGTAAGAGTTCACACGACCTAATCAACTATGCCAGAGCCCATAATGGCTTGTGGCTGCACACGGAAGTTTCTAGCATGAATAATCTCATGATCCCTTTGAGTCTGGGTGGCAGTCCATAGGAGAATCACACGGTACCCCGGGATTTCCAAAAAATATAGGCAATCACTGGAATTCCCCAGGTGCCTCAATCCACCCAGATGTGTATTTAAGTTGCTACCTTAAGTTGAACCATTAATTAACAATCTCACATCTGTCATGGATACACTCAAACCCAATCCACGTCTACAAGCATAGCATAGCAGTATAAGCAACATAGAAGTAACTCCCAAGGTTTGATAGTAAACAGGTGAATAGGTACTACCTCAATTACTTCCCAACCCACAATTTAATTCAGGTCCTAACCATGCAATTGGATGAGGATTGATCTAATGCAATAAAACTGGGTAGTAAAGAGGTATGATCAAAGTGTTACTTGCCTTGCTGATGATCCGCGAAACCTAGAGACTCGTAGTAGCACGCTTCACACTCCGGGTACTCTATCGCAAACAAACAAGCATACAATAAGCAATCAAGCAAGGGCACGGGTAAAACTCAAATAATAAATCTAACCAGAAAGTTCAACTTAAGAACTCCGGTTTGCAAAAAGAATCAAATCAAATGAAGCAACAAAACTCAAACGGCGAAAGAAACAAGATCCGTTTAATAATCTGAACTAGATTCAAATTTTACAGTAGCAAAATCTTGTTTAAGTTAGTTAAACAGAAAGAGGGCTTCGAGACGAAACTCTAGGGGCTTGAATCGCTTGATTCCGATAAACGAGCGAAAAGTTATACTAAAACGAAATTTGATCAGAAATCGCGATCGAAAATAATCGTGGAAAATCCGAGAAAAGGAAAAACTGACAAACAGGCTAACGAACGATCGTTCACTGTATGCGGCTAACGGATGAAAACCATTCTTTAAAACAAACATACAGACGAACGTCCGCTAAATAACTAAACCAAAAAAAACCGAACCGAAACTAAAAAAATGGATCTAGGGTTTCGAAAAAAAAATGATTGGTTTTCTCGCGAAAACCGAGGACGGTGGCGGCTACCTCCGGCGGATCCAGTGAGACGGTGGCGGCGGTACTCTGGTGCGGCGGCGCGGCTAGCAGGGCGGCGGCGGGTGGCGGCGGTCGGCAACGGCGACGGCGGCGGGTTATGGTTTGGGTGGCGAGGCTACTGGGCTTCGGCGACAGCTGGGCCTTGGGGCGGCGGCTTATAAAGCCCCCCCCGGGCGGAGTCCTGCTCAGGTACGGCCCGGAGTCGGTTCCTCTTTTTTTTAAAATATCCTGACGTGCGGAAAAAGAAATACTAAACGGATTCCGAAAATCCCGAAATAAAATTTCCCCATCCTCTAAAAATAGGCCAGACAAGGTGAACATTTATTTGGGTTAAAATGCAATTTTGAAAAACGCATATTTTTAATAATTCAAATAAAATAGTGATAAAACTCCGAATAAAAATCTTATTTGATTTTAATATTAAATCTCCAATATTTCTTTATTTTGGGGAAGTCATTTTATCCTCTCTCTTTTTATTTTTATAAAAGAAATATTCAAGAGAAAAATAATTAAAATCAAATAATCCTCTCTTCAAAATTTGAGAAAACTCAAATATGAAAATAACGAAATCCGCAACTCTCTCCGTGGGTCCTTGAGTTGCGTAGAATTTCTAGGATCAAACCAAAATGCAATAAAATATGATATGCAATGATGCTCTAATGTATAACATTCCAAATTGAAGATTTGGGATGTTACAAACCTACCCCCCTTAAGATGAATCTCGCCCTCGAGATTCGGGTTGGCTAGAAAATAGGTGAGGGTGATCCTTCCGTAGGTCTTCCTCTCGTTCCCAGGTGGCTTCATCCTCGGTATGGTGGCTCCACTGAACTTTGCAAAATTTGATAACCTTGATGTGTGTAACTCGGCTGGCAAACTCGAGAATTCTGACTGGCTTCTCCTCGTAGGTCAAATTGCTATCCAACTATATCGCTTCCAGCGGTACTGTATCTCTCAGAGGAATATCAACCATCTCTGCATGGCACTTCTTCAACTGAGAAACGTGGAACACATCGTGAACTCCGGACAATCCTTCGGGTAATTCCAATTTGTAAGCAACTTCTCCCATACGTTCCAAAACTTTGTATGGTCCCACAAAACATGGTGCAAACTTTCCCTTAACTCCAAAGTGCTTCACTCCTCGAAGTGGGGATGCACGAAGATACACTTTGTCTCCAAGTTCGTAAACTATCTCCTTGTGTTTTGAATCCGCATAACTCTTCTACCTGGACTGGGCTACCGTGAGTCTATCGCAAATCAGCTTAACCTTCTCTTCAGACTCTTTAATCAAATCTGGTCCAAACAACTGTCGGTCTCCAACTTTGTCCCACAACAATGGTGTTCTGCACCTCCTTCCGTACAGTGCTTCAAAAGGGGCCATCTTCAAAATGGCTTAATCTAGTGCACAAGCTCTCAACATGTCCTCCGAAATCTGATTTACTCTCTCGGTCTGTCCATTTGTCTATGGGTGAAAAGCTATACTGAACTCTAGTCTAGTTCCCAAAGTTTCATGCAACCGATTCCAAAACTTTGAAGTAAACTGGGTTCCTCTATCTGATACAATGGTCCTCGGAACTCCATGCAGACATACGATCCTGGTCATGTATATCTTTGCCAACTTAGCACTGGTGTAAGTGGTCTTCACTGGGATGAAATGAGCTACTTTTGTCAAACGATCGACTACAACCCATATCGAGTCATAACCTGAACGAGTCCTGGGTAATCCCGTGATAAATTCCATGCCTAGTTTATCCCACTTCCATTTGGGTATCAGCAATGGTTGTAGCAATCCTGATGGCTTCCGATGCTCTGCCTTCACTCTCTGACATACATCACAAACTGCTACATACTTTGCAATATCCTTCTTCATTCTGGTCCACCAGAAACTATCCTTCGAATCCAGATACATCTTGGTATTTCCTGGGTGAATCGAATATGGTGATTCATGGGCCTCTTGCAGAATCAACTTCCCGATCTCCTGATCATTTGGCACATATACACGGTCCTCAAACCATAAGGTATCGTGTTCATCCTCCCGAAATCCTTTATCTATTCCTTTGCTCATTCTTTCCTTTATCTCGGCAATCTCCTTGTCCGTCTTCTGAGCTTCTCTGATCTTATCCATCAAAGTAGACTGAATCTCCAAAGCTGCTACATAACCTCTGATACGTCTCCAACGTATCTATAATTTTTGATTGCTCCATGCTATATTATCTTCTGTTTTGGACATTATTGGGCTTTCTTATTCACTTTTATATTATTTTTGGGACTAACCTATTAACCGGAGGCCCAACCCAGAATTGCTGTTTTTTGCCTATTTCAGAGTTTCGCAGAAAAAGAATATCAAACAGAGTCCAAACGGAATGAAACCTTCGGGAACGTGATTTTCGGAATGAACATGATCCAGGAGACTTGGACCCTATGTCAACCAACCAACAGGGAAGCCATGAGGTAGGGGGCGCGCCTACCGCCCAAGGCGTGCCCTCCACCCTCATGGCCCCCCTGTTGCTCCACCGACGTACTCCTTCCTCCTATATATACCTGCGTACCTCCAAACAAACAGAAACGGAGCCAAAACCTAATTCCACCGCCGTAACTTTCAGTATCCATGAGATCCCATCTTGGGGCCTGCTCCAGAGCTCCGCCGAAGGGGGCATCGATCATGGAGGGCTTCTACATCAACACCATAGCCTCTCCGATGATGTGTGAGTAGTTTACCTTAGATCTTCGGGTCCATAGTTATTAGCTAGATGGCTTCTTCTCTCTTTTTGGATCTCAATACAATGTTCTCCCCCTCTCTCGTGGAGATCTATTCGATGTAATCTTCTTTTGTGGTGTGTTTGTTGAGACCAATGAATTGTGGGTTTATGATCAAGTTTATCTATGAACAATATTTGGATCTTATGAATTCTTTTATGTATGATTGGTTATCTTTGCAAGTCTCTTCGAATTATCAGTTTGGTTTGGCCTACTAGATTGATCTTTCTTGCAATGGGAGAAGTGCTTAGCTTTGGGTTTAATCTTGCGGTGTCCTTTCCCAGTGACAGTAGGGGCAGCAAGGCACGTATTGTATTGTTGCCATAGAGGATAACAAGATGGGTTTTTATCATATTGCATGAACTTATCCCTCTACATCATGTCATCTTGCTTAAAGCGTTACTCTGTTCTTATGAACTTAATACTCTAGATGCATGATGGATAGCGGTCGATGTGTGGAGTAATAGTAGTAGATGCAGGCAGGAGTCGGTCTACTTGTCCCGGACGTGATGCCTATATACATGATCATACCTAGATATTCTCATAACTATGCTCAATTCTGTCAATTGCTCAACAGCAATTTGTTCACCCACCATAAAATACTTATGCTCTTGAGAGAAGCCACTAGTCAAACATATGGCCCCCGGGTCTATCTTCCATCATATTAATATTCCAACACTTAGTTATTTTCATTACCTTTTATTTCACTTTGCATCTTTATCATAAAAATAACAAAAATATTATCTTATCATATCTATCAGATCTCACTCTCATAAGTGACCGTGTAGGGATTGACAACCCCTTATCTCGTTGGTTGCGAGGATTTATTTGTTTTATGTAGGTGCGAGGGACTCATGCGTAGCCTCCTACTGGATTGATACCTTGGTTCTCAAAAACTGAGGGAAATACTTACGCTACTTTGCTGCATCACCCTTTCCTCTTCAAGGGAAAACCAACGGAGTGCTCAAGAGGTAGCAAGAAGGATTTCTGGCGCCGTTGCCGGGGAGGTCTACTCAAAATTCAAGATACCAAGTGCCCATCACAAACCCTTATCTCCCGCATTACATTATTTGCCATTTGCCTCTCGTTTTCCTCTCCCCCACTTCACCCTTGCTGTTTTATTCGCCCTCTCTCTCTATCCTCCCTCTCTTTTATATTCGCCTCTTTTTCGCTTGCTTCTTGTTTGCTCGTGTGTTGGATTGCTTGTTTGTTACGATGGCTCTTCCCCGATTTGGTGATCTTCACCTTAAAAGGTTAGAAGAAATCGAAAGCAACGTTAGGAGTTTTATGGTCTTACAATTTGAGCATAATAATTTCTTTAGAAACGAGCTTAAGGAACAAAAAAGCTTTATGAGTTATATGAATAAATATCTCGATGATATGTCTAAAGAATATGATGGTTTGAGATCCGAAATTGCTTGTCTTGAGAAGTTAATAGCTGAAATTTCGGATAAGCAGGCTACCTTAGTTAATAAGATGGCCGCTAAGCCGGAAAACTATGAAAATAAAGATGAAGATCTAAAAGTTATTGATGTGTCCCCTATTAAATCTTTGTTTTGCAATATGAATCTTGATAATGATGGGACTGAATATGATTCACCTTTACCTAGAAGGCATTCCAAAAATTCGAAGTTTTTAGATCTTGATGCTAAATTTGATAAAAGTGGGACTGAAGAGATCAAAACTCTAGATGTTAATGAACCTACTATTTTGGATTTCAAGGAATTTAATTATGATAGCTGCTCTTTGATATATTATATTTCCTTGTTGCAATCCGTGCTAAATTCTCCCCGTGCTTATAGTCAAAATAAAGCTTTTACCAAACATATCATTGACGCTTTGATGCAATCTTATGAAGAAAAACTTGAGTTGGAAGTTTCTATCCCTAGAAAACTTTATGATGAGTGGGAACCAACTATTAAAATTAAAATTAAAGATCATGAATTCTATGCTTTGTGTGATTTGGGTGCTAGTGTTTCCACGATTCCAAAGACTTTGTGTGTTTTGTTAGGTTTCGGTGATTTTGATGATTGCTCTTTAAACTTACACCTTGCGGATTCCACTATTAAGAAACCTATGGGAAACATTAATGATGTTCTTATTGTTGCAAATAGGAACTATGTGCCCATAGATTTTATTGTTCTTGACATAGATTGCAATCCTTCATGTCCTATTATTCTTGGTAGACCTTTCCTTAGAACGATTGGTGCAATTATTGATATGAAGGAAGGAAATATTAGATTCCAATTTCCATTAAGGAAAGGCATGGAACACTTTCCTAGAAATAAAATTAAATTACCTTATGAATCTATTATGAGAGCCACTTATGGATTGCCTACCAAAGATGGCAATACCTTGATCTATCCTTGCTTTTTATGCCTAGCTAGGGGTGTTAAACGATAGCGCTTGTTGGGAGGCAACCCAATTTTATTTTTATTCCTTGCTTTTTGCTCCTGTTTAATAATAAATAATTTATCTAGGCTCTGTTTTGGTTGTGTTTTTTGTGTTTAATTAGTGTTTGTGCCAAGTAGAACCGTTGGGAAGACTTGGGGAAAGTCTTGTTAATCTTGCTGTAAAAAAACAGAAACTTTAGCGCTCACGAGAACTGCTGCCATTTTTATTTGGAAAGTGATATTTAGTTAATTCTTTTTGCATATGATTAATAGATAAATTCCCCACGTCCAGAAATTTATTTTAGAATTTTTGGGGTTCCAGATCTTGCGCTAGGTACAGATTACTACAGACTGTTCTGTTTTTGACAGATTCTGTTTTTCGTGTGTTGTTTGCTTATTTTGATGAATCTATGGCTAGCAAAATAGTTTATAAACCATAGAGAAGTTGGAATACAGTAGGTTTAACACCAATATAAATAAAGAATGAGTTCATTACAGTACCTTGAAGTGGTCTTTTGTTTTCTTTCGCTAACGGAGCTCACGAGATTTTCTACTTTAAGTTTTGTGTTGTGAAGTTTTCAAGTTTTGGGTAAGGATTTGATGGATTATGGAACAAGGAGTGGCAAGAGCCTAAGCTTGGGGATGCCCATGGAACCCCCAAGATGATCTAAGGACACCAAAAGGCCAAAGCTTGGGGATGCTCTGGAAGGCATCCCCTCTTTCGTCTACTTCCATCGGTAACTTTACTTGGAGCTATATTTTTATTCACCACATGATATGTGTTTTGCTTGGAGCGTCTTGTATGATTTGAGTCTTTGATTTTTAGGTTAACACAATCATATTTTCTGTACACACCTTTTGAGAGACACACACATGATTCGGAAATTATTAGAATACTCTATGTGCTTCACTTATATCTTTTGAGTTATATAGTTTTGCTCTAGTACTTCACGTATATCTTTTAGAGCACGGTGGTGGATTTGTTTTATAGAAACTATTGATATCTCATGCTTCACTTAGATTATTTTGAGAGTCTTAAATAGCATGGTAATTTGCTTAAATAATCCTAATATGCTAGGTATTCAAGATTAGTAAAAACTTTCTTATGAGTGTTTTGAATACTAAGAGAAGTTTGATGCTTGATGATTGTTTTGAGATATGAAGGTAGTGATATTAAAGTTGTGCTAGTTGAGTAGTTGTGAATTTGAGAAATACTTGTGTTGAAGTTTGCAAGTCCCGTAGCATGCATGTATGGTAAACGTTATGTAACAAATTTGAAACATGAGGTGTTCTTTGATTGTCCTCCTTATGAGTGGTGGTCGGGGACGAGCGATGGTCTTTTCCTACCACTACAAGAAATACGGTCAATTATGACTCCCCATTTTGGTCATTGATTCGTCATTATTATCATTTATTGACCTTTTTTTGACCAAATTCAGAAGGTCAACAGTTGGCCATCAAGAACGAACAAACATGACCTTTTTGGAATTTTTGTCATAGATAGACTAATGATCAAAATTTTAGAAAGGTCATTACCCATTTGCCTGAGCCACATAGTACCTGACATGGCTGAGCTTACGTGGCATTGTTAGTGACCAAATGGAATGATCATATATTTCATAGCCCAGTCCAATAGCCTACATGGGCCTGGCCCGATTATCATGAATTTCACATCCCAATCTACCAATCTAGCAGACATAGGCCCAGCCCAATACCTATTTTCTTAATTGAATTGGTTTGATTTATTTTTGCTTCCACATTATTTTGTCAAAAGCATGCACATTTCTGGATAGGCCCATTAGAAAATAAATACAATATAATACTATATTCCATTATATTTCATTTCAGTAACACATCACATGAAATACAATAAATCATCAATCATCTCCTCTACACAGCAGGGTTCATGGCCCAACAAGTCCACAAAAAATAGTTCTACAAGTGCAAGTAAACAGAAAAAACCCAACAGGTGCACGAGCGCACATCAACATAGATTGGATGAGAAGCACACATTTTAGCTGTTCACACATAGCATCAATGGGAAGCACAAATATCGTGTCACTGGTACAATTACTTTATCCCATCACCCAGGCACCAATGGTGTGTCCATCTCCTGGATTTGCCACATGGTGATGTTACTGCATTAGGGCCATCCCATCTTCTCCTTGCCCAAATGGCAGGCTGATCTGTTGATCGATGTACTGCTCCAGCATCACTCCCCTACCACTGGTGGAAGAAGATCAGCTCGTCAATCACCTGCACGAGAACAAACCAAGAAGATTAACCTATTTAGCCTATTGTAATTTTTTTCTGAACATGGGCATCAAATCAACACCAACACTGAATTAACTTGGAAATGCAGGTGTACAATTAGCGCATCACATACCTAGTATCTAATTATAAACAGTGGTCAGCATGCAAAAGCCAACTAGTATTAATTGATGATTAGTAGACACATACATGAAACAAATTCAATAGTAATGTGCATGCTCTTATCCATGGTATCATCAATCTTAACTAAATCAGAGCAAGTAAAGGAGCTAATTTCCATGAGTGAAACAAATTCAATCACAACGGCAATCCATAACATTCGGTAACAACAATAAGAAGGCCCTTTGAGGGAGTCCTGGATTAGGGGGTCTCCGGACAGCCGGACTATCTCCATTGGCCGGACTGTTAGACTATGAAGATACAAGATTGAAGACTTCGTCTCGTGTCCGGATGTGACTCTACTTGGCGTGGAAGGCAAGCTAGGCAACACGGATATGGATATCTCCTCCTTTGTAACCGACCTTATGTAACCCTAACCCTCTCCGGTGTCTATATAAACCGAAGGGTTTTAGTCCGTAGGACAACATACAATCATAGCATAGGCTAGCTTCTAGGGTTTAGCCTCTCTGATCTCGTGCTAGATCTACTCTTGTACTACCCATATCATCAATATTAATCAAGCAGGACGTAGGGTTTTACCTCCATCAAGAGGGTCCGAACCTGGGTAAAACATAGTGTCCCCTGCCTCTTGTTACCATCCGGCCTAGACGCACAGTTCGGGACCCCCTACCCGAGATCCGCCGGTTTTGACACCGACAATGGTGCTTTCATTGAGAGTTCCTCTGTGTCATCGCCGTTAGGCTTGATGGCTCCTACTATCATCGATAGTGATGCGGTCCAGGGTGAGACTTTTCTCCCCAGACAAATCTTCGTATTCGGCGGCTTTGCACTGCGGGCTAATTCGCTTGGCCGTCAGGTCAGATTTGGAAGTTTGAACTACATGGCCGTCAGGTCAGATTCGAGCCACAGCCGGGCACGCCGCACTGTCGTGATGGGTATGACCTAGCTCTGCCGCCAAACAGTACCCCAGAGGCCGCGCCCGCATCAGCTCCGACCCTTAGCTTGGAGCCAACTGCGACAATCGAGGACGGGTGGTTAGACACCGCCTCAGGTGCTGCAGTCTCAACGGTGATCGAGCCAAACACCAGCATAATCCTCTACGCAGCCCGTGACTCCAAGGTGCCGGACTCTTTTTCTGACTCCGAACCGCCCGCGCCCCTGCCAACCGAATCCAATTGGGTGCCGATCATGGAATTCACCGCCGCGGATATCTTTCAGCAGTCGCCCTTCGGCGACATTCTGAATTCACTAAGGTCTCTCTCTTTGTCAGGAGAGCCCTGGCCGGATTATGGCCAACAGGATTGGGATGCGGACGACGAAGAAATTCGACGCCCACCCACCACCCACTTAATAGCCACTATCGATGACTCAACCGACATGCTCGACTTCGACTCCGAAGACATCGATGATATGCACGACGATGCGGGAGGCGAAGAGGAACCACCGCCCACAGGGCGCTAGACGTCCACCTCATCATATGACGTATACATGGTGGACACACCAAAAGAAGACGACGACGAGGAACGGAAGGACGCGCCGAAGGCTTGTTTCCTCGAGAAGCAGTCAAAGTGGCGGCACAAGCGCCGCCCCAAATCCCGCCTCGGCAGAAATAACGATCGTACAGACCCAGCGTTGGAGCAGGGCGAACCACCGCCGGACCACGGCAATACGGAGAATCAAACCGAACAAACCAATTCTGTCAAAGATAATAGTCCGGACGACATAATGCCGGACAGGCACCCGGAGCAGCAGAATGCCCATCAAAGGCTTGTTGCCACCACGAGGAGTATGAAGAAGCAGAAGCAAAGGCTCAAGGCTGCGCAGGACACACTCCAAATCAGATGGAGTAAAGTACTCAACACAGCAACGAAGTACGGCGGCAATCACCCCACCAAGAGCTACCCAAAGAGGAAGTTGCTACCTGAATTCGATGAGGAGGCCTCAGACCCCCCACAACCAAAAATTAAAACAGCCATCTGGCCGGATAGACGACCTCACGGCCAACATAAAATGGCAAGCAACGCCGCACATAAGCCAATACGCGGTCTATGCGAGGGCTCGCATCAAAAGGACGGCGCAACCAGATCCATCTATGGACCAAGCAAGCGCGCCCCAGCATACGATGTAACACAACAAACATCCGAACAACGCGGTACACCCAGATACAGGGGTGCCGCACACCCCTTATGTTTCACTGATGAGGTGCTGGACCATGAATTTCCAGAGGGATTCAAACCCATAAACATAGAGGCATATGACGGAACAACAGACCCTGGGGTCTGGATTGAGGACTATATCCTCCATATCCATATGGCTCGAGGAGATGATCTCCATGCCATCAAGTACTTACCCCTCAAGCTCAAAGGGCCAGCTCGTCACTGGCTTAAAAGCCTCCCCGAAAACTCCATTGGAAGCTGGGAAGAGCTCGAAGACGCTTTTCGGGTAAATTTTCAAGGGACTTATGTCCGACCTCGGACGCGGATGATTTGAGTCATATAACTCAACAGCCCGGAGAGTCAGCCCGAAAGCTTTGGAACAAGTTTCTTACTAAAAAGAACCAAATCGTTGACTGTCCGAACGCCGAAGCCTTGGCAGCTTTTAAGCATAGCGTCTGTGATGAATGGCTTGCCAGACACCTCGGCCAAGAAAAGCCGAGAACAATGGCAGCATTAACAAGCCTCATGACCCGCTTTTGCGCGGGTGAGGACAGCTGGCTAGCCAGATGCAGCACCATCGACCCTAGTACATCTGAAGTTAGAGATGGAAACGGGAAATCATGGTGCAACAGCAATAACAAACGCCAGAATAAAGAAGACAGCACGAAGAGCACGACAGTAAACGCCGGATTCAAAAGCTCTCGGCTAGGACAGCAAAAGCCGCCCTCTAAAGGCGCCAGAGACAAATTGTCCAGCCTAAACAAAATTCTGGACCAAATATGTCAGATCCATAGCACCCCTGGTAAACCCGCTAATCATACCCACAGAGAATGTTGGGTCTTCAAGCAGTCCGGCAAGCTCAACGCCGTACACAAGGGGGAGGATACACCAAGCGAAGACGAGGATGAGCCTCTCAAGCAAGACACTGGGGAACAAAAGAAATTTCCACCAGAAGTCAAAACAGTAATTGTGTTACACGTGATCAAGGGGAGAAACAAAACGGCACTCCCAGAAAAATATGCTCAAAGGCACATCACCGCGGAGTCCTGCCACTGGTCGTCTCAACCGATCACTTTCGACCATCGTGATTACTCAACAAGTATTCGGCGTGCAGGATGGGCTGCCCTGGTATTAGACCAATAATTGACGGATACCACTTCACACGAGTCCTGATGGACGGTGGCAGCAGTCTCAATCTGATATACCGGGATACAATCCGTGGAATGGGGATAGACCCAGTGAAAATTTGCCATAGCAATACTACCTTTAAAGGAGTAACTCCAGGCCCAGGGGCTCATTGCACATGCTGCCTGCTACTAAAGGTTATATTCGGCTTCCCCGATAACTTCCATAGCGAACATTTAACCTTCCACATCGCTCCATTCCAAAATGGCTATCAAGCACTACTTGGACGCGAAGCTTTTGCTCGCTTTAATGCAATACCACATTACGCTTCCCTGACGCTCAAGATGCTCGGTCCATGCGGCATCATTACAGTGGGAAGTATTAAGCAATCTCCACGCGCCGAAGAGAATGCGACTGCCTTGGCAGCCGCACACTAAAAACGGCCTCACCAACTAAAGCATTTGATAGGTCGTCAAGACCACGGACACGGTTAGACGGGTCCGGCGCTGCTATATGTAATTTGTACCGGATTGATGGCCACACCCCTATTACAAATACAAGGGGCTCAACATGCACAGACAAGTGGCAATTTCTACTCATTTTTAGTTATACATGGTTTCTTTAAAAACTATCTTTTTGCACGACAACTTTTTCACCTAAGTTCCTCTCTTTTACAGATGATCATCGTGCTACACCCATCCAGGATACGGCACAACGGAGACATAGGCGCAGACATGCAGCAGGGACCCGCTCCAAGGATTCTTTTTAGATTAAGACCCTGCATAAACCTTTTTTACTGTCTCTTGTTGGTACACATCCCTCGAATTCTCAGTACAATTGAGAAGGATGCTGACGTCTTGGCATGTGGCCATGTCAGAATAATGCACGTACCTGGACACAAGGGGCTTCTTACAAACGTCACTATTTAGGCCTGCTTTATACCATAAAGACCGAATACCTTAGGGAGTGTTCGGCGTCGCGAGTTTGGCCTTATATGCATTAGCTTCGAATCATTGTCTTTGGTCAAATGTTGGGTTTGCCCGGCTCCTGTGTTTTGGTGCCTTACGTTCCGCTTTATCGGCTAAGGCAGCACCAGGAGAACTACTGCGATTGTGCCATGGTTCACCCGGGCGAGCACCTCAGTAGAGAAAGCCGAAAACTGACTGTCATGATATAGCGTGAGACTGGTCAACCACTCGATGACCTATCGGAAAGTTAGAATTCCTCCGCCTTAACGAAGGGCCATTTTCCGGCCAGGCATGTATGCACCCCGAGATCGGGAGAGTGCGGAGCCACCAGGGGCTATCTAGTAGCCCCACTGTCAAACTCCTATGGCTAAGTGAAAGTGTTAAAGCATTATAGTCTGGTTGCCTCGTTCGCTGCGCTATCATCTCCTTAATAGGACCAAGACGTTGGGTTAAGTGTGAACACACGTTTTTGCGAGCACCTCCGCATTATATGTGTGGGGGTTGAAGCTGACGGCTGCAATCTTTCAGGTTATATACATATATACACAAACGGCCACACAGGAGGCATCACATTACTTTCCGGCAAAAGTATAAATACAGCCTTACTATATTTCATAAAAACATTGTGTTTACAATGGGAATACATGTCATTCAAACATAATATTCTTTGAGCACTAGGACTCTATCAAACGAGCACCCTCAAGAACCTCTTCAAAATAGTGCTCGACAGCTACTCGGCCTATGGCCGAACCTTGCGCCGCAACAGTGGTAGCATCCATCTCCGCCCAGTATGCCTTGACACGGGCAAAGGCCATCCGCGAGCCTTCTATGCATGCCGACCTCTTCATCGCATTGATGCGTGGCACCACACCAAGGAACTGCTGCACTAAGCTGAAATAGCTGTTTAGCTTCGGCTTCTCCGGCCACAAATGATCTACAACAGACCTCATGGCGAGTCCGGACAACCTATTAAGTTCGGACCATTCGGCTAGCTGATCAGTCAAGGAAAGCGGACGCTCTAGAACGTTGAATTGCGACCAGAATAGCTTGTCCACTTCATGATCTGATTGATCTTGGAAGTATTCGACCGCATCGACAGCGCTCGCCGCCAAGTCCATAGATGTGTCTGCCAAACTCCACAGCCGATCCAGAGGGGCATACCGCGGATCTCCCAGCAGAAAGGGCTTCCCAGCCACAATATCCCAGCTTCGTGCAGCTCCTCCTTCTTCGCCCTCATAGAAGAGCGACTGTCTTTGGTTGCCATAGTGGCCTTCTCAAGGTCCGCTGCCTTCACTCGGTTCTCTTCTTCAAAGAACTGGCAACGGTCGGCAGTGCCTTTTAATTGTATGGCCATCTTGGCCATAATTTCTTTGCTTTCGCAATGGGCGGCCTTCTCGGCTCTTAACTCTTCAACCGCCTTCAAAGCAGCTGCATTACTAACCCTCGCTTGTTCCTTGTCTCGGGCGAGTTCCGCCCGAAGGGTCTCCACAGTGGCAGCTCCGTCTGCAGTCACAACATATTAAAGATACTGGCATCATGCTGCTCTTATTGTGTGACATTCACCAGAAAACATTACTTACCCTGTGATTTGTCAAGCTGCTTGTTAACAAGCTCGATGTCGGTGTCTGCCGCATCCAGTTGCCATTTTAATTCGGCAAACTCACTAGTCCGGCTAGCCACCGGAGCTTCCACCACCTGCACATAAAGGCAGTCTGGTTATTGCCTGGGACTATGATCCTCTGTTCGCCGCCGTTCTCGACGACAACCAGTGTCTCAGGGGCTACTATCTACATAGGGCACACCTAACATGTGCGGTACTATCACATATTATTTCACGTACCTCAAAGCCTATCAGTAGACTCATAAAGGCTTCATGTAATCCGCTTTCGGCTGACGAAATTCTTTCCATCACCGTACCCATCAGCGTACGGTGTTCTTCCGAGATGGCCGCTCGCCCCAACAGCTCCCTCAGAACGTCCGATCGCATACCAGACGGTGCCGGACTCTTTTGTTTGCTCTCTTCGGGAGCCGGGCGCTGGGGACTTCGGGGGTCTATGGGATTATCTTTTGGCCTCACCGGATCCGGAGAGGCCCTCTGTGACGACACTTCGGGGTCGCCCGCTTCTTGAGCGGAGGAGTCCGGGGGAGGCTTTTTGCTCTCCATCATCTCCGGAAGAAGATCCCCCGAAGACGAGCTCAGCTGAGAAGGGCTAAGACCCGAACTGCAAGATATATGCGGCGGTTATTTTCTCAGAAGAAAGATAGTATACCTTCACTATTAAAACATTTTTTGGATCACTTACGACTGGTTGGAGGGCTGATCCCCCCGCAGACTTTGTGCGGCAAGAGCACCCCCCGAGGCAGGACCCTCTGTTGGAGACTTCTTCTCTCGTTTGGAGGCCTCGGCTTCCGGATCCTCGGAAGCAGTCCTCTTCCTCCCCCGGTTATCCTCCTTTAAGGAGGCGCTCATTCCCTCGGTTGGAACTGGCAGCGATGGGGGCCCGTTTCCGCCCATATTATTCCCCCCTATATCCTCCTTCGAGGGCTCCAAGCAAGGTGCGAGCTCGAGCATCTTTTCCAATACCAGATTTTCCAAATCCTCAGGGAGGGGGGCCGAACACCGAATCATCTTCGCCTTTGTTAGCCAGTCCTGGTCAAAGAGCAAATTCTTAGAAATAACTTCATGATGAATAAAGGGCAGTGTGTTCGGCTAGAGGATTTCTTACTTGTTCGGCGGCACGGTTACTGCTCAGGCCCACGTCCTCAGTAGTGTCTGGACACTCTATTTGAGGTCCGAAGAATGACTTGTACATCTCCTCGTGCGTCAGGCCGAGGAAACTTTGAGTGGCACTCGGTCCTTCTAGGTTGAACTCCCACAAGCGAAGGGGCCGGCGTTTGCAAGGATGGACTTGACGAACCAGCATAACTTGTATTACCACGACCAAATTAAAATCTCCCTCGAAGAGATCTCGAATGCGGCTTTGCAGTATAGGCACGTCCTTGGCTGGACCCTAGCTCAGACCCCTGCTAATCCATGACATTAGTCGTGGTGGGGGGCCCGAGCGGAAAGCGGGGGCAGCCGCCCACTTGGCACTTTTGGGAGCTGTGACGTAAAACCACTCCCGTTGCCATAATTCGGACACCTCTGGAAAGGAACCTTTCCGCCATGGAGCTCCCGCCATCTTGCCTATTGATGCACCTCCGCACGCTGCATGTTGCCCCTCGATCATCTTCGGCTTCACTTCAAAGGTCTTGAGCCACAGGCCGAAGTGAGGGGTAGTGCGGAGGAAGGCCTCACACACGACAATAAATTTCGAGATGTGGAGAAAGGAGTCCGGAGCTAGATCGTGGAAATCTATCCCATAATAGAACATCAAACCCCTGACAAAGGGATCCAGAGTGAGGCCTAGGCCTCGGAGGAAGTGGGAAACGAACACGACATTCTCGTTGGGTTCGGGAGTAGGGACGACCTGCCCTTGAGCAGGAAGCCGATGCGAAACCTCGGCGGTCAGGTATCTGGCCTCCCTCAACTTCTTGATGTCCTCTTCCGTCATGAAGGAGGGCATCCATCGGCCTTGAAGGCTGGATCCGGACATGATTGAAGATCCGGAGCACCTAACCTGGGCTTTGGGTGTTGGAACTCGAGGCGAGGGAAGGGTTCGATTGAACACGAGAGGGAAAAAGCGAAAACATTGTCCCTTTATAAAGAGGGTGAATATCAAGCGTCCTCTCCGTAGTCGTTTAGGACTTGCCTATGATCTAGGAGTCCTAGACATGGTTGGGTTACCCACTACCGCATTCATGAGAATCCCGTAATTGGGGGAACACGATCTCTGCTTTGACAAGACGTTTCAAGAAACCGCCTCGCGTTATGTGTGGAGCTGGTTAAAGAAAAATGGTTCGAACATTCATCGGGCCATGACATAACGTCATGCTGCTAAAACAAGTCAGCAAATTGGATTTGCGAAAATATTATTCTCTCTACGGCGGTATGTGGAACTTATTTTGCAGGGTCGGACACTATCCTCGTATTCAAATTCTTCTGTGATGTATTCGGAGAAGGAACCCGCCTTGCAATGCCGAAGACAATACTACGCGCCGGACACATCGTCATTGAAGCCTGGTTTAGGGGCTACTGAGGGAGTCCTGGATTAGGGGGTCTCCAGACAGCCGGACTATCTCCATTGGCCGGACTGTTAGACTATGAAGATACAAGATTGAAGACTTCGTCTCGTGTCCGGATGGGACTCTACTTGGCGTGGAAGGAAAGCTAGGCAACACGGATATGGATATCTCCTCCTTTGTAACCGACCTTATGTAATCCTAACCCTCTCCGGTGTCTATATAAACCGAAGGGTTTTAGTCCGTAGGACAACGTACAATCATACCATAGGCTAGCTTCTAGGGTTTAGCCTCTCTGATCTCGTGCTAGATCTACTCTTGTACTACCCATATCATCAATATTAATCAAGCAGGACGTAGGGTTTTACCTCCATCAAGAGGGCCTGAACCTGGGTAAAACATCGTATCCCCTGCCTCCTGTTACCATCCGGCCTAGATGCACAGTTCGGGACCCCCTACCCGAGATCCGCCGGTTTTGACACCGACACCCTTAAACAGAGAACAGGTTGAATCGTGCATTGATCAAAGTGTATGTTCTTGGTTTCACTTGGTTAGAAGACAGACAGATCAGAAACTGGAGAGACACTGAACATGCGGAAATATGTATGGATTGTCAAAACTTGCATTATCCTACTATCACTAGTACAACAAAGCTGTAGGCTGGCATAGTTCATGAACCATGTACATAATGACAAATACAATATCATCCAATGCTCGACTATGAACAAAATTGAACAATTACACCTCACAAAGGTAGAGCATAGAACCAACAAGCAAGTAGGAGGGTTAGAAAAATATGTGAGGAGCTCATAGGAGGGGGTTGTAGCCTAGGCCGAGCTTCATCACCAAGGATGCGGCTAGGGGAGGCAGACGAGTCTACCATCATATGGGTCACTACCACCGAATGATCTTGCAAGGTGTAAAGTCTCCACGTTTCAGTACAACCTAGTGGCGTCAAGAAAGAAGCAGTAGCAGGCAGAAGGTAAATTCTAGTAACTGATGATTAGTAGACAAAAACAGGAAATAGATCTCACCGGTAGCAAGCAGAAGCTAAATTTTAGTAAATGATTATTGATTATAACATGGCATCTCTAGTTTTGTAGTTGTTTGTATATTACACAAGCAGTTGTCGACGGAAACAAATACAGGAGACAATGCTTGAGATACAATCAAAAACTAAAAGTTTGGAGCATGTCATATAATAATTGACATGCTAGCCATTGTTCTGGCAAGAAATATGTTCAATTGCATGATCATATTAACAATCGTAACATAATACCATATATTTGATATGTAGCTATATACCAAATAACGACTGTATCTTGCAAATTAGTAGTAGTTATTTCAAAACTTTGTAGCAGGCAAGTTAAATCCACTGCCGCAAGTCCTAAACATTTCATTCAGATCATGTCGTGGGTTTGTCACGGCAGATGTCCTTGTGAAAGGACTTAGTCGTGGAGCCATCACTATGGGTTAGCTTAAAGGGGTTAAACCGGACAAGGGGACACGGGGATTTTATACTAGTTCGCCCCCTTCAAGGAAGGTAAAAGCCTATGTCTAGTTGTGATTGGTATTGCTAGGGTTTCGAAGGCCAGGGAGCGAATCCGCTTTGTCTGGCTCTCGAGTTGTTGTATGTCCCTAAACCGCTGCCGGGTCGTCCCTTTATATACATAGGTTGACGCCCGCCGGACTACAGAGTCCCTGAGCCGGATCATAAACGTGTCCGGCTCGGTCTCTATCCTTCCTATCTTACAATACAAGTTACATGACTAGGTCGGTTTACATTTACAGGCTTTAACCCACCTTTGGGCCTTGGGCCTTCGTGAAGCGCCATCATCCTTGCATCTTCACGGGCTTCTAATCTTCAAGGAGTTAACCCAGCTACATAAGGCTGGTCTACCTCCAGTAGTAATATCCCCAACATTAGGCCCAATATTGGTTTGAACTTGTTCATGTCAATCTTCTACACTTAGAAAAATTCCTCCCTCATATCTTCACCTTGATCTTGTAAACCGCCGTGACATCATACTTCAAGATTATGATAAACCGCCCTGACATCATCCATCCGTTGATGTCGAACATTACCTTCATTTAATGTGTCTTCAGTCACCGAGGCGACACCCTTATTAACTTATCCATTTTTTGGGCTCCTCGATTCCCGCACTTGTCATTTCATCACTTCATCTTATAAATAGGGGTAGAGGACCCCTTTATTTTCTTTCCGCTATCCTTTCCTCCCTTCTTCTTCCTCGCGACGTCTTCGCACCTGAGCGCCGCCATCATCGCCAAGCCTCGCCTCTGCTTCATCGTCGGCCGCTGCATCGACCTGTTTGCACCAAAGTTCTGCAGCACCCCTCCACTACTTCCGCGGCCGCAGTAAGTCCTTCCCCCTTCCTTTCTAGATCCATTAGGGTTTCCCCGTTCTTCGTGGTTCTTGAAGTTCATCGGATCTTTTGGTGTTGTTCTTCGTTAGCCTGTAGATGAATGTTTCTCACCTATCATATCCCTTGCCGTGGCTAATCTTCTGTTACCACCATAGATCCTTATGCGAAAAAGCTGATGTAGTCCTTCATAAACTGTTTCGGGTCTTACCCCCTTTTTAGGTCAATATTTTTTTCCTTTTCTGTCTTACCTTAGATCTGACATTTTCATGTGTCTCTGTGAAATCTGTTTCTCCTCACGCCAACCTAGGCGGTTTAACTTTGCATAATCAATCTATACCATTAGCCCTCTGATAAACCGGAGGAGCCCTTTACCTTTATAGTTATACTCTGGTTTAACAGTGTCTGAGTACCCCTGTCCTGGTATTACCTTTTTTTTCTTATTGCATTAGTCTCTGGTTTATGCCATTTCACATATCAGTATGTCTCTTACTCCATTGCATCTTGCATATCATCATGCGTGACTTATAAACTGGCCTTTCATTTTCAGCTTGTTTGTTTCACAATGGCCAAACAATTCACTGCTTGCAACTGGGCTCGTTCCCGGGTTACTGAAACTCAGCTGAATGAGATGGTTAGCATCTGCTCCTTGCCTAAGAAAACTGAAATTAAATGGCGAGTTCCAGGAACAGAAAATCCTCCGACCCCAAGGCAGGGTGAGGTGGTGGTCTTTGTCGACCACATAAGCCGTGGCTTCAAACCGCCAGGATCAAAGTTTTACCGGGATGTGCTTGCCAATTTCCAACTCCATCCCCAAGATATTGGGCCAAATTCAGTATCCAACCTATGCAACTTCCAGGTCTTCTGTGAAGCATACTTACAGGAAGAACCAACTGCAGAACTGTTCCGAGATTTCTTTCACTTAAACCGGCACACATAGTTTGTAAATGGCCCGAACAAAGAACTTGGTGGTGTCTCGATTCAAAAGCGGAAAGAAGTTGAGTTCCCTCATGCCAAACATCACAGCCACCCAAAGGAATGGAACCAAACTTGGTTTTATTGCAGAGACACTTCGCCTGAAGACGAAAATCCCCTTCCAGGCTTTCGTGATCACCGGCTTTCCAATACTCATCCGATGCCACAACGCTTGAGCTCCGCCGGAAGGGCGAAATATGCCCCTCAACTGCCAAACTCCGAGCCTTTATGGCCAACGGTTTAACAGGTGTGGATTTCGTGCGCTGTTGGATATCTTGGAGCATCTTGCCTCTAAGCCGATGTCCCGGTTTAATGTGTGACTATACCGGTGAAGTTGACGACCCTCAACGCCATTGCAACCTTCAATTATCTGATGAAGAAGTCACTGAAGGTGTAAAGAAAATTCTGAACGAATCGGAACTGGCCTGTAGTCAAACCGGTTTGAGTCCCTTCTATGCCAAGAACAAACCGCCTGCTGTAAGCATTATACTTCTTTTTCACCTTTACTATTTTTATCTTGTGCAACCTGTAATCCTTCTTCTGTGTATGTATGTATAGGGTGATGACCCCTTCTGGAAACGGAAAACCATAGAAAAAGCGGTAAAACCAACTGGGGACAGAGCGGTCAAACCATCTCGCCCAAAAACCAAAGCCGTGAAACGAACGTCAAAACGGAAAACGGCTGACTGGATCAACATGGAGCTTGATGATGACACTGATGATCCAGAAGTTGAGGTAGAACTTGACTCACTTGGCTCTCTTTTCATGCATCTCATTAACAATGATCTTCCTCAGGAGGACGCAGAAGCTAGTCAAGCTGATGATGTAGAGGTAATTACCCTTTCCTCTGGTTCAGACTCTATGCCAACACAAAAAACCCGCCAAGCAGTCTGGAAAGTAAGCTTTTCTCATCCTTTTGCTCACTTGGATCCAACATTTATTTTGAAGACTCAGCAGCATGAAGCTCGCCGGACAACCCGGCACAGTGGCCAACAGGTCACTTCAGCCGGTTTACCTGATACCCCGGTTCGGAAGCGCCGGTCTGAGGTCTCGCCTAGTTCTGACCATTCTTACCCCAAGGCAGGTTATTTCAGACAACCTCTTAATCCGTCCGATTCAAATTATTAGGTGACTCCTCCCTCATCATCTGGCGAGTCGACAGCAACTCAACTTCCTCCTCTGAAAACTGTGGCCGGGTAAGTTGTAACACCTTTTCCTTCAATGCATCATAGAACTTGAATAAGATATCAATCCTTTTGTATTTTTGTTTGCAGGGCTAAAGCCAGACCCAGCAAGAAAGCCCGGGTCACCAATCCGCCCGAAGACCCGGCCACTTTTGAAGAAGAACTTAGAGGTGAGCCGAAACAAACTTGTGAACCGGAGGGCCTTCATCTTGAAGCCGCCTCAGGCAAACCGCCCCTTCAAGGCCAAAATACCAATGAACCAGCTGACACTGAACCTGCAGCACCTGACGTTGAACCCTGCAGAGCAAAACCGGGCTAGTCCGGTGAGAAATGCTGATACTCCATTGTCACCAGCCAAACATACTGAAGGTCAAGGAGACGATGTTATCATTACTAGAATGGGCCATAGCTCTCCTGGCCATCCCGTTATCTTGGCTCAACATAGTGCCTAAGAAGAGCAAGCTGCTAGGGAAAAAGGCAAATGGAGCAGCAATTTATCAAGTTATGCTCATCTTAACGCTGAAGAGCTTCACTCTGGCTTCTTGAACCGTCTGCACTCAAACCGGGACTATGAGGCCGGCTTGGTGAACTTGATGAAAGAGCGATATGAGGTAAATTCCCCTCCCTTTGTTTATTGATTTATAACCGAAACACTATCCCAAGTAGCCCCCAAGGACCATTTTATGATGTTAATCATAAACAGGGTCTTTGTAACAGTTTAAGTTTCTTATCATTGATCCTCACAATGGCAGGTCTCTAAGAAGAGACAAGACTCATCTTTTAACAATTAAATAACTTTCTGCAGCATAGCCCCCAAAGGCCGGTTTAACTTGGCAAGTTAATCCGGATTTTAATCCATACATCCGTTTTAGAACAGACGCACATTAGCCCCCAAGTGTCAAGGATAATGCTTGCATTGTTCTGGAGACTTCTATAAAATGTAGCACTTTAGAGCAAATAGGCATTAGCCCCCAAGTATGAAGTGCATAACTTATTATACGCTTTGTACTTAGAATATATATAACCCGTTGCTTAATAGACCTTCAATGTTACAGGCTGAACTGAGAAGCAAAGATGCCCGAAACTCTGACTTGCAAGAGAATGTAAAGTCACAACAAGCAGAGGCTGCAAAAGCCAAAGAGGAGCTGACTCAAGCCCTGGCCGTAATGGAGAGACTGAAGGAATCTTTCAACAATGATTGGGCTAACTGGGAAACCGAAAAATCTGGTTTAACCAAAAGAGCTGAAGACGCCGAGGTAGCCCTGAAACCAGTTGCAGATGAACTAGCTGGTTTGAAACGGCAAATTAATGCTATGACTTCTGCTATCTTTGGTAAGTGTCTGCTTATGTGTTTTGCGTAAGTCAATGAACCATATCACTGACGAGCACATTGATAAAAATCTTTGGCAGGTACTCGGATCGCTCATCTTGGGATAGACATGCGGATGAAGCTCAAAGCGGCATATACATTGGTTGAGCAGCTGTACTCTGGGTCTCAGCGGGCTATTTGCACAGCATCTTACAACAAACCGGCCCCAACTTTGATTAAAGAAACACTTGAGAAGTTGGCCATGTTACCAGCCCGTAATGCCGAATTGAAGAAGGCAGTTGCCAGGTCAGGAGCTTTAACCGCACTGATTCGAGCCAAAGCCTGGATTCTAGACCTTGAAGCGGATGATATCATTAAAGGATATCCAGGTGTGAAGGAAGACGGTTCAAACTTTGACAATGATGACCTCCGGCGGCTGACCAAACAGATGCGGCCAATAGCCAGTAAACTGGCCGATGATACAGATTTGTCCCATTTCCAACCGGTTTACGACGCTGAAGGGAAAAGATAGCCGGCCGACATCCATGAAGTTGAAGAACTTGTGCCTCCGATTCGTAAGCACACTTATGCTCCTGATATTAACCCCTCAAATCTTATCCATGAGGAAGCAGTACTTCAAGCTTTAACTAGAATCGATTGGTCGACGGTTGATTTCCATCGTCTGGGGAGGGATGAAGAAGTGCCCACACCAACTGACCCTCAACCATCAACCCGTCCAGACAAAGCGTCTTAAACCAGTCGCCGGTTTACTTGCCATTGTGTGCCGATCTTGTGAAAAACAATTACCCTGTTGAATCCGCTTTGAAAGCTTCTTGTAATAAGATAGCCAAAACTCCGTTATTTGCCATGACATCGAGCATGTGTTGTAATGCCTCATGACAACTGGTACCACCTTTTGAAATATATTTATGCATAACCCATGATGAATTGTGTTCCTGGGTACAACAATTTAAAAGTATCTAGCGGTTTACCGCTAGACGGGTCATACTGTCCAGGAAGTATACATAGATGAAATAATTGAAGTGTTTGTACATAACATACCTCATTGGTTGACCAACGGTGTATACGGCAAAGGTGTTAGTACCAATCCGGAACGTTGATAACCCCATCTTTTGAAATACCGGTCTATATATTAAACTGAACCGGGATAACTACCAGGTTTTCTTTATAACACTGGTGATTTAGTCAAACCAGACCGGGTCAATAAACACCGGTTTATAATTGATGATGTGCCGACAACTTGTAGTTGAAAAGCAAGCTGGTTCGAAGACGCCGGTTTATCAAAAAATACTTATGAACTTCAACAAATAAAACTCAAAAAAGGAAAATATGCAAGGCTTTTTATGAGCTGCCAGGCTCCAAATCGAGGCTTTTCATGGGCTGCCAGGCCTCTGAGTTAAACCATTTAACAAAGCCTTTTAAGATGGGCCTCCAATTAACCAATCATCGTTTTAACTTTGACAAGTTCAGGGTCTATAAAAGATTGACATGTCAAACGTTCGATGTTTCATACCAGGATTACCTGGACAGGAGTGGCTTACTTGATGAAGGCAGGTTAACCCAGGTTTTCAGGTGAATACACCAGGCTTCGAAGCCGTGGCTTGATAGCCAATTACAAGGGTCCTTTCAAACTCTTTGTTGCTTTGCAAAAAGAGCCCCCAAGTAACTTTGTGAGCTGTGCTCAATGTGTGCCCATGTTTGAGTCTGTGCTTTGTGCAACACTCTCTTTGGCTCCACATATTTTTCTTTTATGGCTTAAATGCCTATCAAGAGGTGTAGCTATGGTGTGATAACAACCAAGCCCCCTAGTGATATCCCTTCATGGTTTCAAAACCGATCAAGAGGTGTAGCTGTAGTTCAAATATGACCAAGCCCCCTAGTGATTTGTTTTATACCCGTGCAACTGCTAAGACCAGATTAAAAAACTCCGCTTTGTCTGTAAACTCATATAGCATACACATGATGTAAAAAGAACAAATACCCCATTTAATCGGAGTCTCCGGTTTATTATATAATATACACACTGTCATAAATATGTACAGATGAAGAGCCTATGGCTTCAAGTATAGTAAGGCCGAAGGAGAGCTATGTTCCGTGGCCGCTTGGTCTCCTCCTCCGATTGACGTGAGTCTTTATGCTCTCGAACATCAATGAGGTAGTAAGATCCGTTGTGCAGATTTTTGCTGACCACAAAGGGTCCTTCCCAAGGTGGGGATAACTTGTGCATATCAGTATGATCCTGGATGAGCCGGAGCACCAAATCGCCTTCTTGAAAGGTTCTGGTTTTAACCCGGCGGCTGTGATAACGTCAGAGATCTTGTTGATAAATCGCCGATCGTGCTGCTGCCAGATCACGCTCTTCATCCAACAAGTCCAGAGAATCTTGACGTGCCTTCTCATTATCAGCTTCCACATAAGCTGTCACACGGGGTGAGTCGTGACGGATGTCACTAGGAAGAACCACCTCCGCTCCATAGACCATGAAGAAATGTGTGTAACCCGTAGATCTATTGGGTGTGGTGTTGATGCTCCACAACACAGAAGGTATCTCCTCAACCCAACAACCCGGTGTCCGCTTTAAGGGAACCATAAGCCTGGGTTTGATACCCCGTAGAATTTCTTGATTCGCCCTTTCTATTTGACCATTAGACTGGGGGTGAGCCACCGATGCTAGATCGAGCCGGATGTGCTCACGTTAACAAAATTCTTCCATCTCCCCCTTTGACAGGTTAGTACCATTATCTGTTATAATGTTGTGTGGAAAACCAAACCAGAATATCACCTTTTTGATGAATTGAACCACCATGGCTGCATCACACTTGCTGACTAGCTCTGCCTCCACCCATTTGGTGAATTTATCAACTGCTACTAACAGGTGGGTCTTTTTGTCCTTGGATCGCTTGAAGGGTCCAACCATATCAAGCCCCCAAGTTGCAAACGGCCACGTAATTGGAATCATCCGCAACTCTTGAGCCGGAACGTGCGCACGGCGGGCGAATTTTTGACACCCGTCACATCTCTTGACTAAATCTTCCGCATCAGCATGCGCCGTCAACCAGTAAAAACCGTGGCGAAAAGCTTTAGCCACCAAAGACTTTGAACCGGCATGGTGACCGCAGTACCCTTCATGGATTTCTCGCAAAATCTCACAACCTTCTTGAGGAGAAACACAATGCTGGATTGCTCCTGAAACACTGTAGCGATGTAACTCCCCGTTGAGTATGGTCATGGACTTGGAACGCCGGATTATCTGTCGGGCCAACGTTTCATCATCTGGTAACTCGCCCCGGTTCATGTAAGCCAGATATGGGATTGTCCAATCCGGTATGGCATGTAGAGCTGCCACCAACTGAGCCTCCGGATCAGGAATAGCCAAATCTTCTTCGGTTAGCACCTTGACTGACGGATTATGCAACACATCAAGAAAGACATTGGGCGGGACCAGTTTACGCTGGGAACCCAGACGACTTAAAGCGTCTGCCGCTTCATTCTTCCGCCGGTCTATATGGTCCACCTGATAACCCTTAAAGTGACCAGCCACTGTGTCCACCTCTCGCTGATATGCAGCCATGAGTGGGTCCTTAGAATCCCAAGTGCCAGACACCTGCTGAGCCACTAGATCTGAATCGCCAAAGCACTTAACCCGGCTCAAATTCATCTCCTTAGCCATCCGAAGACCGTGGAGCAAAGCCTCATATTCAGCTGCATTGTTAGTACAAGGGAACAATAAATGGAGGACATAACAAAACTTTTCACCTCGTGGGGAAGTTAGTATGAGTCCAGCCCCCGAGCCCTCCAACTGTCTGGACCCATCAAAATGAATGGTCCAATATGTATTATCTAGTTTCTCTTCAGGTGCCTGTAACTCCGTCCAATCATTGATGAAGTCCACGAGTGCCTGGGATTTGATCGCTGTGCGTGGTATATATTTGAGCCCATGAGGTCCAAGCTCAATAGCCCACTTGGCAATCCGGCCAGTTGCTTCTCTGTTTTGAATGATATCGCCCAGAGGAGCTGAACTGACCACTATGATGGGATGGCCCTGAAAATAATGTTTAAGCTTCCGGCTTGCCATAAACACTCCATACACCAGCTTCTGCCAATGCGGATACCTCTGCTTTGACTCAATGAGCACCTCACTGATATAATAAACTAGCCGTTGAACCGGATATTCCTTACCTAGCTCCTTGCGCTCTACCACAATGGCTACGCTAACAGCCCGGGCATTAGTAGCCACATATAGTAAAAACAGCTCTTTATCGATCGGTGCTGCAAGCACAGGCGGTTCAGCTAGCTGCCTCTTCAGATCCTTGAACGCTTTATTAGCTGCCTCGCTCCAGACAAAGTTATCTGTTTTCTTGAGCATTTGATATAAAGGGATGGCCTTCTCTCCAAGGCGACTGATAAACCGGCTCAAGGCTGTAATCCGGCCAGCCAGACGTTGAACATCGTTGATACAAGCTGGTTTAGCCAAGGATGTAATTGCTGCAATATTTTTTGGATTAGCCTCAATGCCTCTGTTTGACACCAGAAAACCCAAGAGCTTGCCTGCCGGGACACCAAAGACACACTTCTCCGGATTGAGCATCATCTTGTAAACCTGGAGATTGTCAAAGGTTTGTCTTAAATCATTTATCAATATCTCCTCTTTTCTGGACTTTACCACAATATCATCCACATATGCATGAACATTGCGCCCAATTTTCTTATGAAGGCAATTCTGAACACATCACTGGTAAGTTGCCTGGGCACTCTTGAGTCCAAAAGGCATGGAAACATAGCAGAAGGCTCCAAAGGGAGTTATGAAAGCTATCTTCTCCTGGTCCTTAACTGCCATCTTGATCTGATGATAACCAGAATATGCATCCAGGAAACACAAACGGTCACAACCTGCTGTTGCATCAATTATTTGATCCATGCGAGGGAGAGCAAAGGGGTCTGCAGGGCAAGCTTTGTTTAAATCTGTGTAATCCACACACATACGCCAAGTGCCGTTTTTCTTAAGAACCAGCACCGGATTAGCCAACCACTCTGGATGAAAGACCTCTACAATAAACCCTGCGGCCAACAAACGAGCTACCTCTTCACCGATAGCCTTACGTCTTTCTTCATTGAAGCGGCGGAGAAACTGTCGGACCGGTTTAAACTTAGGATCAATGTTGAGTGTGTGCTCAGCGAGTTCCCTCGGTACACCTGGCATGTCAGAGGGTTTCCATGCAAAGATGTCCCGATTCTCATGGATGAACTCGATGAGCGCGCTTTCCTATTTGGGATCCAGGTTAGCGCTGATGCTAAACTATTTGGATGAATCGCCAGGAACAAAGTCAACCATCTTAGTATCTGTAGCCGATTTGAACTTCAATGCCGGATCATGTTCTGTAGTCGGCTTTTTCAAAGAGGTCATATCTGCCAAATCAACTTGCTCCTTATAAAATTTCAATTCTTCCGTGGCACAAACCGACTCAGCATAAGCCACATCACCTTCCTCGCATTCCAAAGTGATCTTTCTGGTTCCATGTACTGTGATAGTCCCCTTATGACCTGGCATTTTAAGCTGTAGATAAACATAGCATGGCCTTGCCATGAATTTAGCATAAGCCGACCGTCAAAACAAGGCATGGTACGTACTTTTGATCTTTACCACCTCAAACATCAATGTTTCTGGCCTTTAATCATAATCATCTCCAAAAGCTACCTCTAAGGCTATCTTGCCAATAGGATATGCAGACTTACCAGGCACCACCCCATGAAAGACCGTATTTGATGGTTTAAGATTCTTATGTGTCAACCCCATACGGCAGAATGTGTCATAATATAGAATGTTGATACTGCTTCCCCCATCCATGAGCACTTTAGTAAACTTGTAACCCCCAACTTGCGGGGCTACCACCAGGGCCAAGTGACCCAGATTATCAACCCGGGGTGGGTGATCCTCTCTACTCCATAAAATGGGTTGCTCAGACCAGTGTAAATACTGAGGCACTATCGGTTCAACAGAGTTTACCGCCCTTTTGTGAAGCTTCTGATCACTCTTACACAAACTAGTAGTGAAAACATGATATTGCCCGCTATTTAGCTGCTTGGGATTGTTCTAGTAACCCGACTGCTGCTGTTGCTGCTGATTCCCCTGATGGTTGTAACCTCCCTGGTTGCCTTGGTGCCCTTGATTGATGTGTCCGGTTTGATTGCCTTGAAACCCTGAACCAGAACCACCACCTCCGTAACCCGGCCCATGGAAACCACATCCTGAACTGCCGGGCGGGCCATTATCATACTGGAACATATTGGAATTCTTGAAATCCCGCATGATATAATAGTCCTTCCAAAGATGCGATGTTGGCTTCTCCTTTGATCCATTCTTTGGATAGGGATGATTTAATAGGCACTCCAAATTGGGGCCTGAACCTCCACCCCTCTAGGGCTGCTTGCCCTTACGGCGCTGGCCATTCTCCTGAGCATTGGTGTTAGCAACAAAGTCCAAGCTGCTGTCGGCCTTGCACTTACCGTTGTTCCCATGGCCTGCCGGATTAGGCTGCTGACCCTTGGCATTCTTTTTGCCTTTCCCCGGTTTGTCCTCCTCTGAATCCGGGTCCTTGGTATTATCTGAGTCGACGTATTTAACCAAAGCGGCCATGAGCGTTGACATATCGTTGCAGTGACGTTTGAGCCTTCCTAATTTCTGTTTGAGCGGCTTGAAATGGCAATTGCCCTATAATGTTAACACTGCGGTGTCTGCATTGATACAATCTGATGAGTGCAAAATCGCTGAGACCCGTTTGACCCAATGGGTCATGGACTCCCCTTCCTCTTGGACACAAGCGGCCAGATCCACAATTGACATTGGCTGCTTACAAGTATCTTTGAAGTTTTGGATAAACCGGTGCTTCAATTCGGCCCATGATCCGACAGAGTTAGTTGGCAAGCTATTCAACCAAGTACGAGCTGTTACTTCCAACATCATGGTGAAATATTTAGCACACACTGCCTCATCCACATCTAACATCTCCATTGCCATCTCATAGCTCTCCACCCATGCCTCTGGTTGCAAATCGGCGGTGTAATTTGGTACCTTACGAGGTCCCTTGAAGTCCTTGGGCGGTCTCACATTACACAAAGCGGGGGTGAGACACGGCACCCCTAAGGAACTGAACACCACACCTGGCTCTACTGAAGTGGTAGGGTGAACCGGAGTATGTTGTCGTGCTCCGTGTCGAGCTGCTAACTCGGCCACCCGACGCGCGCGGCCATGGTCCACAACATCCTGCGCATTAGCACCTCCCCCTTCCGGGTTGTTTCCTCGTGGTGAATTTCGGCGACGTGCACTGCTGGACATAGCCGGTTCGTCCTCCACATGTCTGTTATAGCTCCGGCTTGGACGGGGAGTGGAATGAATCCTCTCATGACTGTGTGAATATGCCTGCTATTGATTTAGCGCTGTTTGAAGGAGATCCCTGGCCCGACATGCTTCCACCGCAACTGGTGACTCACCGTCGGTTGGGAGGGCCGCCAGGCGTGAAGCGGCGGCCACAATATTGTCCAATGGGTTGGCATAATGCCCAGGAGGTGTTGGTACATACTGTGGCACCACGTTGTTCTGGCGAGGCGGGTCCATCGTGCGCGGTTGAACCGGCGCTCCTGTTCCCGGTGCATCCGCCTGGTTTAATATGGGTTGGTTACCAGCTCCTGCTCCGGGTGTGTTGAAGAGATTTTGCGGCTCATAAGCCGACGAGAGACGCGATCGGTACCTTCTTCTCATCACTTCCTCGGAACCATTCTGATCCAGCCTAACCCGATAGGCTTGTGCTTCCTATTCAGCCCGTTCTGTAGCCATCCTAGCGTTCTCTGTCGCCAGGTCCGCTTTAGCCCGAGCTATCTGATCTTTCACCTTTGCAATCTCCGCATTGTGCTGATCCCTGGCTGCTGCATCCACCTCTGCGGCCATCAATGTTGCCAAAGCGTCGAACAAATCAGACATGACTTGGGCTGGAGGCGGTGCAGAGCTTCCTGCCCCTGCCAGTGTAGCCGTTGTCGAACCGGAGAGTATTGCTGCGGTGGTCGATGAATGAGGCGCTGATTGTGTGCCGGCCATGAAGATGGAGGCCTGGTTTGGCAGATCAGGGGAATCCAGAATACTGTTGCCCTCGGATCCTCCATCAATCCGGCCGTCCTGCAACTGATAAAGCGATTCGGTCTCTCCAGAAGACTCGTCATCAGAACAGACCATGGTCTCTCCATCGGACACCGGCCCGTCCTCGTATCTCGATTCGTGGATGATACATACAAAAACATGCCTTGCCACGGGCTGAACCGGCGAAGAACTTGCATGCCGAGCCGTTTCGATGATGTCGGTACAGATGTCCGGCTCAGGGGGCCGGTTCGCCGATCTTGCCGATGAAGACGTGAATCCTACCGAAGGGGACCCGATACCCATACTCGATTTAATTGGCCTCGGGACCCCATCCTGCATTGTCGATGTAGAGCTTTCCGCGACGACTCTTCGTCATCTGGCCCACAGCGTATCCCTTAAGTCCATCAAAGCTGCCCTTTAAGAACTCAAAACCATCGTGCGTTAGCCCCACGATGGGCACCAACTGTCATGGGTTTGTCACGGCAGATGTCCTTGTGAAAGGACTTAGTCGTGGAGCCATCGCTACGGGTTAGCTTAAAGGGGTTAAATCGGACAAGGGGACACGGGGATTTTATACTAGTTCGGCCCCTTTAAGGAAGGTAAAAGCCTACGTCTAGTTGTGATTGGTATTGCTAGGGTTTCGAAGGCCAGGGAGCGAATCCGCTTTGTCTGGCTCTCGAGTTGTTGTCTGTCCCTAAACTGCTGCCGGGTCGTCCCTTTATATACATAGGTTGACGTCCGCCGGGCTACAGAGTCCCTGAGCCGGATCACAAACGTGTCCAGTTCGGTCTCTATCCTTCCTATCTTACAATACATGTTACATGACTAGGTCGGTTTACATTTACATGCTTTAACCCGCCTTTGGGCCTTGGGCCTTCGTGAAGCGCCATCATCCTTGCATCTTCACGGGCTTCTAATCTTCAAGGAGTTAACCCGGCTACATAAGGTCGGTTTACCTCCAGTAGTAATATCCCCAATAGATCATATATGAAAGTCACGAGTTTCTCCATTCTGAAAGCTGGGACGATAGATGCCTTCAAGTCTGTGAGTGCAAGAGCGAGGTGGAGATCAGTAAATATCAAGGATTTTGTTTTTATGGGTTAACCTAAGTAAAAAAATCAAGGGCATAACAGATTCAAGTCAACAAAAATTAACATATGTACATCTTACGCAGACTATCATCATTTATAAAGAAATACGAAACAAAATATGCAAAAGCTATACAATGCTTAAGAGCTCACATTTAAATGCTCAAGATGCAGAATGCTTATTTACAATAGTTTGGGTTTTTAAATTTGTCATCTTGAAGCATCACACTAGCAAATGAGATTGAAAGATCACAGGAAATAACACTGCCCCCCTGATCAAGTATACTCTAAACATCAAAAAAGTCAAACAAGCTCATTGTGCATTTTCTTTTTCAGCATGAGACACAATAAACATAAGTAACCACTAGGAAAATAACTTTCTATCTATAGGCCCTATTATTAGCGACAAAAACATTAGGTAGTGAAGAACAATATATTTCCAATGCAATCCGTTGGCCAGTAAAATGTCTAGAAAATCTATTGAATGGCATCAGTCCCAAATTCTATCAGGTGGGCTAGTAAATCTGGATGATCAATGAACATCAAACATATCAAGAAAAACAGAACACAAGGGATCAACCTAATTTTAGCAAGCAAATTAACTCAATTTAAAGAGATAGATGACAGCTAAAAACTAACACTGAATCTATAAGGTTCAGTACAACAGAGTTGAGGCAGAGCCACTCTACAATACTGTATCGAGGGAGCAACCTAATTTCAGTGAGCAAATTAACTGAATTGAAAGAGATAAATCGTGTTTGCTTCTTGGCACCCCACACTCTACTCCACTACAAATGTACCAAAACTAATTTTCAATCTGGAACTAAACTGATGATCACAACAAGGTGGCATGCATATAAATCTGGAACTAAACTAAGAACTTCAAATTAAAAGAGGAGGAGCAAAGGTTCAGGAATTAGTTGCTCCCCTGCCGACGCATTGGCTGTCGAGGTTGAGGAGGTCGTGTCCATGGCCGCACCATCAACCTGAGTTGCATCCCAGCATCCACCGCAGACCCGTCTTAGCGCTCGAAAGAGACGACCACTTCAGACCCCTCCTAGATCCCCTCTGACGCTGGTCTCCTCCTCGTTCATCCGCCTTGCTATGGCTTCAGGGTGGCAGGCCAGGCCGTCTCTTGTCACCAGGCATCGTCGTCCACGGCCAGATCTAGCCACTCCATGGTGTCCGGGCAGGTGAGGAAGTTGCCATCCTGTCCATGGCGTCCCGGTGCTCGAGCGACGACGGATCAGTGGGTTAGAGGGGACGTGGTAAAGAAGATAAGGAAGGAGGGATGTGATGAGGGAAGAGAGAGGATCAGACTCACCGGAGCAATGCTGGAGCCACAACAGCTACGCGGTAGCCCAAACCCTAGTGGATCGAGAGGGTCGTTCTTGGTCGCAGGAGGACGCGCCCATCGAATCTAGTCAGAGGAGATGGAGGAGCGGGCAGAGGGGGTCACGTGGGTGTGATGGACCCTGCTAGAGGCCGCCGGATTTGGCCGGGATCGGCCGCTGGAGGTGGCGACGGCGAGGAGATTCTCTGGGGAGAGGGACAGAGGAGGCGACAAGGTGTTGGGTGCGGCGGATGGATGGATTTCTTTATCTCTCATTTTCTTTAGAATAGATGGATGGACGATGGATGGATGTCGGATCGCCGGGCATGGATGGTAGGATGTTTGCCACGTCATCAATCCGTGTCACAAATGAGTAACCAATGAGAATTAAGTTTACTAGTCATCACTGCTGCACGGGATAGCAATTTAATTTACATATAAAACATTGAAAATATGAAAAGTGTAGGTCGATATAAATTTTTCCTACATCAGCTTAGAGAAAGATTCATATTTTTTGTGAAGAACTGCAATAGTTTGATATAAAGATACTTTGGAATTCACACAAACCGCGCGGGGGGGGGGGGTTCTATTCCATGCTTGATACAATCGTTCACGGTAATAAATCAACATGAACATAATTTCAATTGTATCCTGAATCATTATTAATCAAAATCATATACATTCATACTCATGCAGGCGAGGTAACCTTGGTAATGACAACAGGCATATAGCTCATTATACAAGTGAAACTATAAAAACAACGAACCGGGCGACATGTATAGTTAGCAATCTCATACCTTGAAATTGATATAAGCTATAAAAACAACGTGCATACAAGGAGCGTACTATGCATTAAGAGAGAAAATCTTTGGCCAGCACCAAACAGACTCTTAGGATATAATTATTCGCTACATCCACTAACTAATCAAATACTTGTCTTAATAACATAACATTATTTATGTTTGTTGATAACCAATGATTAATACTCCCTCCGTTCCTAAATATTTGTCTTTTTAGAGATTTCAAATGGACTAGCACAAACGGATGTATATAGACATATTTTAGAGTGTAGATTCACTTATTTTGCTCCGTATGTAGTCACTTGTTGAAATCTCTAGAAATACAAATATTTAGGAACTGAGGGAGTAGTTCACAACCTGGATTGTTTTTTCACATATGAGGTTTTGGTGAAACTTTTGTGAAAATTTCTCACACCCCAAAGTAAATGTCATCATACAGACATAAGTCATAACCTTCTCATCATATGGATGTTGTTCATGTCAGGATCTCAATGAACTGAAAATACCACACTTATTATGGAACGGGGGGATACATATTTGTTAAAATCATATAGGAGGAAATTGTTACATCAGAGTATTAAAGTGAATAAAATTGTTTGAAGAAAGTCATATATTGAACGAAAATAAGTTATTGGAATAGCATCCTAGGGTTAAAACTATAGATATTTATCCCTTCTTCTAAGTAGAGAAGACAACCATAAATTAAAAAACATTGACTAAATTCAGAACGCACTAAACAATCAAGCTTGTTCATGCCTTTTTTTTGCTAAACCAAGCACAATTTCCTGAACAAATGTTGCCAAAGTGTGTTTTCATTTTCTTCGCACAAAAACATAATTTTTCATTTTCCGAGTGCGAAAATTTGTTTTTTAAGAAACTACCAAATATTTGTTGCAAAATAGCACCACTCCATTTTTTCAAAAATATTTTCAACTGCTTGCTTTAAAGTTTTCTAAATACATGATTTACTTTATTCACGGACATTGTATATTTTTTGTATACATTTTTCGTATACATGAGAACCATTTTCAAATGCTTGTTTTAACATTTTCTAAATACATGATTGACTTTATTCACAGATATTGTATATTTTGTGTATACATTTTTTCAAATGGTTGCTTTAACATTTCTAAATACATGATTGACTTTATTCACAGACATTATATATTTTCTGTATACATTTTTCCTATACATGAGAAACATTTTCTTTATATACAATGAGCATTTTCAAGTGCTTCGTTAACACTTTTTGAACACATAGTCAACATTTTTATATACACATTTTAAACATTTTTTAAATGCTTGATTTTTTAAATACAAAATGAATATTTTTGATACATGGTTAACCTTTTTTATTTACACATATTAACATTTTCAGGTGCTTTATTAACATTTTTAGATACTTGTTTAACTTTTTCAAATGTTTGATTAACATTTTAAACACATTCTCAACTTTTTCCACACACATTGTATATTTTTTTACACATGATAAACATTTTCTTTATACACATGTAACATTTTGAAATACTTGGTTACATTTTTTTTAAATGTTTTATGTGAAGTTTTTTGTAATATATATTTTTAGAATATATTTGGAAGTATAAACAAAAGTAAAAATAATAATGAACCAATGAAAAAACAGACAAAAACCGAGTCGCGGCATTGGAGTTGGCCCACTCGGCGCACGTAAAATGTTAAATGAAAAAAAAGGTACCCTCGTCCCACCGAGGCCTAAGCCCACTCCGCACTGCCCTTAAATACTTGTCGAGCGTAGTTGTATCAGTAGCATTGTTCGGGCATGGTGGTTTGGCTCCGTATGGGAGGGTGAAGGGTCGCGAGTTTGATTCTCATGATGCCCTTTTTGCTGATTTATTCGCCCATTTGAGGGCGTGGCCCGCTTATTAGCACAGGGCACAAGACAGGTTTGTGGTGCATGTCCCACATGTCATTGGTACCATGTTAGTTGGTCTCGTGTGTAAATGGTAGACCCCACAAGTCAGTTTAGTCAATACTTGAGCAGTCGAACCAACCATGCAATTGACACATAAGTCAAAATGACACGACACATAGGCAAAATTGATGATGTGGACGTCTAGTCATATAATTTTATTCATGTTACAACATTATGACCTTCTAGATTTGTCGTAATCAGCTAGAAATAAGGCTATCGATCACTGTTGTTTGCTTTATGACCTATTCGTGTAAGATAATTATGACTTTTTTGACTAAAATGGTCGTTATTGTTTAGTTTTTGGACCCTCCTAAACAGGTTACGACCAATTGGTTCAAAATGGTCATAGATTTATGACCATATCTTCCACGGTCACTAGAGAAGGTCATAATTTAGCATATTTCTTGTAGTGTACCAATCTACCCCCCTAGGAGCATGCGCGTAGTGCTTGGTTTTTGATGACTTGTAGATTTTTGCAATAAGTATGTGAGTTCTTTATGACTAATGTTGAACCCATGGATTATACACACTCTCACCTTTCCATCATTGCTAGCCTATTCGGTACCGTGCATTGCCCTTTCTCACATTGACAGTTGGTGCAAACTTCTCCGGTGCATCCAAACCCCGTGATATGATACGCTCTTTCACACATAAACCTCCTTATATATTCCTCAAAACAGCCACCATACCTACCTATTATGGCATTTCCATAGCCATTCCGAGATATATTGCCATGCAACTTTCCACCATCCCGTTTATCATGACACGTTCATCATTGTCATATTGTTTAGCATGATCATGTAGTTGACATAGTATTTGTGGCGGCAAAGCCACCATTCATAATTCTTTCATACATGTCACTCTTGGTTCATTGCGTATCCCGGTACACCGCCGGAGGCATTCATATAGAGTCATACCTTGTTCTAGTATCGAGTTGTAATCATTGAGTTGTAAATAAATAGAAGTGTGATGATCATCATTTAATAGAGCATTGTACCAAAAAAGGAGAAAGGCCAAATAAAAAAAGAAGGCCCAAAAAAAGAAATGAAAAGGGACAATGCTACTATCCTTTTTTCACACTTGTGCTTCAAAGTAGCACCATGATCTTCATGATAGAGAGTCTCTTGTTTTGTCACTTTCATATACTAGTGGGAATTTTTCATTATAGAACTTGGCTTGTATATTCCAACAATGGGCCCCTCAAGTGCCCTAGGTCTTCGTGAGCAAGCAAGTTGGATGCACACCCACTAGTTTCTTTTGTTGAGCTTTCATACATTTATAGCTCTAGTGCATCTGTTGCATGGCAATCCCTACTCATGTTAACATCAATCAATGGGCATCTCCATAGCTCATTGATTAGCCTCGTAGATGTGAGACTTTCTCCTTTTTTGTCTTCTCCACATAACCCCCATCAGTATACTCTATTCCACCCATAGTGCTATATCCATGGCTCACGCTCATGTATTGCGTGAAGGTTTATAAAGTTTGAGATTACTAAAGTATGAAACAATTGCTTGGCTTGTCATCAGGGTTGTGCATGATGAGAGCATTCTTGTGTGACGAAAATGGAGCATGACTAAACTATATGATTTCGTAGGGATGAACTTTCTTTGGCCATGTTATTTTGAGAAGACATAATTGCTTAGTTAGTATGCTTGAAGTATTATTATTTCTATGTCAATATTAAACTTTTATCTTGAATCTTTCGGATCTGAATATTCATGCCACAATTTAAAAGAATTACATTGAAATTATGCCTAGTAGCATTCCACATCAAAAATTCTATTTTTATCATTTACCTACTCGAGGACGAGCAGGAATTAAGCTTGGGGATGCTTGATACGTCTCCAATGTATCTATAATTTTTGATTGCTCCATGCTATATTATCTTCTGTTTTGGACATTATTGGGCTTTATTATTCACTTTTATATTATTTTTGGGACTAACCTATTAACCTGAGGCCCAGCCCAGAATTGCTGTTTTTTGACTATTTCAGAGTTTCGGAGAAAAAGAATATCAAACAGAGTCCAAACGGAATGAAACCTTCGGGAACGTGATTTTCGGAACGAACATGATTCAGGAGACTTGGACCCTACGTCAAGCAACCAACAGGGAAGCCACGAGGTAGGGGGGCACGCCTTCCCCCCAGGCGCACCCTCCACCCTCGTAGGACCCCTGTTGCTCCACCGACGTACTCCTTCCTCCTATATATACCTACGTACCCCCAAACGATCAGAAACGGAGCCAAAACCCTAATTCCACTGTCGTAACTTTCTGTATCCATGAGATCCCATCTTGGGGCCTGTTCCGGAGCTCTGCTGGAGGGGGCATCGATCACGGAGGGCTTCTACATCAACACCATATTCTCTCCGATGTGTGTGAGTAGTTTACCTCAAACCTTCGGGTCCATAGTTATTAGCTAGATGGCTTCTTCTCTCTTTTTGGATCTCAATAGAATGTTCTCCCCCTCTCTCGTGGAGATCTATTCGATGTAATCTTCTTTTGTGGTGTGTTTGTTGAGACTGATGAATTGTGGGTTTATGATCAAGTTTATCTATGAACAATATTTGGATCTTCTGACTTCTTTTATGTATGATTGGTTAACTTTGAAAGTCTCTTCGAATTATCAGTCTGGTTTGGCCTACTAGATTGATCTCTCTTGCAATGGGAGAAGTGCTTAGCTTTGGGTGCAATCTTGCGGTGTCCTTTCCCAGTGACAGTAGGGGCAGCAAGGCACGTATTGTATTGTTGCCATCGAGGATAACAAGATGGGGTTTTTTATCATATTGCATGAATTTATCCCTCTACATCATGTCATCTTGCTTAAAGCATTACTCTGTTCTTATGAACTTAATAGTCTAGATGCATGCTGGATAGCGGTCGATGTGTGGAGTAATAGTAGTAGATGCAGGTAGGAGTCGGTCTACTTATCTCGGACGTGATGCCTATATACATGATCATACCTAGATATTCTCATAAATATGCTCAATTCTGTCAATTGCTCAATAGTAATTTGTTCACCCACTGTAAAATACTTATGCTCTTGAGAGAAGCCACTAGTGAAACCTATGGCCCCCGGGTCTATCTTCCATCATATTAATATTCCAACACTTAGTTATTTTCATTGCCTTTTATTTTACTTTGCATCTTTATCATAAAAATACAAAAAATATTATCTTATCATATCTATCAGATCTCACTCTCGTAAGTGACCGTGTAGGGATTGACAACCCCTTATCGCGTTGGTTGCGAGGATTTATTTGTTTTGTGTAGGTGCGAGGGACTCGCGCGTAGCCTCCTATTGGATTCATACCTTGGTTCTCAAAAACTGAGGGAAATACTTACGCTACTTTGCTGCATCACCCTTTCCTCTTCAAGGGAAAACCAACGCAGTGCTCAAGAGGAAGCAACCTCTCGGAACTATCTCCAAACATAGCTCGCGAAGGTCTTCCGCCAACTCCTTGGGTAATTCTCCGGTCATGAGTGTATTGACATGACTTTTTTGGCTCAACGCATCGGCTACTATGTTAGCCTTTCCGGGATGATAATGTAATCTCATATTATAATCCTTAATGAACTCCAACCATCTCCTCTTCCTGATATTCAACTCCTTCTGTGTGAAGATATACTTCAAACTCTTGTGATCCGTGTATACATCATAATGGTTTTCGATGAGAAAATGTCTCCATGTCTTCAAGGCATATACTACGCCTGCTAACTCTAAATCTTGCGTAGCATAATTTAACTCATGGGGTTTAAGCTGCCGAGAGGCATATCAAACAACTCTTCCCTCCTGCATAAGTACGGCTCCAAGTCCTCAACCAGAAGCGTCGCAATACACTTCATAATCCTTGTGTTGATCTGGCAGAATCAACACTGGTGATGTAACCAGGCATCTCTTCAACTCCTAAAAACTGGCCTCACATTCTTCAGTCCATTTAAATTTGGTGTCCTTCTTCAACAACTCAGTCATGGGCTTTGCAATCTTTGAGAAATTCTCAATGAACCTCCGGTAGTATCTTGCGAGTCCAAGAAAACTCCGGATCTCTCCAACTGTCGTGGGTGACTCCCAATTTGTCACAGTGACAACCTTGGTGGGGTCTACCGCTATTCCTTCTCCGGATATAACATGTCCATGAAATCCAACTTCCTTCAACCAAAACTCACACTTGCTGAACTTGGCATATAACTGATGTTCTGTAAGCTTCCCAAGTACTAAACGCAAATGCTCTTTAGGCTCTTCTTCATTCTTCGAGTAGACCAAAATATCATCAATGAACACCAGAACGAACTTATCCAAAAACTCCATAAATACCTTGTTCATCATGTTCATAAAATAGGCAGGCCAAAAATGACATAACGGTATACTCATATAGCCTGTACCTCGTGGTAAAAGTTGTCTTAGGTATATCCTGCTCTCGAATTTTTAGTTGGTGATACCCTGATCGCAGATCGATCTTGGAAAACACCTTAGCTCCTTGCAGCTGGTCAAATAAATCATTGATCATCGGCAGTGGGTACTTGCTCTTGATTGTCACTTCATTCAATCCTCGATAATCAAAAACCATCCTTAATGATCCATCCTTCTTCTCCACTAGAAGTACTAGGGATCCCCAAGGTGACGAACTTGGGCGGATATAACCTTTTATCCAGTAACTCCTTAATCTGCTTCTTAATTTCCTCCAAATCCTGTGCGGGCATTCTGTACGGTCTCTTAGATATGGGCCCTGTGCCTGGCAAAAGCTCAATCAAAAACTCAATGTCTCTATCCAGTGGCATGCCTGTCAACTCTTCTGAAAATACATCCGGAAAATCCTTCACCACTGGTACTTCCTCCTGTACAACTCCTGATAAGGAATTTACTTGAGTCCTATTCGGCACATGCCGGGATACATACTTGATCCTTCTTCCTTCTAGGGTGGTGAGGAAAATCGACTTACTGGCGCAGTCAATGTTCCCTCCATACTTCGATAACCAATCCATGCCTAATATCACATCCAATCCTTGTGACTCCAATACTATTAGGTCTGAGGGGAACAGGTAGTTACCAATCCTTAATGGTAACCGATCGCACCATAGACTAGCCATATACTCTACTCCTGGCGAGCTTACTAACATGGGTGACCTAAGGGCTTGGGTTGGCAGTTTAAACTTATCCATGAATCCCCTTGATATGTATGAATGCGATGCACCAGTATCAAAAAGAACGACCGCAGTAAATGACTTAACCAAAAACTTACCTATTACTGCATCTGGCTGGGCTTCAACCTCCTCCACATTGACGTGGTTCACTTGTCCCCTGGTGAAAGGGTTGGACTTCTTCCCAGAGCTTCCATTACCGTTTCCATTCTTAGCTTCAGGACATTCCTTAGCGTAATGTCCGGTCTTCTGGCACTTGTAGCAAGTAACATGGCTTAGATCTCTCTTGGCGGGTGTTGCCGGGTTGGAACGGTTCTGTCCGCTACTTCCTCCATTGCGATTCCCATTCTTGGGGCCACTATGGTTGTGCGAACTCCCTCCATTATGAGTGTGGCCTCCATGGTTATGCACAAGTCCTCCCGAGTTCGGGGTGAAACGTGGTCTCTGCTGAGCTCGAACTATACTTCCATTGTCCATACTTCCTCTTGCGGCTGTCAATCTGCTGCTGCTTCCCTTCTAGCATGAGAGATCTATCCACCAACTCCTGGTAGTTATTGAAATTTGCCACCATCAATTGCATGCTCAGCTCATCATTCAGTCCTTCCAGAAACTTCTCCTTCTTAGCTGCATCTGTAGCGACGTCATCTGGGGCATAACGTGCTAGCTTACTAAAGTCATTCACATACTGGCCTACAGTGCACCCTCCTTGGCATAAGTTGCAAAACTCATGCTTCTTCATGGCTATAGCTCCAGCTGATACATGGGCAGTGCGAAAAGCTTGCTGGAACTGGTCCCATGTAACATTGGCTATAGGATAGGTGACAGTGTAATTCTCCCACCATGAGGTTGCTGGTCCATCCAATTGGTGCACGGCAAAATGCAACTTCTCAGCATCTTTGCATCCTGCAGTGGTTAACTCCCTTCCAATCTTGCGGAGCTAATCATCTGCAACAATCGGCTCGGTGCTACTGGAGAACACTGGCGGCTGCAACCTCAGAAAATGGGCTAAGTTGTCAACTGGGGGTGGTGGTGGTGGGTTGTTGTCGTTGTTGTTGTCGGGTTTCGTGTTCCAGCAGACCCTTGAGGTTCGAACACTGGGGTGCGCGTGGAGATCTCTCCCCTACCGATCTATGTCCGATCCTCTCATGCGAACTAAGATGAAAATGATGAACAACACAAGAGACACGAGGTTTATACTGGTTCGGGCCACCGTTGTGGTGTAATACCCTACTCCAGTGTGTGGTGTGGTGGATTGCCTCTGGGGCTGATGATGGACAGTACAAGGGAAGAACAGCCTCACGAGAGGTGTTCTTGAGCTGGTGCGATGAACTGCTAGGGTGAGCTCAGTCGCCTCTCTCTCTCTCTCTGCTGGGGTTCTACCAGATTTTCCAGTCGTCCCCTCCTTCTGTGGTGGCTAGCTCTATTTATAGAGGCCCTGGGCTTCTCCCCAAATAATGAGCGGGAAGGGCGCCAACAATTGGCCATTTTGAAGGGGAACATCTAGTACAAGTTATGCTGACCAAAGGTGGTCTTCGGCTGCCAAAAGCACTGGCAATGACGCCGTCTTGGGCTCCACGGTGACCTCCGTCCTGCCGTCCGGCTGGTCTTGGTCTCGTTGCACCGGAATGGTAACCATTGCCTGATGCCTTGGCCTGTGCTTGCCCCCTTTGCACCAAAAGAGAAACAAGGATACTGCGCAGGCCGGCGCCTGCCTGGCGCCCGCCTGGTCTCGATCGCCATGGCTTGCATCACGGGTTCCTCGTGAGGTACCCTTTCATTGATCTCTCCGCCTCCTCGCGAGCCTGCCTGATGAGGCTGCCTCTGAGGAAGCTTCCTGTTGTCTGCCCCGCGAGGCTTGGTCCCTCACGAGGGTCTTGAGCTTGAGCTGATGAAGATGGGACACGTTGGGGCCCCACTGGAGCCACGCCGCAGGCCGCAGGCAGGCAAGTCTGGGGACCCCCATTCCTAGAATGCCGACAGTAGCCCCCGGGCCCAAGTCGTGCCCGGGCTTGGCCTAGTAGGAAAATGAAAGGGCAAGCGCGAAGCGCCGCGGGCCCTATCAGCCTGCGGCCTTGGGCGCCGCGTGGCGATTGATTGGACGTGGGCGACTGCACTTCCCCATGATGCCTCGGCGACCGCATGACTTGATAAGTCCCTGCATGCAGAGAAACCGGTCATGATTACCTGCGATCGTGGTGCACGGCGGTTGGCCTCCTCCGGCTATAAGTACAGGGTTGGGCGACCCCCTTCGGCCTGTCCCTCCTTGCTGCTCCTTTCCTTCTTCTCGATTACTCATTGCTCCCATGGCTCCAAAGAGATTCTCGGCCACGGAGAAAGGAAAGACCCCCCAGGCTGGGCCTGAATCCCCCCTGGCCAAGCGCGGCCGAGGCCGCCCTCGCAAGTATGCCACGGTCCCTGTGGTGGCCTCCCGCGGCCATGGAGGCGGTTCCCGGCGCGGTGGTGAGCGCCAGGTTGCCGATAGGGGGCACACCGTGGGTGTGCGCCCCCTAGGCCACGCTTTCGCTCTGCAGAGGTGCTGCCGGAGTTTGTCGTGTGATCGGCAGACCCATCCTGCACCAGGCTCCAGCTCCCCCGTTTCTTCATAGATGAACTGCCAGCCAGCGCCCGGTGCGGCTTCTGGCTCCAGGCAGACGGATGCTGCAGCAGGGCCTCCTGGGCGCACTGGAGGTCTCTGTTTCTGGGAATGGGGCTCTAACACGCGGCTGGCAAACGTTTGCCTGCGCGCGTGGCCTGAGCCGGTGGTGCACCCTGTACTTCAAGTTTGATGGCGATGCCACCCTCTACGTGAGGGTGTTCGGGGGAGACGGTCGCCGTGCTGGGTGTTGCCCTGAAGACGACGACCGCGGCCGCCTGCCCAGCCCTGGCTCTGACCAGGATGAAGATGGCGACTAGCATACAGGCGGCGGTGCTCGGGGTTTGCCGAGCTTTGGCAACCCCCTCTCAGGCAGCAGCTCCTCCAGCGGTGGCCGCGACCAGCCTCCTCGCTGTCGCGCCCGCTTGGGTGAAGGTAGCGGGTCAGCCCGCCATCGCGCCCCGGTGAAGCGAGAGGAGGGATCCGCCTGAGCCCCAGGAGCAGCACGAGCCTTCGCTGTGGGTTGGCGCAGGACGAATCGCGCCCATTTTGTTTTCTTTCTTATCCTACACAAAAGTAGTAAGTAATGTAGGGCCCCGCGGGGGCGTATTAGAACTGTTGCTGTTTAACCATCGCGCTGTTTCCGCTATTTCTGCGCCGTGTTTTCGCGCCGCGCTCCCATGTTCGGGAACTATTTTAGCTCGGTGGGGCTTGGCGCGGTCCTCGCCTCCCGAGGCTGTGGCCTCCTCGTGCACTTCGTGCCCTGCAAGGATCAGTAGGAGGGGTAACTTATGGTCTTAGTTGTGGGGGCGATCGGCCCAGGTCCTGCGCTCGTGTCGTGATGCCCGTGGGGAACAGACTAGGAGGGGTGCTCCCGCAGAGGACTCGGATAGGAAAGCTCCAAACGATCGGGGCAGAAAACACTTGCGAGGGCGCCCGCGACCCTCCCTCGCGAGACTTCGCGAGAGAAAACGAGGTGAGCGAGTGAGAAAGACAAAGAGCCACAAGCCAGGAACGTCAGCAACTCCAATGAAAACTTCAAACGGGAATAAACAAGCCAACTGCAGAAAGCAAATGGGAAAGCCACGTCCGGCGCCTATTCTAGTCTTCGACGTCTTCTCACCAGCGCGGAGCTAAGTGCTACCACTGGGCGTGGGCGGGAGCCCCCGAGGCCCGAGGGCGGCACTCCGGAGACTCCAGGGTGTGTACAGCCCCACTCATTATTATGTGAGAGTGTCACGGGCGGCGAGCTTCACAGGCATTGGCCTTCTTCACAGGCACTGGGACTTTCTTGAAATGCGGCAGCTTCACAGGCGTTCGCCTTCTTCACAGGCATCGGGCCTTTTCCAAAACGCAGCGGCTTCATAGGCATTTGCCTTCTTCACAGGCACCGGGCCTTTTCCAAAACGCAGCGGCTTCACAGGCATTCGCCTTCTTCACAGGCACCGGGCCTTTTCCAAAACGCAGTGGCTTCACAGGCATTCGCCTTCTTCACAGGCACCAGGCCTTTTCCAAAACGCAGCGGCTTCACTCAGGGGTAGAACCTCCGGAGATGTTGAATGTTCCATGGGTTCTGGATGGGTACTCCCTCCGAAGTCTCCAAGCGCGCGGAGCCAGGCCTGGAAACATGAACAACCTTGAACAGGCCCTCCCACATGGGAGAGAGCTTGTGCAGCCCCTCCCTGGAGAGAACCCTTCTGAGCACGAGATCCCCTACCTCAAGGGTCCTGGGGCGGATGTTGCGGCTATGGTATCGTCGTAGCACCTGTTGATACCTTGCCGCTCGTAGTGCGGCTTCCCGACGGCGTTCCTCCCCCAGCACGAGATCCGTCCCCCGCATGGCGTCCTGCTGAGCCTCGTCGAATGCCAGGACCCGTGTGGAGCAACGTCTGACCTCGTGAGGTAGAACAGCCTCCACTCCGTAGACGAGGAAGAACAGGGTCTCGCCAGTCGTCTTGGTCGCTGTCGTGCGGATTGACCATAGCACGGACTGGAGCTCGTCGTGCTAGCCCCTGCCATAGGCCTCCAGCTTCTTCTTGAAGGTCCTGGCCTTGAGGCCCCTCAGGACCTCCGCGTTGGCTCGTTCAGCCTGGCCATTGCTCCGGGGGTGTGCTACCGAAGCGTAGCATATCTGCGTTCCAAGGTTAGCATAGTACGTTTTGAAGAGATTACTAGTGAATTGCGAACCGTTGTTAGTGATGATGTGGTTAGGCACGCCAAACCGGCTCACGAGGCCCTTGATGAACTTGACTGCCGAGCCTGCCGGGATTGTGCGGACAGCTTCCACCTCGGCCCACTTGGTCAACTTGTCCACAGCGACGTAGAGGTAGCGATAGCCCCCTGGCGCCCGAGGGAACGGGCCCAGAATGTCCAACCCCCAAACTGCGAACGGCCAGGAGAGGGGTATGGTCTGCAGACCCCCCGCAGGCAGATGGATCTGTTTAGCATGAAACTGGTAGGCCTCGCAAGCCTTCACCAGCTCAACGGCGTCGCTGAGTGATGTGGGCCAGTAGAACCCGCTACGGAACGCCTTGCCGATGAGGGCTCGTGACGATGAGTGGTGCCCGCAGTCTCCACTGTGTATGTCCGCCAGCAGTTCCTTTCCTTGCTCCCTGGAAATGCAACGTAGGGACACGTCATTTGGCCGCTTCCTGTAGAGCTCGCCATCCTGGATGCAATAAGCCGTGGCCTTCCGTGCCACACACCCCGCCTCCTCCTCGTTCTCAGGCAGAATCCCTTGCATTAGGTAGTCCTTGAGCTCTGGGATCCAACATCCCTCCTGAGGCTCCAACGCCAGGAGTAGGCGTGCCCCTGATGCCAGGCCGCAAACCGGAGCTCCCGAGGCAGGCGGCTGAGGAGGCTCCTCCCTTGGTTGCGCCGCGCCTGATAGCGACGGCGCCGCCGAGGGCTTGAAGAGCCGCTCCTCGAAGACGCTAGGTTCCTGCGGTAGCCGCCTAGACGCCCTCTTGGCAATGTCGTCAGCCTCCTGATTGGTGCCGCGAGGCACATGCTGCAGCTCCAGCCCCCAGAACTATTTCTCCATCCTGCGGACTTCAGCGAGGTAAGCTTCCATGTGCTCGTCCTTCGGCTTGTATATCTTGTTGGAGAAGTTGACGAGGAGCTGCGAATCGCCCTTGATGGTGAGGCGCTTTACCCCTAAGGCGATCGTGGCTTTCAAGCCTGCTATCAGGCCTTTGTATTCTGCTATGTTGTTGGAGACCTTCTCTCCGTGCTGGAAGCAAAGTTGCACGGTGTAATAGAGTTTGTCCTGGGTAGGGGACACAAGCACTGCGCCAGCTCCTGCACCGTGTCGGGAGAACGCCCCATCGAAGTACATGACCCAACCGTCCGGTGCTTCACTTCCCAGGGAAAGTGATCGGTCTTCGCCTGCCTCGAGACCTGGCGCTTCTGCCCATTCTTCCACGAAATCTGCAAGTGCGGCTCCCTTGATAACTCTGGTCGTGCTGAATTCTAGCTGAAATGCCTGTAGCTCAATATTCCATTCGGTGACCCTTCCAGCTGAGTTGGGGCTCCTGAGCACTCTTTCCAAGGGGTATGCTAAGACGGCCTTGATGGGATGTCCTTGGAATTAGTGGCACAGCTTGCGCGAGGCCACTAGTAGCGCGAGGAGGAGTTTTTGAGGCATGGGATACCGTGCCCTTGCGTCCCGTAGCACCATGCTGACGAAGTACACGGGATGCTCGACGAGGTTGAGGGTGTTGGCGCTGCTTGCGTCCTCCAGAGGTCGAGGCGTCTCTAGAGACGACGGAGCCCCCGGGGCTTGCTCACCTGAAGAGGCCTCTCCTACTCCGGGTGCGTTCTCCTGCTGCGGTTGTCCCTTTCCGGCTGTGGTTGCGTCCTTCGCGAGGCCCTCCTGGCTCTCCTTTGCTTCAGTTCGGACGGTCGATGTGGGCTTGGCACAGTGCTCCTCCCTGACCGCCACCAGGGTTGCGCTGGCGGAGTAGGGGTGGCCGCAAGGTAGAGCACCAGGGGCTCCCGAGGACGCGGAGCTACCATCACTGGCGGACTGGTAAGGTACCTCTTGAGGTCTTGGAATGCCTTGTTGGCCTCTTCAGTCCATTTGAAGGGGCCCTTTTTCTTCATCAGCTTGAAGAAGGGCAGGGCTCGTTCCCCCAGCTTGGAGATGAAGCGCCCCAACAAAGTCACACGCCCGGTGAGCTTCTGCATTTCTCTAAGGGTTCTCGGCGGGCTCATATCTTCGACTGCCTTGACCTTCTCCGGGTTGGCCTTGATGCCCTTGTGGGATACGAGGAAACCCAGGAGCTTGCCCGAGGGGACTCCAAATACGCACTTCTCCGGGTTGAGCCGTAGGTCCACTCCGTTGAGGCTGGCAAAGGTTTCTTCTAGGTCCTGTATCAGGGTTCTTGCCTCACAAGACTTCACCACAATGTCATCGACGTAAGCTTCAGTGTTCCTCCCGAGCTGCCGGCCTAAGGCATTGTGCAGCCCAAACGGCATGCACGTATAACAGTACACTCCACACGGGGTCAGGAAAGCTGTCTTCTCCACGTCTTCTACCGCCATCTTGATCTGGTGATAGCCCGAGAAGGCATCCAGGAAGCACAATAGGTCACACTCTGTGGTGGAGTCGACTACCTGGTCGATGCGGGGGAGCGGAAATGGATCCTACGGGCAGGCCTTGTTGAGGTTGGTGAAGTCGACGCACATGCGCTCTTCCCCCCCTTCTTTGGCACCACAACAGGATTAGCCATCCAATCGGGGTAGCGGACCTCACGGATAACCCCTGCACGCAGGAACCTGATTAGGGCCTTCTCCTACTCGGGCTCAAGGTTGGCCCCTATGGTGAAGGTGGCGCCAGTGGACCCGTCCTCGTCGACTGTTACCTACTTGGTTTCCGCCTTGTCTTGGGAGAACAGCTGCTTCTTTTTAGCCTGCGCAGCCCCCTTGGGCTCAAGGGCGTCGGTGCTAGTGGGCTGCGCCACCGCGGCTGCCCTAAAAACAAGCCGGAGCACCTGCAGTGCATCCCTTGTGTCTCCTGACACGGTGAGGGCGCCGCTGCTCCCGGGCATCTTCATGAGGTTGTACACCGGGTGAGTTGCTGCCATGAACCGAGCCAAGGCCGGATAGCCCAGGATGGCATCATAGGGGAGGCCGATAGGGGTGATGTCGAGGTCGATCAGCTCTATGCGGAAGTTGTCGCAGGTGCCGAAGGTCACTGGGAGGCGGATCTTTCCCAAGGAGGCGGTGGAACCGGCTCCGACACCTGAGAAAGGCCTACTGGGTTGGAACCACTCCGGCGGCACGTGGAGTAGGCTGAAGGCCTCCACCGAGAGCACGTTGAGGCCGGCACCACCGTCGATGAGGGTCCTGGTGACGGCTACCTGGCAGATGGTGGGGGTGCACAGCATCGGGAGCGCGCCCGAACCAATGGGGTTGAAGGGGTGGTCCTCCGAGTCGAAGGTTAGATCGGCCTCGGGCGCCACCTAGCCGGGGGCGGGGGGGGGCTTCTTGGCGCCTGGAGGTGGTGCTGATCCGGCGGGCGAACGGCTTGACGTGATTACTCAAGGGTGGTTCCTGGGAGCCACCCAGGAGAGCTGCGACGACGGGCGGCGCTGGTGCGGCGAAACGGGTGAGGAAGAGGTCGCGTAGCTCCTCCCAGGAGGTGACAGAGGCCGTCGGCAGGTGGAGGAGCCACGCGCACGGGATGCCGGTGAGGGCCATGGGTAACCAGTTGGCCATCACCCGATCGTCGCCCCTGGCTCCAAGGATGGCCTCCTCGTACACCAGCAGGAAAATCATCGGGTCCGTCGCGCCGTCGTAGCGCGGCGGCATCTTGGGCCTGAACTTGCGCGGCCACCACACTTGCCGCAAGGTGGGGGCCAAGGCCCGGAGCCCCTGGCCCCAGTGTCGGCATCCATTGCTGGAGCGGGCGACGCGTTGTCCGCCATGAGGGCAGGATGTGATGTCGGGGGAGAGCGGGTCGTCAGGAGGGAGGACTCCGGCGCACCCCTACCTGGCGCGCCAAATGTCGGGTTTCGGGTTCCGGCAGACCCTTGAGGTACGAACACTGGGGTGCGCGCAGAGATCTCTCCCCTGCCGATATACGTCTGATCCTCTTGTGCGAACTAAGATGAAAATGATGAACAACACAAGAGACACGAGGTTTATACTGGTTCGGGCCACCGTTGTGGTGTAATACCCTACTCCAGTGTGTGGTGTGGTGGATTGCCTCTGGGGCTGATGATGGACAGTACAAGGGAAGAACAGCCTCGTGAGAGGTGTTCTTGAGCTAGTGCGATGAACTGCTAGGGTGAGTTCAGTCGCCTCTCTCTCTCTGCTGGGGTTCTACCAGATTTTCCAGATGTCCCCTCTTTCTGTGGTGGCTAGCTCTATTTATAGAGGCCCTGGGCCTCTCCCCAAATAATAAGCGGGAAGGGCGCCAACAATTGGCCATTTTGAAGGGGAACATCTAGTACAAGTTATCCTGACCAAAGGTGGTCTTCGGCTACCAAAAGCACTGGCGATGACGCCGTCTTGGGATCCACGGTGACCTCCGTCCTGCCGTCCGGCTGGTCTTTGTCTCGTTGCACCGGAATGGTAACCGTTGCCTGATGCCTTGGCCTGTGGTTGCCCCCTTTGCACCAAAGGGGAAACAAGGACACTGCGCAGGCCGGCACCGGCCTGGCGCCCGCCTGGTCTCGATCGTCATGGCTTGCATCACGGGTTCCTCGTGAGGTACCCTTGCATTGATCTCTCCGCCTCCTCATGAGCCTGCCTAATGAGGCTTCCTCTGAGGAAGCTTCCTGTCGTCCGCCCCGCGAGGCTTGGCCCCTCGCGAGGGTCTTGAGATTGAGCTAATGAAGATGGGCCGCGTTGGGCCCCCGCTTGAGCCACGCCGTAGGCCATAGGTAGGCAAGTTTGGGGACCCCCGTTCCCAGAACGCCGACAGTTGTTGTTGCCTTGGTTCTGAACTAACAACTGCATCAGGGTATTCTGCTGCTGGATCAACTGAGTGAGCTCCGGTGGAAAGGTAAATCCGGGGTCACGTCTCGGAGGCATCTGAGGGTTTAGAGGGAAGAGAATAGAATAGAATGAGGTCTAGTGAGAAAACACTACCCATATGCACATGAGACAAACACAATCGTATCACTCAATTAAACAAGCAAGGGCATACAATCAGTCTAGAACTATCGTTACAGAAGTGCTCCGACTATACTATATACATGGTGGAATACTACTACAGATATGGTGGTCTACTAGAGATATTGATCGGTCGAAGACTCCATGATATCTGATCCAGCTTCATCAACATAGTCATCATCGCTATCGTCAGGGTCCGAGTCAGTGTCGTCGATGATGATGTAGTCTTCAGAACGAATCTCCTTGGGTTCATCGTCTTCTCCTCCTGGCGCGGGGTCTCCCATGAAAACTCCTAGTTTCCTAGTCAGGTCGTCATTCTTCTCCACTAGTATGACGATTTCCTCCTCGTAATGTTCGCGAGTTGCCTTGAGTTCTTCCTCCAGCTCCACGATCCTTGCCATTGCCTTCTTCGGGTCTATCATGCCTGCGCACATCTGATTCTCCTGGCGGCGAATATGCTGGTTTAACTCCTGGATAAAAGCGGCAATCGATCTATCCTTCCTGGTGCTGATCATCTCCCATTGCTCATCTCGGCGCCCACAAATCTAGTAGATAGTATCCTTGAGATCCTTGTGGTAAACTTCTCCAATGTGTCCCATGGTGATGTGGGCTGCCATACTCTTTCCTAGACTCCAGGTGGGTGCATCAAAGGAGAACTCTATGGGATCAGTGACTGGCGTGAATGTCCTTCCTGGAACTTGAACTTGAATCATCCAGCGCTCCTCCTCTGGTAAAGTGGCGTTATAAGTCTCGGTGAAGCTTGGTATTATGATGTTCAGGTACCTAGTGACTTCCTTCAAGTGGCGTCCAAAAGGGGTGTCTTCATCCGGTTGCGTGAACTTGATCCTTGCATCCGCCATCCTAAAGAGTAGAAAATGGAGAGGAGTTAGAAATGAGAAGAGAGTAGTGATCTAAGGCTTTGGCTTAGTGGTCGTGTCCTACAGTCAGCGTGTGCTCTGATACCATCTTGTAGCGACCATACCTCAAATGGTCGGATCTCTGTGCATAAGTGTCATCCCTGGATTGGGAATGCTGACACGCACAATACTTGAAGGATTTATAACAGAGTAGCAATCACACACTTATTACATCGAATGTCTCAAAAGAGAACTTATTACAATAAATATGGCTTAAGGCCATCTAATACGATAACAGCGGAAGGCTTGGAGGATAAAGTGAGTCCATCAACTCCAACGGCATCGCTGAGTGAAAGACCACGACCTAAGGCTCCTTACTCGTCATCTGAAAAGTCTGCAACATAATACGTTGCAGCCCGAAAACGGGTCAACACATGGAATATGCTGGCAATGTAACACAAGAGAGTAATGAACAGAATAATGCTATCACTACATGCATATATGGCTGGTGGAGGCTGTATGGTTAATATGTTTTGCGAAAAGCCAATTTTCCCTTCAACAAAGGAATGAGTTTTATTTAACTACAAAGTTGGTTGAAAACATTGAGAATGGTAAACCCCATCTCAATCCCAATTAAAAGTAATTAATAACCCAACATGATAATCCAAGAACTAGATACTCAAGATGTCCTTAACCGGGGACACGGCTAACCATGATTAGTTTGTACACTCTGCAGAGGTTTGCGCACTTTTCCCCACAAGACTCGATCTCCTCCGTTGGATTTCTCGCACTACATGATGTTTGAGAAACGGATGACCGAGACACAGTCTTTCAGAAGCGTTAACACCTTACGATGGGTAGATAGTACCACCTACATCCCCTACATCTACTAGTCTACCACTGTAACAGTTCGGACGACTCAATCAACTATGCCAGAGCCCATAATGGCTTGTGGCTGCACACGGAAGTTTCTAGCATGAATAATCTCATGATCCCTTTGAGCCTGGGTGGCAGTCCATAGGAGAATCACACGGTACCCCGGGATTTCCAAAAAAATACAGGCAATCACTGGAATTCCCCAGGTGGCTCAATCCACCCAGATGTGTATTTAAGTTGCCACCTTAAGTTGAACCATTAATTAACAATCTCACATCTGTCATGGATACACTCAAACCCAATCCATGTCTACGAGCATAGCATAGCAGTACAAGCAACGTAGAAGTAACTCCCAAGGTTTGATAGTAAACAGGTGAATAGGTACTACCTCAACTACTTCCCAACCCACAATTTAATTCAGGTCCTAACCATGCAATTGTTTGAGGATTGATCTAATGCAATAAAACTGGGTAGTAAAGAGGTATGATCAAAGTGTTACTTGCCTTGCTGATGATCTACGAAACCTAGAGACTCGTAGTAGCACGCTTCACACTCTGGGTACTCTATCGCAAACAAACAAGCATACAATAAGCAATAAAGCAAGGGCACGGGTAAAACTCAAATAATAAATCTAACCAGAAAGTTCAACTTAAGAACTCTGGTTTGCAAAAAGAATCAAATCAAACGAAGCAACAAAACTCAAACGGCGAAAGAAACAAGATTTGTTTAATAATCTGAACTAGAGTCAAATTTTACAGTGGCAAAATCTTGTTTAAGTTGGTTAAACAGAAAGAGGGCTTCGAGACAAAACTCTAGGTGCTTGAATCGCCTTATTCCGATAAACGAGCAAAAAGTTAAACTAAAATGAAAATCGGATCAGAAATCGCGATCGAAAATAATCGCGAAAAATCCGAGAAAAAGAAAAACTGACGAACAGGCTAACGAACGAACATTCGCTGTATGCGGCTAATGGACGAAAACCGTTCATTAAAACGAACGTATGGACGAACTTCCGCTAAATAACTAAACCGAAAAAAAACCGAACCGAAACTATAAAAAACGGATTTAGGGTTTCGAAAAAAACGATCGGTTTTCTTGCGAAAACTGAGGACGGCGGCGGCTACCTCCGGCGGATCCGGCGAGACGGCGGCGGCGGTGCACCGGAGCGGCGGCGCGGCTAGCAGGGCGGCGATGGGTGGCGATGGTCGGCAACGGCGACGGCGGCGCGACAGCAGGGCGGTGGCGTGCAACGGCGGCGGCGGCGCGTGGCAACGGGTTAGGGTTTGGGTGGCGGGGCTGTCCTCCCCCCCCCCCCCGGGCGGAGTCCTGCTCGGGTACGGCCCGGAGTCGATTCCTCTTTTTTTTAAATATCCTCACGTGCGGAAAAAGAAAGAAAAGAAATACTAAACTGACTCCAAAAATCCGAAATAAATTTTCCCCGTCCTCTAAAAATAGGCCGGACAAGGTGAACATTTATTTGGGCCTAAAATGCAATTTTGGAAAACACATATGTTTCCTAATTCAAATAAAATAGCGATAAAACACCGAATAAAAATCTTATTTGATTTTAATATTAAATCTCCAATATTTCTTTAGTTTTAGGAAGACATTTTATCCACTCTCTTTTTATTTTTATAAAAGAAATATTGAAGAGAAAAATAATTAAAATAAAACGATCCTCTCTTCAAAATTTGAGAAAACTCAAATATGAAAATAACGAAATCCCCAACTCTCTCCGTGGGTCCTTGAGTTGCGTAGAATTTCTAGGATCAAACCAAAATGCAATAAAATATGATATGCAATGATGCTCTAATGTATAACATTCCAAATTGAAAATTTGGGATGTTACAGCCCCCTTCCTTGGACAGAAGGCCCTAGGGGAAGGAAAGGGGAGGGGTGGCCCCTCCTTCCTTTCCCTCATCAAGTGAGAAAGGAAAGGGGGGCGCCAACCTCCCATGCCTTTCCCCCGCACCTATACAAGGCAGGGAGAGAGCGTGGCTTGGGAGAGACCCCAAGTTGGAGTCCTCCTACTTGGGCGCCCCCATTGGCTGCTCCTCCCTCCCTTCCACCTATATATATATGGGAGGGGGTTCCTAGCAAACAATAGACAGTTGCTTAGCCGTGTGCGGCGCCGCCCTCCACCGTTTACACCCCCGGTCATTTTTCGTAATGCTTAGGCGAAGCCCTGTGGAGATAGCTTCACCATCACCGTCACCACGCCATTGTGCTACCGGAACTCATCTACTACCTCGTCGTTTCGCTGGATCAAGAAGGCGGAGGACGTCACCGAGCTGAACGTGTGCAGAACACAGAGGTGTCGTGCGTACGGTACTTGGTCGGCTCGAGCGTGAAGAAGTTCGACTACATCAACCACGTTGTTAAACGCTTTCGCTTACGGTCTATCAGGGTACGTAGACACACTCTCCCCTCTCGTTGCTATGCATCTCCTTGATAGATCTTGCGTGTGCATAGATTTTTTTTTTCCATGCAACGTTTCCCTACAAACAACTACAACACCGGCGCCGGAAACAACTTTAACAACAATGGTGGCAACAACTACCACACCGGTGGCGGCGGCGGCGGCGGTGGCGGTGGTGCCCACTACCACAACAACAACAACTACTACTAGGTCGGCAACAACAACAACTACTACTAGAACTACTCCGGTAATAACCGGTGCCCTTCTACAACAACAATAGGGGTCATCCTTTTCAAGGTTATGGTGAGTATGAGAATAAATGTCAAATTTGCAAAAAAATACCATATTGCAAAGAATTGTGATTGGGCCATGCCGAGAACAATTCTCAACGCAAGAAAGTTGCAGCAGCTGCAGATACATCTTATGGAGTTGATACCAATTGGTACGTTGACTCTTGAGCCACAAATCACATCACCAATGAGCTTGAAAAGGTCGCCATGCACGAGAAGTACCGTGGCCATGATCAAGTCCACAACGCAAATGGTGAAGGTATGAAGATAGATCATGTTGGTCATGCAATTGTCAATACCCCTCACCGCAATATTCATCTTATAAATATCTTACATGTTCCACAAATCGAGAAAAATCTTCTTTCTGCTCATCACATTGCCTTAGACAATAAAGTTTTTCTTGAGTTTCACCCCTACTTCTTTTTGATTCATGATCAAGCCACGAGGAAAATTCATTACCATGGTAGAAGTTTGCATGGGCTCTACCTTTTGATTCATCGGTTTAGAAGAATGGTGGCATGCATGCTTAGGACATCCTTCTTCTGTTATTGTTCAACAAGTGCTTAGAAATAATCATCTCCCATGTGTTGGTGAGCGCGGTCTTGAAACTATTTGTGATTCTTGTCAAAGAGCGAAAGCTCATCAATTACCCTATCCTATGTCCACTAGTATTTCGACCAAGCCATTGCAACTTGTTTTTTTATGTATGGGGTCCAGCTCCGTCCTCTGTTGGTAGACATACTTATCATGTTAGTTTCGTAGATGAATATAGTAAATTCACTTGGATCTACCTTCCTAAAAATGTTCTGACATTTTTGAAGTTTTAATAATTTCCATGCACTTGTTGAATGCCAATTTGACACTAAAATCCTTGTTGTCCAATCTGATTGGGGTGGCGAATATGAGAAGTTAAACTCATTTTTCCAAAAGTTGGGTGTTGTGCATCATGTTTCAGGCCCTCATGCCCACCAACAAAATGAATCCGCCGAACGTAAACATAGGCACATAGTTGAGGTAGGACTTGCTCTCCTGGCAGGTGCCTCCATGCCTCTCAAATTTTGGGATGAGGCATTCCTTACTGCAGTTCGTCTTATCAATATGCTACCCAGTTGTGTTATCAACAATGAACACCCATGCAACGACTCCTTCATACTCGACCAAACTATAACTCTCTTTCTGTTTCTGGATGTGCTTGTTGGCCTAACCTTCATTCCTACAATACTCGCAAACTCATGTTGCACTCAAAACAATGTGTTTTCTTGGGTTATAATGCACAACATAAGGGTGTCAAGCGCCATGATTTTCCTACGAGACGAGTATATATTTCTCGTGATGTGGTCTTCGTGAAACTATTTTTCCTTTTGGCCATCTACATCCTAACACTAGCGCCCTGCTTCACCAACAAATCCTTCTACTACCGCCTCATTTGTCCGGTTTTCATGATGGGGACAACTATTGTACTGACCACATGACTAATTCTTCTAACCGTGCACTTGAGACTTGTGATAATGCAGGAACAAGTGGTGCAACAGCAGAAAAAATGGCATCAAATGGTGAAGAAAATGACCAAAACAACCCAACATCTTGATCTTCTATGCCTATGCCTGGATCGTCAACAACAATTCAATAACACACTACACCACCACGTACAAGACTACGAGTAGGGCTAATTCAGCCTGTGAATTATAAAATTAAATTTGGTTTGGCATATTCAACAGGAGAACCTAGCACCTTTCTAGAAGCAAGTGTGGATCCCAAGTGGAGGAAGGCTATGGAAGACTCTCTCTTGCACCATTGTCCAGTTCAGAAAAACTCTCTCTTGCTGAAGGAGAATTCTTGATTCAACAGGATGGCACTAAATACAGGAGTTTGCTGGGTGCACTTCAGTATTTGACTCTCACCAGGCCTGACATTTCCTTTGTTGTTAATAAGGTTTGTTAGTTTCTTCATGCACCTACTACAGCTCATTGGACTGCTGCCAAACGCATACTGAGATATGTGAGAAATACTTTGAGTGTTGGCCTAACCTTCAGCAAGTCATCATCCACATTTGTTAGTGCTTTTTCTGATTCTGACTAGGCAGGTTGCATAGATGACAAAAGATCAACATATGGATTTACAGTTTCATTTCACCTAATTTAATCTCATGGTATGCAAAGAAATATGCCATAGTTTCGAGGTCTAGTACTGAGGCAGAATACAAAGCATTGGCAAATGCAACATCGGAGATTATATGGTTCAAGTCCATGCTTAAGGAACTTGGCATATGTCACACACCAACCCCATGTCTTTGGTGTGATAATCTTGGTGCTGCGTATATGTCTGCTAATAGCATTTTTCATGTAACGCCCATGATGCGGCTCTAGCTCCCACGTGTCGAGGCACGACTTAGAGACATAACCACATACTGGTTTTGTCGCAAGAAGGGTCATCTTCACAAACATCCCATGTAATGAATAAGACAGGGATAAATAGAGTTGGCTTACACTCGCCACGTCACACAGTACATAAATAATTCATACATCATCCAAATACACTCAAAGACCGACTACAGTCAAAACCAAAAGAAAAGGAAGATAAACCCCAAATGCTAGATCCCCGATCGTCCCAATTGTGCTCCACTACTGATCATCAGGAAACGACACATAGTAACGAGTGAGGACAAAGTGTGCAGAAAAGACTAGTATTGATCTATGGGGCCAGTCTAGATCCCGCCAGGAGTAACGACCACCGGCGGGTGTGTCCGGGGCATTACATTTCATGCAAGAACCAAGCACATAGAGATTGACTATCATTTTGTGAGGGAAAGAGTTGCTAACAAGAAGTTGCATATTCAGTTTGTTCATTCAAAAGATCGGGTTGCAGACGGCTTCACAAAAGCCTTGGCCACAAGACCGTTTGAGGAATTCAAGCATAATCTTAACTTGAGAAGTTTAGATGAAGGGAGGGTGTTAAAGAAATATTATGGCGCATTACTTGTTATTTAGTTGATTTATCTCTATCTCCCTCCTGTAAGATCTCCTCTCCCTCTCTCGGTTAGGAGTCCTAACAGTAACCCTTCTGTATTCACCATTGATGAACCACAAGTATAGGGGATCTATCGTAGTCCTTTCGATAAGTAAGAGTGTCGAACCCAACAAGGAGCAGAAGGAAATGATAAGCGGTTTCCAGCAAGGTATTCTCTGCAAGTACTCAAATAAGTGGTAACAGATAGCTTTGTGATAGGATAATTTGTAACGAGCAACAAGTAACAAAAGTAAATAAAGTGCAGTAAGGTGGCCCAACCCTTTTTGTAGCAAAGGACAAGCCTGGACAAACTCTTATATAGAGAAAAGCGCTCCCGAGGACACATGGGAATATTGTCAAGCTAGTTTTCATCACACTCATATGATTCGTGTTCGGTACTTTGATAATTTGGTATGTGGGTGGACCGGTGCTTGGGTACTGCCCTTACTTGGAAAAGCATCCCACTTATGATTAACCTCTATTGCAAGCATCCGCAACTACAACAAAAGTATTAAGGTAAACCTAACCATAGCATGAAACATATGGATCCAAATCAGCCCCTTACGAAGCAACGCATAAACTAGGGTTTAAGCTTCTATCACTCTAGCAACCCATCATCTACTTATTACTCCCCAATGCCTTCCTCTAGGCCCAAACAATGGTGAAGTGTCATGTAGTCGACGTTCACATAACACCACTAGAGGAGAGACAACATACATCTCATCAAAATATTGAATGAATACCAAATTCACATGACTACTAATAGCAAGACTTCTCCCATGTCCTCAGGAACAAAAGTAATGTGACGCCCCGAGACCATTGCGCCAGGTGTCTTCCAGTTATTCGCTGTTGTTGCCTTGTCTTTTGTTTGTGTGTTGCATCTTGCCATGTCATCATGTGCATTGCATCATCATGTTTTCAAAACTTGCATCCGTTCGGGTTCCCCCAATTCCGTCTATTGTCCGTTCTGAGCCCAACCACACTTGCACGCGCCCGCGGCACGTCCGAAATATTATTTTATAAGTGGCCGGAAAATGTTCTCGGAATGGGTTGAAAGTTGGCGTGCGGTCTTATTATAGTGTAAATAGGCCGCCTGCCAAATTTCATCGCATTCAGAGTTCGTTTGACGCCCCAATGAATAACTATAGTGGCAGTATAGCCGCTCTATCGTCGGACGTTTTCGGTCTCCGGAAGCAGTCGTCGGGCTGCATTCCCCCTCTTTCCTCTCAGCCCAAGCCCTTCCTCACAGTCCACCTAGGCCCAGCCTACCCCTCTTTGCGCAATGCATCGACCCCTCGCACGTGTTCGAAAACTGTCCCGGACCCGACCCGAGCAGTCGTGACCGATGGGTCCGGAACATCCCCAAACATCTACAAAACATCAGCGTTTTCTTATTTGGACTCCCTAGCCTATTTTTCTCGACCGCCCGATTACGATCGGAGGGACCAAATGCCCCTATCACAAATCCACTTGCTTTATATATAAGACCACCACCTACCAAATCAACCTAACCCTAAAAACTAGGAGTCTTGTCCCTCCGCCGCCACCTTCCAAATCCACCTCGGGATCCTTCCATTCCTCCACCCACCAACCAGCCTCCGATTTCCTCGATCCACCCATCCAGCCTCGTCTCGCCTCCCGCGCCTGCCCGCATCGAACCGGAGGAGCCCGAGCCATCCCGCAGTCGTCGCCTCCTGCCCGAGCGTTTTCCTCCTCCCTGCCTCGCTCGAAGCCAAAGGAGAGGAGCTCCTCGAGCCCCCTCAACTTCAGCGCCCGGCCTCGGCTGCAGCCGCCCCTGCCGGCGACTAGCACCACCATGGTCACCCCTCTCCTTCCTCCCATTCTTCTTCTCTCTGCTTTAACCTCCATCTCTTCCCCGTGTTCCCCTGCAGGAGCACCAGACCATGACCACCATCTCGTGTCGTCGGACCTTGATGAGAACCTTGCCCGCACCTCCTCTGCCCCGCGCCATGGACCAGAGTCCAGCCTTCATTCCCACGTCGTTCCTCGCGCGCCGGACCTCCCCGCTGCCGGTCCTCTTCCACAGCACGTCGGCGCCGCCACCCCTCGTTTTGACCCGGTCCAGCTGAGATCGACCCCGCGGCCTCGGATCCCGGTGATCCCAGTTCACCGTTACCGCGCCAAGTCCCGCTGCCGCCCCGCCGTTGACCTTCAACACCGACGATCTGCCCCTATCGAGCAGAGAATGAGCGAGCGGCGCTGCTCGCGCTCGATCCACTGGCACGCGTTGACCGCAACATGCGCCTGGGCCGTGTCTCGCGCGAGGCCCAGCAACCGCTTCTAGCAGGCCTACCTCCTGCTTCACCGCCTTGGGCCGAAGCCCATGGGTGAGGCCACACCCCAGCGCCCCTCCTCTTTTTCTCTCTCTCTGTTGGGCCAACTTGTTTCAGCCCGTCATGTTTTTTTCCTGTCCAGCGATTTTAGCATTTATCCTGAGATAACAGTTCTGCAGAATAGCCCTCCAACATCATGCATATTATAACTCACCAACCGTGCATCATATTAAAATAAGTTATATATGTAAACTGCTTAGAATTTTTTGTAGATTAATAATTTGCCACTTTCATGCTAAAATGATTTAATTCATAACTAAATAACCGTAGCTCCCAACCTAACAAACTTTATATGTAAATGGGGTAGAAAAATGCCTAGTTTAACTTGGTGAGATTACTTTGCATGTTTCACAACTCTAAAAATATGTTTATGGCAGAACAGTACCAATCCTAAAAATATGCACATGAGGATTTTCCGGAATTATTGTTTGTTGTTTTCGGCCTCATTTAAACTTGACTAGGTAGTTAGTTTATGTATGCTTCACCTCTTACCATGCTAACCAACATTTAATATTGTTGAGTACATAAACGGGAGATAACTAAATAAGTCACGTGGTGTTTCGTCAATATGCAACGGAGTTGCATATTGAGCTCCACTTAATTTGTAGGATTGTTTGTGCATTTTGCCATGCCATGCCTCATTAAACCGGACATGCATCATACTTGGTTGTGCATCATGCCATGCTTATGTGATAGTTGTTTACTATGTTGTTTGCTTCTTTCTGGTGTTGCTTCTTCGGGTTAGTTCCGATAACGTCACGTTTGTGAGGATCCGTTCGACTTCGTCTGTGTGTCTTCTTCACGGACTCGTTCTTCTTCCTTGCGGGATCTCAGGCAAGATGACCATACCCTCGAAATCACTTCTATCTTTGCTTGCTAGTTGTTCGCTCTATTGCTATGCCGCCATACCTACCACTTGCTATATCATGCCTCCCATGTTGCCATGTCAAACCTCTAACCCACCTTGTCCTAGCAAACCGTTGTTTGGCTATGTTACCGCTTTGCTCAGCCCCTCTTATAGCGTTGTTAGTTGCAGGTGAAGCTGAAGTTTGTTCCATGTTGGAACATGGATATGTTGGGATATCACAATATCTCTTATTTAATTAATGCATCTATATACTTGGTAAAGGGTGGAAGGCTCGGCCTTATGCCTGTTGTTTTGTTCCACTCTTGCCGCCCTAGTTTCTGTCATACCGGTGTTATGTTCCTTGATTTTGTGTTCCTTACGCGGTTGGGTGTTATGGGAACCCCTTGACAGTTTGCTTTGAATAAAAATCCTCCAGCAAGGCCCAACCTTGGTTTTACATTTGCCTAACAACCTATTACCCCTCCCCTATGTCGGCCTACCCAAGGGTCATCTTTATTTTAAACCCCCCGGGCCAGTGCTTCTCTAAGTGTTGGTCCAAACTAGAGCCCCTTGCAGCGCCACCTCGGGGAAACTTGAGGGTTGATTTTAGTTGTACGGATTGCTCATCCGGTGTGCCCTGAGAACGAGATATGTGCAACTCCTATCGGGATTTGTCGGCACATTCGGGCGGTCTTGCTGGTCTTGTTTTACCATTGTTGAAATGTCTTGTAACCGGGATTCCGAGTCTGATCGGGTCTTCCTAGGAGAAGGAATATCCTTCGTTGACCATGAGAGCTTGTGATGGGCTAAGTTGGGACACCCCTGCAGGGTTTTGAACTTTCGAAAGTTGTGCCCACGGTTATGGGCAGATGGGAATTTGTTAATGTCCGGTTGTAGAGAACTTGAAACTTAACTTAATTAAAATGCATCAACCACGTGTGTAGTCGTGATGGTCTCTTTCCGGCGGAGTCCGGGAAGTGAACACGGTTTTGGTGTTATGCTTGAACGTAAGTAGATTCAGGATCACTTCTTGATCACTTCTAGTTCACGATCGTGCTTTGCTTCTCTTGTCGCTCTCATTTGCGTAAGTTAGCCACCATATATGCTTAGTGCTTGCTGCAGCTCCACCTCATTACCCTATCCTACCCATGAGCTTTAATAGTCTTGATCGCGAGGGTGTGAGATTGCTGAGTCACCGTGACTCACAGATTACTTCAAACATTTGTAGGTGCCGATGATAACCATGCAGGTGACGCAAGCGAGGTCAAGGAGGAGCTCGATGAAGAATGTGTTCGTTGTGTTGTTTCATTTCCAGTTGATCTGTAGTGGAGCCCAGTCGGGGCGATCAGGGATCTATGCATTAAGGGCTGTCTTTCTTTATTTGGTTCCGTAGTAAGACCTTGATTGTATTCTGGATGATGTAATGCTATATTTATGTATTGTGTGAAGTGGCGATTGTAAGCCAACTCTTTATCCCTTTCTTATTCAGTACATGGGATGTGTAAAGATTACCCCTCTTGCGACATGCCTACTACATGGTTATGCCTCTAAGTCGTGCTCCGACATGTGGGAGATATAGCCACATCGTGGGTGTTACAAGTTGGTATCAGAGCCTTCCCCGACTTAGGAGCCCCCTGCTTGATCGAATCGCTGGCGTTGTTGAGACTAGAAAAATGTTTTGAGTCTTATAGGATTATATATATCGGAGAGTAGAATTCTTTTTTACTTCTCAGTCCCTTCGTCACTCTGGTGAGGCCTTCTGACATAGGGTTTTTACTCTTCTCTCCTCAAATTTCATGATTTTTTTAGGATCACGCGGGTATCTTGGAATCGTTCCGATAGTCTTGTGACGAGAACATTGTTCTTGGTGCATCCTGACATTTAGGGGTTGTGGAAGTGTCCCGGGGAGTTGAGCTCTGAGGTGTTGTCGTCACAATTTTATCGTTGCGGTTCTGGAATACCTGAGTTCGCCGACATCGAAAATCTCTTTTATGCAGTTGTTGGTGAGATAACCTCGACGCCACCCAGTACTGGGGCGGGAGTTCGGGAGTATTGCCATAACTCATATAACGGATGCTTTTCGAAGGTTGAGGTAAATGATTTCCGAAGGTTTCTTGGTTATGTGTTGAAGGATGGATACAGCTGGATGTAGGATTTGCTTGTTTTGGGTGAGATCTTATGCTTCCCCTGTATCCCCAACACCTGATTGCATAACCAGAAAGTTTCGGGAGTTTATAAGTGGGAATTCAAGTAGCTCGTAGGATATCTTTCCAACACACACATGATACGATATGGGATCTATCATATGTATGTTTCCGGCTTATTCTGTAAGCCAATCCTTTGTTTTGTTTTTGTTGTTGTGGTATTCGAGTTGCTTCAATGTCAAGTGTTGATTCCATACCTTCTCCAAGTTGTGTTCTCATACTTCTATGTGAATACCAATCTTTCTTGATCATCGAGGTTGTCATGTCAATTCTTTTCAATCGGCATGTTTCTCTTCAAGTGGATCCGATCATTTCAACATCTGCAAGATCACCTCTCGGTTTTCCCAACGTTGTTTGTTTCATCCGTCTCCAAGTTGCCTTTGTTTTCCAGCCCTCCCATCCCTTTTTCTTCAAGGACTCAGATTTTTTATTCAAGTATCCTTTTATTAAGGAGAAGTCTCTCCATTCTTTTCCGTCAATGTTCTTATCCGGTGATTCTCAGGAAGATACTAGCGAAGCCTCAAGGTCGTCATTATTCATTCCTTTTTCTTCTCCGGTGGATTCAATTCAAGCTCTGTCGACATATCTTTTCCTCGGTTCAAATTCTTTCTCATGTCGTTGCACCTCTTAATCATTCACCTCTCTCTATTCATTTGTTCCGGAGTGCGAAGATATCTCAGAAGATGTTATCTCATTCAAACCGTTCAAGCTGTTTCGAGGATGTTATCTCATTCAAGCCAATTAATTCAACCGGCACAATATCTCTTTTAAATCATTTAACGGTCTTTCTTTTGAGTGGGCCCTAACCCACAGGTCTTTTCCCAGGATCTTACCAGACTCTTCTAATTTTCCCAGAGTTACTCTCAAATTCTTTTTTTCAAGTTTGACGTAAGAGTGAGTTATCACCAGCCAAATGTCTTTCTCCAAGATCTTGCAAATTCTTTTCATCGTTGGTTCAACCTTTCTAATTTTCATTCCAGAGTGACTCAACAAATCATGGTGGTGTTTCTCGTCGCCATTCTCAGATTTTGAAGACCGAAGAAGAGTTTTCCTCCAAATCTTATCCATTCTCTCAAAGATTCGTGGTTCTAGCGTTATGCCATCCTCTCATAATTGTTTTCGATTGTGAGAATTCTTTTCACCCATCCGGAGCAATTCAAGATTCTTTTCAGTTTGATTCTCCGAAGGCCATCATTTTGGGTTTATTCATTCTCAGCTTTCAGCTCTCGTTCCCCAAATCTTACCGGTGCATCGCTCAAGTATTCCCTAATCAGCTCGTGATCTCTTCGTTCACTTGCATCTAAATTCTCTCAAGTATCTTCGTTCATTTCATAATTCTTCCCGGTGATCCTTTATCTTTTCTTCGGTCATTTTAATTCTTACGGTGGTTCTTCCAAGATTCTTCTTCCTTCGTTTATCATATCAATGCATTCGTGCTTTCCAAATTCTACCAGTGGATCATTGAAGACCTTCTCAAGTTGCTCTATATCTATCTTCATCCTTGCTACGAGAAAGTAGTGTGTCAAATCCATTGCTTGTCATCAATTTAAATTGGTGAAGGATACACATAACGTAATTCTTATTTTTGTTTCATCCAGGTGATCTAATTTCTTTTTTTCTGGAGTGGTTCATCATATCACATTCTTGGTCCGAGATTCTTCATCTTTTCTTTTCCGGAGTTCCAGGTCTTCCACATTATCTCGTCGCGAAGCTCCACCTAAATCATCACAAGGCCTTACCTTGTGTTTTCAACTTCTCTTTCCTTTCATTTAATCATTCTTTTGTTACCGGAGTTCTTCATGGAGGCTCTACATGGTTGTTCGTCAAGGATTCTTTTAATTCTTCAATTGTTCTTCAAGATTCCTCTCGGAGTTAAGATCCATCACGCTTTACTCTAAAATAAACATGGTGCTCAATACATGCCTTGTTTTGAGGAGTTCAAGCATTCTTCATCTTGCATTCCAAAGTGCAGTTCTTCCCTTCTTATCTTTTGAGGTGGTGTTATGTCATTCGTGACAATTTGAGTTCGTGTTTCATGATTCAACAGTTGTCCGGAATGACATATTTTAAACCCATTATTTCCAATTCGTTCATGAGATCCTTTGGAACCCATCAATCTCTTCATTGGAGTTATCTTGGATTATATTTCACCTAAAGCTTTCCCTAAGGATTGTTGCTATTTATGGTGCTTATAAATGATTCCAGTTCTTCATTTATCCTCCCGGTGAAATAAGTTTCTCGTCTCATTGTTCATTTCAGTCCAATCTGTCGTTTCCGTTAGTGGCAAGTTGTCACCTCATAGTTTTGAGATGTTTTCCATAAGGCCACAACAAGCTTATCCTTTCGTTGTTGATAATCCAACAACTCCGTTCTAGCATCTCATGTAATCGTGCTCTTTTAAGATCTTGTTTTCCTCCATTCAGTATATTCTATTCTTTCTTTCTCTCTTATGGGGGCATTGTGATACTGCTCTTTTCACTCATCATCTTGAATGGTGAGGATCATCTTCTTTCCTTTGCTTATACATTTAACCGGAGTGTTGTGCCCTTTGCTCAAGTTCTTTTCGCCTTATCAAGTCTTGCATCTCTTTTTAACCGGAGTGCTTGCATGTACTTCTTGTCCATTGCAACCCTTTTCTTATGTCTTTCAACCTACAAGGTTCTAGTAATGTTCCTTGTTCCTCTTTTCCAATGGAGTGTTTGCAACTTTGTTTATCTTCGTTGTATTCTTTCTTTCAATTTGGTCGACCTCTCAAGGTTCGTGGTTTCACTCGTTTTTCCAAGAAGCAACTTAGTTTTACCTCTTCCCCTTCCTCTTTCGTTTTCCCTCCGGTGCCATCCTGATCTCGGGACGAGATCCTTTCATAGTGGTGGAGTGTTGTGACGCCCCAAGACTGTTGCGCCAGGTGTCTTCCAGTTATTCGTTGTTGTTGCCTTGCCTTTTGTTTGCGTGTTGCATCTTGCTATGTCATCATGTGCATTGCATCATCATGTTTTCAAAACTTGCATCTGTCTGGGTTCCCCCAGTTCCGTCCGTTGTCCGTTCTGAGCCCAACCACACTTGCACGTGCCCGCGGCACGTCCGAAATATTATTTTATAAGTGGCCAGAAAATGTTCTCGGAATGGGTTGAAAGTTGGTGTGCGGTCTTATTATAGTGTAGATAGACCGTCTGCGAAATTTCATTGCATTCGGAGTTTGTTTGACGCCCCAACGGATAACTATAGCGGCAGTATAGCCGGTCTATCGTCAGACGTTTTCGGTCTCTGGAAGCAGTCGCCGGGCTGCATCCCCCCTCTTTCCTCTCAGCCCAAGCCCTTCCTCACAGTCCACCTAGGCCCACCCTACCCCTCTTTGTGCACTGCATCGACCCCTCGCACGCGTCCGGAAACTGTCCCGGACCCGACCCGAGCAGTCGTGACCGATGGGTCCGGAACATCCCCAAACATCTACAAAACATCAGCGTTTTCTTATTTGGACTCCCTAACCTATTTTTCTCGACCGCCCGATTACGATCGGAGGGACCAAATGCCCCTATCACAAATCCACTTGCTTTATATATAATACCACCACCTACCAAATCAACCTAACCCTAAAAACTAGGAGTCTCGTCCCTCTGCCGCCACCTTCCAAATCCACCTCGGGATCCTTCCATTCCACCACCCACCAACCAGCCTCCGATTTCCTTGATCCACCCATCAAGCCTCGTCTCGCCTCCCGCGCCTGCCCGCATCAAACCAGAGGAGACCGAGCCATCCCGCAACCGCCGCCTCCTGCCCGAGCGTTTTCCTCCTCCCTACCTCGCTCGAAACCAAAGGAGAGGAGCTCCTCGAGCCCCCTCAACTTCAGCGCCCGGCCTCGGCTGCAGCCGCCCCTGCCGGCGACTAGCACCACCGTGGTCACCCCTCTCCTTCCTCCCATTCTTCTTCTCTCTGCTTTAACCTCCCTCTCTACCCCGTGTTCCCCTGCAGGAGCACCAGACCATGACCACCGTCTCGTGTCGTCTGGCCTCGATGAGAACCTCGCCCGCACCTCCTCTGCCCCGCGCCACGGACCAGCGTCCAGCCTTCGTTCCCACGTTGTTACTCCCGCACCAGACCTCCCCGCTGCCGGTCCTCTTCCACAGCACGCCGGCGCCGCCACTCCTCGTTTTGACCCGGTCCAGCTGAGATCGACCCCGCGGCCTCGGATCCCGGCGACCCCAGTTCGCCGTTGCCGCGCCAAGTCCCGTTGCCGCCCCGTTGTTGACCTTCAACGCTGTCGATCTGCCCCTGTCGAGCAGAGAATGAGCGAGCAGCGCTGCTCGCGCTCGATCCGCTGGCACGCGTTGACCACAACCCGCGCCTGGGCCGTGTCTCGCGCGAGGCGTAGCAACCGCTTCAAGCAGGCCTACCTCCTGCTTCACCGCCTTGGGCCGAAGCCCATGGGTGAGGCCACACCCCAACGCCCCTCCTCTTTTTTTCTCTCTCTCGGTTGGGCCAACTTGTATCAGCCCATCATGTTTTTTTCATGTCCAGCAATTTTAGCATTTATCCTGAGATAACAGTTTTCCAGAATAGCCCTCCAACATCATGCATATTATAACTCACCAACCGTGCATCATATTAAAATAAGTTATATATGTAAAATGCTTAGAATTTTGGGTAGATTAATAATTTGCCAATTTCATGCATGTTTAAAATGTTTAAACTTGTTGTTTGTTTAATTTTGCTTAATTGCCATGCTAAAATGATTTAATTCATAACTAAATAACCGTAGCTCCGAACCTAACAAATTTTATATGTAAATGGGGTAGAAAAATGCCTAGTTTAACTTGGTGGCATTACTTCGCATGTTTAACAACTCTAAAATTATGTTTATGGTAGAACAGTACCAAACCTAAAAATATGCACATGAGGATTTTCCGAAATTGTTGTTTGTTGTTTCCGGCCTCATTAAACCGGACATGCATCATAATTGGTTGTGCATCATGCCATGCTTATGTGATGGTTGTTTACTATATTGTTTGCTTCTTTACGGTGCTGCTTCTTCGGGTTAGTTCTGATAACGTCGCCTTAGTGAGGATCCGTTCGACTTCGTCAGTGTGTCTTCTTCATGGACTCGTTCTTCTTCCTTATGGGATCTCAGGCAAGACGACCATACCCTCGAAATCACTTCTATCTTTGCTTGCTAGTTGTTCGCTCTATTGCTATGCCGTGATACCTACCACTTGCTATATCATGCCTCCCATATTGCCATGTCAAACCTCTAACCCACCTTGTCCTAGCAAACCGTTGTTTGGCTATGTTACCGCTTTGCTCAGCCCCTCTTATAACGTTGTTAGTTGCATGTGAAGCTGAAGTTTGTTCCATGTTGGAACATGGATATGTTGGGATATCACAATATCTCTTATTTAATTAATGCATCTATATACTTGGTAAAGGGTGGAAGGCTCGGCCTTATGTCTGGTGTTTTGTTCCACTCTTGCTGCCCTAGTTTCCGTCATACCGGTGTTATGTTCGTTGATTTTGCGTTCCTTACGCGGTTGGGTGTTATGGGAACCCCTTGACAGTTCACTTTGAATAGAACTCCTCCAGCAAGGCCTAACAACCTATTACCCTTCCCTTGGGTCGGCCAACCCAAGGGTCATCTTTATTTTAAACCCCCCGGGCCAGTGCTTCTCTAAGTGTTGGTCCGAACTAGAGCCCCTTGCAGCGCCACCTCGGGGAAACTTGAGGGTTGGTTTTAGTTGTACGGATTGCTCATCTGGTGTGCCCTGAGAACGATATATGTGCAGCTCCTATCGGGATTTGTCGACACATTCGGGCGGTCTTGTTGGTCTTGTTTTACCATTATCGAAATGTCTTGTAACTGGGATTTCGAGTCTGATCGGGTTTTCTTGGGAGAAGGAATATCCTTCGTTGACCGTGAGAGCTTGTGATGGGCTAAGTTGGCACACCCCTGCAGGGTTTTGAACTTTCGAAAGCCGTGCCCGCGGTTATGGGATGATGGGAATTTGTTAATGTCCGGTTGTAGAGAACTTGAAACTTAACTTAATTAAAATGCATCAACCGCGTGTGTAGCCGTGATGGTCTCTTTCCGGCGGAGTCCGGGAAGTGAACACGGTTTTGGTGTTATGCTTGAACGTAAGTAGATTCAGGATCACTTCTTGATCACTTCTAGTTCACGACCGTGCTTTGCTTCTCTTCTCGCTCTCATTTGCGTAAGTTAGCCACCATATATGCTTAGTGCTTGCTGGAGCTCCACCTCATTACCCTGTCCTACCCATGAGCTTAAATAGTCTTGATCGCGAGGGTGGGAGATTGCTGAGTCCCCGTGGCTCACAGATTACTTCTAACAGTTGCAGGTGCCGATGATAACCGTGCAGGTGACGCAACCGAGCTCAAGGAGGAGCTCGATGAAGATCGTGTTCGTTGTGTTGTTTTGTTTCCAGTTGATCAGTAGTGGAGCCTAGTCGGGGCGATCGAGGATCTATGCATTAGGGGTTGTCTTTCTTTATTTGGTTCTGTAGTCGGACCTTGATTGTATTCTGGATGATGTAATGCTATATTTATGTATTGTGTGAAGTGGCGATTGTAAGCCAACTCTTTATCCCTTTCTTATTCAGTACATGGGATGTGTAAAGATTACCCCTCTTGCGACATGCCTACTATGCGGTTATGCCTCTAAGTCGTGCTCCGACACGTGGGAGATATAGCCGCATCGTGGGTGTTACAAGTAACTACTCACAAAGCATAAACATGTTCATAATCAGAGGGGTATTAATATGCATATGGGATCTGAACATATGATCTTCCACCAATCAAACCAACTAGCATCAACTACAAGGAGTAATCAATGTTTTAGGAAGTCATTTTATCCTCTCGCTTTTTATTTTTATAAAAGAAATATTGAAGAGAAAAATAATTAAAATAAAAGATCCTCTCTTCAAAATTTGAGAAAACTCAAATATGAAAATAACGAAATCCCCAACTCTCTCCGTGGGTCCTTGAGTTGCATAGAATTTCTAGGATCAAACCAAAATGCAATAAAATATGATATGCAATGATGCTCTAATGTATAACATTCCAAATTGAAAATTTGGGATGTTACAGCCCTCTTCCTTGGACAGAAGGCCCTAGGGGGAGGAAAGGGGAAGGGTGGCCCCTCCTTCCTTTCCCTCATCAAGTGAGAAAGGAAAGGGAGGCACCACCCTCCCATGCCTTTCCCCCGCACCTATATAAGGCAGGGAGAGGGCGTGGCTTGGGAGAGACCCCAAGTAGGAGTCCTCCTACTTGGGCGCCCCCATTGGCTGCTCCTCCCTCCCTTCCACCTATATATATATGGGAGGGGGTGCCTAGCAAACAATAGACAGTTGCTTAGCCGTGTGCGGCGCTGCCCTCCACCGGTTACACCCCCGGTCATTTTTCGTAATGCTTAGGCGAAGCCCTGTGGAGATAGCTTCACCATCACCGTCACCACGCCATTGTGATGCCGGAACTCATCTACTACCTCGCCGTTTCGCTGGATCAAGAAGGCGGAGGACGTCACCGAGCTGAACGTGTGCAGAACGCAGAGGTGTCGTGCGTACGGTACTTCGTCAGCTGGAGCGTGAAGAAGTTCGACTACATCAACCACGTTGTTAAACGCTTCCGCTTATGGTCTACGAGGGTACGTAGACACACTCTCCCCTCTCATTGCTATGCATCTCCTTGATAGATCTTGCGTGTGCATACATTTTTTTTGTTTTCCATGCAACGTTTCCCTACAAACAACTACAACACCGGCGGCGGCAACAACTTTAACAACAATGGTGGCAACAACTACCACACCGGTGGCGGCGGCGGCGGCGGTGGTGCCCACTACCACAACAACAACTACTACTACTAGGTCGGCAACAACAACTACTACTACTACAACTACTCCGGTAATAACCGGCGCCCTTCTACAACAGCAATAGGGGTCATCCTTTTCAAGGTTATGGTGAGTATGAGAATAAATGTCAAATTTGCAAAAAAATACCATATTGCAAAGAATTGTGATTGGCGCCATGCCGAGAACAATTCTCAATGCAAGAAAGTTGCAGCAGCTGCAGATACATCTTATGGAGTTGATACCAATTGGTACGTTGACTCTTGAGCCACAAATCACATCACCAATGAGCTTGAAAAGGTGGCCATGCACGAGAAGTACCGTGTCCATGATCAAGTCCACAACGCAAACGGTGAAGGTATGAAGATAGATCATGTTGGTCATGCAATTGTCAATACCCCTCATCGCAATATTCATCTTATAAATATCTTACATGTTCCACAAATTGAGAAAAATCTTCTTTCTGCTCATCACATTGCCTTAGACAACAAAGTTTTTATTGAGTTTCAACCCTACTTCTTTTTGATTCTTGATCAAGCCACGAGGAAAATTAATTACCATGGTAGAAGTTTGCATGGGCTCCACCTTTTGATTCCTCGGTTTAGAAGATTGAATAAAAAAGTGTGTGGTCTCATCAAAATTTCATCCGAACGGTGGCTTATATGCTTAGGACATCCTTCTTCTGTTATTGTTCAACAAGTGCTTAGAAATAATCATCTCCCATGTGTTGGTGAGCGTGGTCTTGAAACTATTTGTGATTCTTGTCAAAGAGCGAAAGCTCATCAATTACCCTATCCTATGTCCGCTAGTATTTCTACCAAGCCATTGCAACTTGTTTTTTTATGTATGGGGTCCAGCTCCGTCCTCTGTTGGTAGACATACTTATCATGTTAGTTTCATAGACGAATATAGTAAATTCACTTGGATCTACCTTCTTAAAAAATGTTCTGACATTTTCAAAGTTTTTAATAATTTCCATGCACTTGTTGAATGCCAATTTGACACTAAAATCCTTGTTGTCCAATCTGATTGGGGTGGCGAATATGAGAAGTTAAACTTATTTTTCCAAAAGTTGGGTGTTGTGCATCATGTTTCAGGCCCTCATGCCCACCAACAAAATGAATCCGCCGAACGTAAACATAGGCATATAGTTGAGGTAGGACTTGCTCTCCTGGCAGGTGCCTCCATGCCTCTCAAATTTTGAGATGAGGCATTTCTTACTGCAGTTCGTCTTATCAATATGCTACCCAGTTGTGTTATCAACAATGAACACCCATGCAACGACTCCTTCATACTCGACCAAACTATAACTCTCTTTCTGTTTCTGGATGTGCTTGTTGGCCTAACCTTCGTCCCTACAATACTCGCAAACTCATGTTTCACTCAAAACAATGTGTTTTCTTGGGTTATAATGCACAACATAAGGGTGTCAAGCGCCATGATTTTCCTACGAGATGAGTATATATTTCTCGTGATGTGGTCTTCATGAAACTATTTTTCCTTTTGGCCATCTACATCCTAACACTAGTGCCCTGCTTCACCAACAAATCCTTCTACTACCGCCTCATTTGTCTGGTTTTTATCACGGGGACAACTATTGTACTGACCACATGACTAATTCTTCTAACCGTGCACATGAGACTTGTGATAATGCAGGAACAAGTGGTGCAACAGCAGAAAAAATGGCATCAAATGGTGAAGAAAATGACCAAAACAACCCAACATCTGGATCTTCTATGCCTGTGCCTGGATCGTCAACAACAATTCAATAACACACTACACCACCACGTACAAGACTACGAGTAGGGCTAATTCGGCCTGTGAATTATAAAATTAAATTTGGTTTGGCATGTTCAATAGGAGAACCTAGAACCTTTCTAGAAGCAAGTGTGGATCCCAAGTGGAGGAAGGCTATGGAAGATGAGTTCCAAGCACTTCAGGAAAACAAGACATGACATCTAGTTCCTTCACACCAAGGTAAACAATTAATTGAGGGTGTTCAGGATTAAGAAAAGTCAGATGGTACAATATATTGTTACAAGGCTAGGCTTGTTGCTAAAGGATTCAAACAGAGGCGTGGAACATATTATGAGGATACATCTAATCCTGTTGTGAAAGCTGCCAGTGTTCATCTTGTTTTGTGTATTGTCGTATCTAGAAGATAGAGTCTCGGACAACTAGTTGTGCTTAATGCGTTTCTTCATGGTGTTCTAGAAGAGGAAGTGTATATGAAACAACCTCCTGGGTTTGAAGATAAGAACAAACTTTTTCATGTCGGCATGCTTGATAAATCTCTCTATGGGTTGCAGCAGGCCTCTAGAGAATGGTACTCACATCTAAGTTTCAAATTGCAAACACTTGGTTTTGTTCCTTCTAAATCTGGCTCATCACCTTTTATTTACAACAAGTTGAAAACATCCATATTTGTGCATATATATGTTGAATCATTGTCACAAGCTCGTCAAATGAGGCAGTAACTGCATTGTTAAAGGATTTGAATTCAGAATTTGCTCTCAAGGATCTAGGTGACTTACATTACTTCCTTGGCATTGAAGTTAAGAAAAACAGAGAAGGTGGTCTTCATATTTCTCGATGAAAATATGCAACTGATCTGTTTAATAGAGTTGGATTACGGGGTTGTGAACCATCACTAACACCATTGTCCAGTTCAGAAAAACTCTCTCTTGCTGAAGGAGAATTCTTGATTCAACAGGATGGCACTAAATACAGGAGTTTGCTGGGTGCACTTCAGTATTTGACTCTCACCAGGCCTGACATTTCCTTTGTTGTTAATGAGGTTTGTTAGTTTCTTCATGCACCTACTACAGCTCATTGGACTGCTGCCAAACGCATACTGAGATATGTGAGAAATACTTTGAGTGTTGGCCTAACCTTCAGCAAGTCATCATCCACACTTGTTAGTGCTTTTTTTGATTCTGACTAGGCAGGTTGCATAGATGACAAAAGGTCAACAGATGGATTTACAGTTACATTTCACCTAATTTAATCTCATGGTATGCAAAGAAATATGCCATAGTTTCGAGGTCTAGTACTGAGGCAGAATACAAAGCATTGGCAAATGCAACATCGGAGATTATATGGTTCAAGTCCATTCTTAAGGAACTTGGCATATGTCACACACCAACCCCATGTATTTGGTGTGACAATCTTGGTGCTGCGTATATGTCTGCTAATCCCATTTTTCATGTAACGCCCACGATGCGGCTATAGCTCCCATGTGTCGAGGCACGACTTAGAGACATAACCACATACTGGTTTTGTCGCAAGAAGGGTCATCTTCACAAACATCCCATGTAATGAATAAGACAGGGATAAATAGAGTTGGCTTACACTCGCCACGTCACACAGTACATAAATAATTCATACATCATCCAAATACACTCAAAGACCGACTACAGTCAAAACCAAAAGAAAAGGAAGATAAACCCCAAATGCTAGATCCCCGATCGTCCCAATTGTGCTCCACTACTGATCATCAAGAAACGACACATAGTAACGAGTGAGGACAAAGTGTGCAGAAAAGACTAGTATTGATCTATGGGGCCAGTCTAGATCCCGCCAGGAGTAACGACCACCGGCGGGTGTGTCCGGGGCGTTACATTTCATGCAAGAACCAAGCACATAGAGATTGACTATCATTTTGTGAGGGAAAGAGTTGCTAACAAGAAGTTGCATATTCAGTTTGTTCATTCAAAAGATCGGGTTGCAGACGGCTTCACAAAAGCCTTGGCCACAAGACCGTTTGAGGAATTCAAGCATAATCTTAACTTGAGAAGTTTAGATGAAGGGAGGGTGTTAAAGAAATATTATGGCGCATTACTTGTTATTTAGTTGATTTATCTCTATCTCCCTCCTGTAAGATCTCCTCTCCCTCTCTCGGTTAGGAGTCCTAACAGTAACCCTTCTGTATTCACCATTGATGAACCACAAGTATAGGGGGTCTATCGTAGTCCTTTCGATAAGTAAGAGTGTCGAACCCAACAAGGAGCAGAAGGAAATGATAAGCGGTTTCCAGCAAGGTATTCTCTGCAAGTACTGAAATAAGTGGTAACAGATAGCTTTATGATAGGATAATTTGTAACGAGCAACAAGTAACAAAAGTAAATAAAGTGCAGCAAGGTGGCCCAACCCTTTTTGTAGCAAAGGACAAGCCTGGACAAACTCTTATATAGAGAAAAGCGCTCCCGAGGACACATGGGAATATTGTCAAGCTAGTTTTCATCACGCTCATATGATTCGTGTTCGGTACTTTGATAATTTGGTATGTGGGTGGACCGGTGCTTGGGTACTGCCCTTACTTGGAAAAGCATCCCACTTATGATTAACCTCTATTGCAAGCATCCGCAACTACAACAAAAGTATTAAGGTAAACCTAACCATAGTGTCGGGGATATACCCCGTGGCGTAAACCAGCCGGAAGTATAAACCGGCCAGACTGGATGACTCACTGGTAACCCGCCCGGAGCTTGGCGGTTCACGGGCTACCTGCCCGGTCTTGGCGGTTCATTAGTAACCCGGCGGGCGGGTCAGATGGATGACGAGGCCCATGGCCCAGAAGGCCGGTTCACGCTTAATGGTGGGCCGGCTTAAGATAAAAGGCATAAGGAATATTCCCTTACAAGGGAAGCAAGACTAGGACTCCACTTGTAATAGAGTAATCCTAATCCTACTAGGACTAGCCATGTAACCCGCCCCTTCAACATATATAAGGATGGGAAGGGCTCCCCAGGGGGGACAAGATTGACAAGTTCCACAAGTTGGACAAGTTAGGTTTAGACAATAGCTCTTGAGATAGAGCACACTTGTAACCGTGATCATCATCATCAATATCAATGAAGTAGGATGTAGGCTTTTACCTCCACCGTGAGGGGTCGAACCTGGGTAAAACATCGCGTCTCTCATCCTGCTCAACCCCTCTCAAGCTACCACATAGATGCGTTGGCCTCGCGACTAAGTTCAGACACTAAGGACATCTGTCGTGACAATTCCACGACAGTTGGCGCTCACCGTGGGGCCTGCGCACGGTGGTGTTGAGTTCTTGGAGGGATCTTCCTAGGGATCGAGAAACTCGCGATTGATCGGATGAAGAAGAGCCGGCGTGAAAGAATTTACATCAACTACAAAGTCAACAGTCAAGATTGAAGAAGTTTTCAGCAGCGGCATATACAAGATTGAGCATGAAAGTTTAGGGTTCTGTCTGTGTAGCGCCACGCCCCAAGTCACCGAGTCAGGCAAGAAGTCGGTCTCGCCGAAGATAAACCGCCGCGCTCACGTGGTCTGTTAAAGCTGGCAGGTTCTCTCAACGGAAGGAGATACGTCAAATCAATCCTTGTCCAGTCCAATTTAAACCAGTGCAATCTTAGAAAACGGTGAGCCAGACAGCTGCTTGTGGTCACGTGAGAGCTCCAGATCAATCTAACGAACCATCAACTAGTACTACCGATTCCAAATGTGAAGGCAAAAAGTGATCTATCCAATGATCCATCAGCATGAGAAGAAAGGTCAAACCAACAACAAATCGGAGGAGGATTTGGTCATGGGCGCATGTCGACTCCGAGTCGTTTCCAACCTTGCTCTGGCCGTACCGGCTCCGCCTCCGCCTCGCTCCAACAGCCGCCGCTGTCCGAAGGCCGCTGCTGCTACCCCGACTCGTCTCCACTTTTCACCACCTACGCCGCCAGCCTCAGCGTAGAACTATCGTCCGCCTTCGCTCCACCCAGCGCCCGCGGAGCCGCGCCGCTACAAACCGCCGCGCCGACCGGCCTTGAGCCATCTGCCGCGCCGCCCTTTTAACCCGCCATGTTAGATGAAACAAAAGCCGACACAGAAGATGTCATCGCTGACGAACAGTCAAAAAATAAAATACACAAGATGCTTCAGTCAAGAGAAGATTGGGGTTGCAGTGTTGTTGCGACTGGACGATCCATTAAGCTAGACCGATTTTCTCCGTGTCACCGTTGGAAGCCGAGGCGGACAAAGGAAACTACGCGTGAGACAGATCATGTCTAGAGCAACCAACAGGGTGCTAGGTGCAAGTACTAGTATTCCGGTCCTCAAGGGAAAGTTGACTATTAAAAATAAAGAAAAGGAAAAATAGGCCACGACCCGGTCTGTTCAGCCGGCTTACAACTCAGAAGCAGACTCTGTTGCGGCCTTGCTTCATGGATACCTCCGCCGCGGCCGTCATCATATCCGCACCACCAACGCCAACCCACCGCAGTGGCTTAACACGGCTGAGCCCCGCGACAGACAGCACCGCGCCCCTGACGGGTCGCCTTCACCCGTGGCCAGCATCTGCTCTACCGCGTCTTAATGATCAACTAGTACAAAAGTACTACCATGCAACCTGCTGAAAATGACATCATGGATCGGACAAAGAAACGAGCCTACAATTGCTAGAATATAGTGTTCACCCGACAGGACACCAGGTGATGTCTTTTCTCTGGGGCATATTAATTCGTCTGAGAACAATCACTCTTGTCTGTGGTATTTTTTTCGCAGGTTCATTATTCATTATAAAAGGTGTTGCAAGGGGGAGCGTCAATATTATTCTTACACTCCCGTTTGTCCGTGCCGTGCTACCGGATGGATACGTGTGCAAGTCACCGCCCTCGCTACATCAACACACGTGATTGACTTATGGTTCATGCCCATGGCCGACTCACCCGCGTCCGTGCCGTTTCCAGCGTCACGGTCGACTCTCTCATCCACACCGGCTTACAACACCATGACCGGCTTATCTATCTACTCCCGCGGCAGATTCACCCATGATGGGTTTAAGTGATCATCAACTCGGCGGTGAATAGTTTCTGGCCTAACATATCAGGTGAAATCCATCCAGCATATATTTTATATTGTTTTCTTTAAAAGAGCAATTATTCTGGCTTGTAAGTTCTCCAATGTAGGACGGGATTATTATGTCATTACGCTGTTGAAGGACTCATACCGGTTTATATTACGGTCAAATATGGAGAGTCTCAAGCCAACTCCTCGAGTAGTCTTAAGACTCGGGGGCTACAATGACATGACTCGGGAACTCCGGGTCATTGGAGGGATTGATAACCCGTTTCCGGAGGACACCGCCATATTGATGAAAATTTAAAGGCCGTCAGAAAATTTTCGGTTCAAAATAAGGATTCCGGTTTAAAATCCGGTTCAAGAGACATCTCTCTCCCGCAAAGCTTTTAAGCTCTCAAATCCGGTTCAAACATCCGGCTCAAGGTAAATTTGTCTCTTACAAAGCTTTTAAGCTCTCAAATCTGGTTCAAAATCCGGTTCAAGGTAAACCTGTTTCCCACAAAGCTTGAAGCTCTCAAATCCGGTTTAAAGTTCCGATTCAAAAAGATTTAAATCTCTCGCAAGTTCAAGTTCTCAGAAAAATTAAAGGTGCCAAAGAGGACCTGCTGCCATGATGCGCGGTTCAAACATGGGTATCATGCCTTATTGGCTTCTCATATCATTGATCACTTGGGGGCTTTGGTCGTATCCAAACCATAGCTACACCTCTTGATTGGTGCAATGCCACAATATCACTTGGGGGCTTGGTCGCATCCGAACCATAGCAACGCCATTTGGTAGGTGAAAAGCCACAATATCATTTGGGGACTTGTGGTCACGTCTGAACCATAGTCACGCCTCTTGATCGGCCTAGTGCCACAACATCACTTGGGGGCTTGGTCAAACCCGAACCATAGCTACACCTCTTGATCGGTGTAATGCCAAAGCATCACTTGGGGACTTGTGGTCACGTCTCAACCATAGTCACGCCTCTTGACCGGCCTAGTGCCACAGCATCACTTGGGGGCTTGGTCGAACCCGAACTATAGCTACACCTCTTGATCGGCGTAATGCCAAAGCATCATTTGGGGACCTGGCTGACTCGAACCATAGCTACGCCTTTTTGGGGGCTTGGTCGTGTCCGACCATGGTAATGCCTCTTGATCGGCTCAAAGCCTCATTTGCAATGGTTTTATTTTTGCCTTTGCTTGAATTCTGTTCTTTTTTGCTAAAGAACTTTTACTTCTGTTGCATTTTTAAACCGACATTGTTAATCCGGTTCGACTGTCAATTACAAATTGGCGAAACACGGTCAAATCTTAATCCGGAGACTATCTGCCCGGTTTGATTTTTCTGTTACCATCCTATTATGGAATAAACCGGTGTTTATCAACCCGGCTCGGCTTTCAACTACAAGTTATGAGTACACGATCAAATTATAATACGGAGACTATCAGCCCGGTCTGGTTTGACTATGAGTCGCCAGTATTATATATGGTTAAACCGGTGTTTATCACAACCCGGTACGGTTTTATCATAAACCGGCACAATATGAAGGGAGTTATCATACTCAAGATTTGGGTTATCACCCTTACTAAAAAAGTTGGTAAACCAACGATGTGATTCAATGTCACAGTTATGATCTATTTCATATTTGATTGTTCTTAAGTGCAGCCTTGGTTATAAACCCGGGTTATATGTTGGGCATTATGACCCGTCTGGCGGTAAATCGCCAGGACACTTTAAACTTGTTGTATGTAGAAACAGGTTTGTTAAAACTGGCCTGGATTTGGACTATAAGTCGCCAGTATATATATATTTGGATTGCGCCATTGGAATCAAGCACTTATACATCATTGGGTTATATTATTCAAATAGCCAAACTTGGCTGAATTTTCATTATGATATTGAATGATAAGGTTTTCACCGGATTATATTGTCCTGAATAGCCAACATGGCTGGATTTTATTATGGTTATTAATAACCGGTATTATTGAGGTTTTCAAAGTCGCTTTAGCGCAATGGCTATTATTTTATCAAAGGATATGATTTATTCTACAATTGAAGGAATAGTCCCGAGTCGCTGCAGGCTTACGACCCGGCACTTGGGGGCTATATTATTTAAATTGAGATTATATCAAATATGCAAGTCTCATGCCGCTGCAAGCATGCACCATGACACTTGGGGGCTAATCCAAAGTCATTTTTTGCTCACTTTATTGAAGACCCGACTCATCACATTGTAATGAGCCGGCCCTTGGGGGCTACCAATTGTTCCTGTCAACAATTCAAGGTACACAAGTTTTCGTCCATAATATTGAAGGAGCTCAGTTGGTAAAGCACAAAGCTCTTAACCTTGTGGACGTGGGTTCAAGCCCTACGATGGAAGCTACATTATAAGATGTTATTTTCATTGAAGTATATATCAAGTCCCGGTTCAGTATTATCTTACTAAGCCGGCCCTTGGGGGCTACACATCACTGCTAAAATCTACATAATTATATCTACAAAGTTCCTGCTCATTATTGCATAATGACCCGGCCCTTGGGGGTTACACTGATTGAAGTTTTTATAAGCAATTGCAAGTCCCAGGTTGCTGCAAGCATGACAACCCGGCACTTGGGGGCTACATATATGGAGTATTCAGTTTATATGATTGAGATGAACAAACCGGATTTCTTCAAGGTTGAAACACTTATTGGAGCAAGTCTTAAGTTATCACTATGTTCTCCTCTTAAGACTTGGGGGCTACAGGTATTATGCATATAAAAGAGGAACATCTTCATTTTATCAGTTTTGAGCAAATCAGGAAGATCAATTACATGACCCGGTGTCGACAACAATTATGACCCGGTGCCATTAATATTTATAAACCGGCCATTTTGGTAATATTAAACCGGCAAGTTTTATGTCTTCAAACCGGCTGAATATCAGATAAGTATTTCAAGACCCACATTTCTTAAACCGGCGCTTTGGAAGCCGACTCAAGTGGATTATTCTTCACAATATTTCTCTGTGAGAAACCAATGTCAACAAATTGAGTATGAAGCTGGCTTGTTAACCCGGATTTTCTAGAAGGAGGAAATGACAAGGACTTAAGGATCATCAGATGCCGGTCTACAAGAATTCTTAACCCGAAGCATAATCTGTCAAATTTGCTCTTGTGTTTGTTTTACAGGATCAGTTTAACATCGCATTCGGACGTTTTTGGTCTTCGGAAGCAGTCGCCGGGCTGCATTCCCCCTCTTTCCTCTCAGCCCAAGCCCTTCCTCACAGTCCACCTAGGCCCAGCCTACCCCTCTTTGCGCAATGCATCGACCCCTCGCGCGCGTCCGAAAACTGTCCCGGACCCGACCCGAGCAGTCGTGACCGATGGGTCCGGAACATCCCCAAACATCTATAAAACATCACCGTTTTCTTATTTGGACTCCCTAGCCTATTTTTCTCGACCGCCCGATTACGATCGAAGGGACCAAATGCCCCTATCACAAATCCACTTGCTTTATATATAAGACCACCACCTACCAAATCAGCCTAACCCTAAAAACTAGGAGTCTTGTCCCTCCGCCGCCACCTTCCAAATCCACCTCGGGATCCTTCCATACCTCCACCCACCAACCAGCCTCCGATTTCCTTGATCCACCCATCCAGCCTCGTCTCGCCTCCCGCGCCTGCCTGCAAAGAACCGGAGGAGCCCGAGCCATCCCGCAGCCGTCGCCTCCTGCCCGAGCATTTTCCTCCTCCCTGCCTCGCTCGAAGCCAAAGGAGAGGAGCTCCTCGAGCCCCCTCAACTTCAGCGCCTGGCCTCGGCTGCAGCCGCCCCTGCCGGCGACTAGCACCACCGTGGTCACCCCTCTCCTTCCTCCCATTCTTATTCTCTCTGCTTTAACCTCCCTCTCTTCCCCGTGTTCCCCTGCAGGAGCACCAGGCCATGACCACCGTCTCGTGTCGTCGGACCTCGATGAGAACCTCGCCCACACCTCCTCTGCCCCGCGCCATGGACCAGTGTCCAGCCTTTGTTCCCACGTCATTCCTCGCGCACCAGACCTCCTCGCTACCGGTCCTCTTCCATAGCACGTCGGCGCCGCCACCCCTCGTTTTGACCCGGTCCAGCTGAGATCGACCCCGCGGCCTCGGATCCCGGAGACCCCAGTTCGCCGTTACCGCGCCAAGCCCCGCTGCCGCCCCGCCGTTGACCTTCAACGCCGTCGATCTGCCCCTGTCGAGCAGAGAATGAGCGAGCGGCGCTGCTCGCGCTCGATCCACTGGCACGCGTTGACCGCAACCCGCGCCTGGGCCATGTCTCGCGCGAGGCCCAGCAACCGCTTCTAGCAGGCCTACCTCCTGCTTCACCGCCTTGGGCCGAAGCCCATGGGTGAGGCCACACCCCAGCGCCCCTCCTCTTTTTTTCTCTCTCTGTTGGGCCAACTTGTTTCAGCCCGTCATGTTTTTTTCCTGTCCAGCGATTTTAGCATTTATCCTGAGATAACAGTTTTGCAGAATAGCCCTCCAACATCATGCATATTATAACTCACCAACCGTGCATCATATTAAAATAAGTTATATATGTAAAATGCTTAGAATTTTTTGTAGATTAATAATTTGCCACTTTCATGCATGTTTAAAATGTTTAAACTTGTTGTTTGTTTAATTTTGCTTAATTGCCATGCTAAAATGATTTAATTCATAACTAAATAACCGTAGCTCCCAACCTAACAAACTTTATATGTAAATGGGGTAGAAAAATGCCTAGTTTAACTTGGTGAGATTACTTCGCGTGTTTAACAACTCTAAAAATATGTTTATGGCAAAACAATACCAAACCTAAAAATATGCACATGAGGATTTTCCAGAATTGTTGTTTGTTGTTTCCGGCCTCATTTAAACTTGACTAGGTAGTTAGTTTATGTATGCTTCTCCTCTTGCCATGCTAACCAACATTTAATGTTGTTGAGTACATAAACGGGGGAGAACTAAATAAGTCACGTGGTGTTTCGTCAATATGCAATAATTTGTAGGATTGTTTGTGCATTTTTCCATGCCATGCCTCATTAAACCGGACATGCATCATACTTGGTTGTGCATCATGCCATGCTTATGTGATGGTTGTTTACTATGTTGTTTGCTTCTTTCCGGTGTTGCTTCTTCGGGTTAGTTCCGATAACGTCGCGTTTGTGAGGATCCGTTCGACTTCGTCTGTGTGTCTTCTTCACGGACTCGTTCTTCTTCCTTGCGGGATCTCAGGCAAGATGACCATACCCTCGAAATCACTTCTATCTTTGCTTGCTAGTTGTTCGCTCTATTGCTATGCCGCCATACCTACCACTTGCTATATCATGCCTCCCATATTGCCATGTCAAACCTCTAACCCACCTTGTCCTAGCAAACCGTTGTTTGGCTATGTTACCGCTTTGCTCAGCCCCTCTTATAGCGTTGTTAGTTGCAGGTGAAGCTGAAGTTTGTTCCATGTTGGAACATGGATATGTTGGGATATCACAATATCTCTTATTTAATTAATGCATCTATATACTTGGTAAAGGGTGGAAGGATCGGCCTTATGCCTGTTGTTTTGTTCCACTCTTGCCGCCCTAGTTTCCGTCATACCGGTGTTATGTTCCTTGATTTTGTGTTCCTTACGCGGTTGGGTGTTATGGGAACCCCTTGACAGTTCGCTTTGAATAAAACTCCTCCAGCAAGGCCCAATCTTGGTTTTACATTTGCCTAACAACCTATTACCCCTCCCCTGGGTCGGCCAACCCAAGGGTCATCTTTATTTTAAACCCCCCGGGCCAGTGCTTCTCTAAGTGTTGGTCCGAACTAGAGCCCCTTGCAGCGCCACCTCGGGGAAACTTGAGGGCTGGTTTTAGTTGTAGGGATTGCTCATCCGGTGTGCCCTGAGAACAAGATATGTGCAGCTCCTATCGGGATTTGTCGGCACATTCGGGCGGTCTTGCTGGTTGAGGGAGTCCTGGATTAGGGGGTGTTCGAGTAGCCGGACTATACCTTCAGCCGGACTCTAGGACTATGAAGATACGAGATTGAAGACTTCGTCCCGTGTTCGGATGGGACTTTCCTTGGCGTGGAAGGCAAGCTTGGCGATGCGGATATTCAAGATCTCCTACCATTATAACCGACTTTGTGTAACCCTAACGCTCTCCGGTGTCTATATAAACCGGAGGGTTTTAGTCCGTAGGACAACTTCATCATACAACAATTATACCATAGGCTAGCTTCTAGGGTTTAGCCTCCTTGATCTCGTGGTAGATCTACTCTTGTACTACACATATCATCAATATTAATCAAGCAGGATGTAGGGTTTTACCTCCATCAAGAGGGCCCGAACCTAGGTAAAACATTGTGTTCCTTGCCTCCTGTTACCATTCGGCCTAGACGCACAGTTCGGGACCCCCTACCCGAGATCCGCCGGTTTTGACACCGACATTGGTGCTTTCATTGAGAGTTCCTCTGTGTCGTCGCTTTTAGGACCGATGGCTCCTTCGATCATCAACAACGATGTAGTCCAGGGTGAGACTTTTCTCCCCGGACAGATCTTCGTCTTCGGTGGCTTCGCACTGCGGGCCAATTCGCTTGGCCACCTTGAGCAGATCGAAAGCTACACCCCTGGCCATCAGGTCGGGTTTGGAAGCCTAAACTACACGGCTGACATCCGCGGGGACTTGATCTTTGACGGATTCGAGCCACAGCCAAGCGCGCCGCACTGTCTCGATGGGCATGATATAGCTCTGCCGCCCAACAGCGCCTTGGAGGCCGCACCCGCATCGGTTCCGACCATTTATTCGGAGCCTACTGCACTGATCGAGGATCAGCGGTTGGACACTGCCTCAGGGGCTGCGATCTCAGAGGCGATTGAGCCGAACTCCAGCCCCGCACTCTGCATGGCCCGTGACTCCGAGGAGCCGGATTCCTCTCCGAACTCCGAGCCCCCCGCGCCCCTGCCGATCGAATCCGATTGGGCGCCAATAATGGAGTTCACTGCCGCGGACATCTTTCAGCAACTCGCCCTTCGGCGACATCCTGAATTCTCTAAAGTCTCTCTCTTTATCACGAGAGCCCTGGCCGGACTACGGTCAGCAAGGTTGGGATACGGACGATGAGGAAATTCAAAACCCACCCACCGCCCACTTCGTAGCCACTGTCGACGACTTAACCGACATGCTTGACTTCGGTTCCGAAGACATCGACGGCATGGACGACGATGTAGGAGACGAACAAGAACCAGCACCTGTAGGGCGCTGGAAGGCCACCTCGTCATATGACATATATATGGTGGACACTCCAAAGGATGGAGATGGTGATGGAACAGCAGGGGACGATACCTCTAAGAAACAGCCCAAACGCCGGCGTCAGCGGCGCCGCTCTAAATCCCGCCAAAGCAAAAATGGTGATTCCGACAAGTAGATAATACTACTCTGGATAGCGCCGAAGAACACCCCCTCCAGCAAGATTCAGCATAGGAGGACAGAGAAGCCAGCCCTCACGAGAGGGCGATGGACCAAGAGGTTGAGGACGATAATTATACGCCTCCCTCCGAAGACGAGGCAAGCCTCGATGACAACGAGTTCGTCGTGCCAGAGGATCTCGCCGAACAAGAGCGTTTTAAACACAGGCTTATGGCCATGGCAAGCAGCCTCAAGAAAAAGCAGCAACAGCTTAGAGCTGATCAGGATTTTCTAGCTGACAGATGGACTGAAGTCCTTGCGGCTGAAGAGTATGAACTCGAACGCCCCTCCAAGAGTTACCCAAAGCGCAGGCTGCTACCCCGACTAGAGGAGGAAGCACCTACATCACCAGCGCATGACATGGCCGACCGGCCACCTCGTGACCGCGACAGAGAGGCCTCTTGGCCCTACACTCAAGCCATGCCCCGACGGCGCGTCAAGCATACTAAGGCACGGGAAAATGCGCCCGACTTGCACAACATACTGGAGGACAAGGCAAGGCAAACAAGATCGATCTATGGATCGCGCAGGCGCCCCACGGCACGTGACGGTGATCGTCACTCCGGATGCAATAAATCCGGCCGGGCCGAACTCAACAGACAAAGCTCCTTCGAGCTGCGTCGTGATATAGCCCAATACAGAGGCGCCGCACACCCACTATGCTTCACAGATGAAGTAATGGATCATAAAATCCCTGAGGGCTTCAAACCCGTAAACGTTGAATCGTACGATGGCACAACAGATCCTGCGGTATGGATCGAGGATTATCTCCTTCATATCCACATGGCCCGCGGTGATGATCTACACGCCATCAAATACCTCTGACTCAAACTTAAGGGACCGGCCCGACATTGGCTTAATAGCTTGCCAGCAGACTCAATCGGTTCTTGGGAGGACCTGGAAGCCGCATTCCTTGATAACTTCCAGGGCACTTATGTGCGACCGCCGGACGCTGATGACCTAAGCCACATAATTCAGCAGCCAGAGGAATCGGCCAGGCAATTCTGGACACGGTTCCTAACAAAGAAAAACCAGATAGTCGACTGTCCGGACGCAGAGGCCTTAGCGGCCTTCAAGCATAATATCCATGACGAGTGGCTTGCCCGGCACCTGGGACAGGAAAAGCCGAAATCTATGGCAGCCCTCACGACACTCATGACCCGCTTTTGCACGGGAGAAGACAGCTGGCTAGCTCGCAGCAACAATTTAACCAAGAACCCTGGTAATTTGAATACCAAGGACAAAAGCGACAGGTCGCGTCGGAACAAACAAAAGCGCCGCGTTAACAGCGACAACAACGAGGATACGGCAGTTAATGCCGGATTCCAAGGCTACAAATCCGGTCAACGGAAAAAGCCATTCAAAAGAAATACTCAGGGCCCGTCCAGTTTGGACCGAATACTCGACCGCTTGTGCCAGATACATGGCACCCCCGAAAAGCCAGCCAATCACACCAATAGGGATTATTGGGTGTTCAAGCAGGCAGGCAAGTTAAGAGCCAAAAACAAAGACAAGGGGCTGCATAGCGACAACGAGGAGGAGCCCAGGCCGCCAAACAATAGTGGACAGAAGGGATTTCCCCCGCAAGTGCGGACGGTGAACATGATATATGCAACCCACATCCCTAAGAGGGAGCGGAAGCGTGCGTTACGGGATGTATATGCGATGGAGCCAGTCGCCCCAAAGTTCAACCCATGGTCCTCCTGCCCGATCACCTTTGATCGAAGGGACCACCCCACTAGCATCCGTCACGGCGGCTTCGCCGCATTGGTTCTAGACCCAATCATTGACGGATTTCATCTCAGAAGAGTCCTCATGGACGGCGGCGGCAGCTTGAACCTGCTTTACCAGGATACAGTGCGAAAAATGGGCATAAATCCCTCGAGGATCAAGCCCACCAAAACGACCTTTAAAGGCGTCATACCAGGTGTAGAAGCCAACTGTACAGGCTCAGTCACACTGGAAGTGGTCTTCGGATCTCCGGATAACTTCGGAAGCGAGGAGTTAATCTTCGACATAGTCCCGTTCCATAGTGGCTATCACGCACTGCTCGGGCGAACCGCATTCGCAAAATTCAATGCGGTACCGCACTATGCATACCTCAAGCTCAAGATGCCAGGCCCTAGAGGAGTAATCACGGTCAATGGGAACATTGAATGCTCCCTCCGAACGTAGGAGCACACGGCAACGCTCGCAGCAAAAGCACAAAGCAGCCTCTCTAGGCAGTTCTCCAGTTCGGCCTTCAAAAAGCCGGACACTGTCAAGCACGCCCGGAGTACCCTACAACAAGACCGCCTGGCATGTTCTGAGCTAGCGTAGCAATGCGGCCCCAACCCTAGCCCTCGCGATATAGCGAAACTAGTGCTTCACGTACATAACTACGCTCTAGAAATACCATGGGCACAGGGGAAGGGGCACTATCACGGCACGCCCGAAATACGGCTTAAACCGCACTAGGGGCTGCCGGATTCCTTTTTTTTCTCTTACTCTCAGGACTCCATACTTCGGATGACCCGTTCGGCAATTCAACTGCCGCACAAACAATGCAAGATCCAGGAAAGCAGACAAGCCACACCGCATTATGGAACTCCCAGGTGGTCTCTATTGCGAGCAGTATACCTGTTTTTTAATACAATTCCGCGGCCTGCCCCTGGCCAGGACATGTTAAATAGTCCAATTTCTTTTGCTTATTGCACTATTTGTATCGTTCCGCTTTCATAGCAGCCTTTCTATAAACAATGCATAGCTTTTTGTCTATTTTTTGCATTATCCTCTTTATATATATATATATATATATGTTTATTAATAACATGTTGCATCCGTACACTATGGTACGGCAAAAATACGCCAGGGGCTTCAGTACCCATCAATATGGCGTGAGAAGTCCGTACACTTTCACAAGTGCGGCACCCCGAACTTATAGCACTATATGCATCGGCTCCGAATCATGATTTGGGTCAATAGTTGGGTTTGCCCGGCTCCTATGTTTTGGTGCCTTACGTTCCGCTATATCGGCTAAGGTAGCACTAGGAGAACTACTGCGATCGTGCCCCAGTTAAGCTGGGCTGAGCACCTCAGTAGAGAAAGCTAAAACTGACTGTCATGATGAGGCGAGAGACCGGTCGCTGTTCGAGAGGTTTTTCGAGTCCTTAAAGACTTATGCCGCTTCGAGCGAGGAACCGGCTTTGTCCGGCCAAGGCGTGGATAGCGCCCCGAACTCGGTCTTCCGAATACTAGGGGCTTCGCCGAAATTTAAAATTATAGAGTTCTATGGCTAAGTGAGAGTGTTCAAGCATTATAGTCCGATTGCCTTGTTCGTTGTGCTGAGCTCCCCCCTCGACGGACCCAATCATGGGAAAAAGAGCGCTCAGGTTTATCCCGAACACCCCAGCACTAGTGGCATGGGGGTAGAAGCCGACGACTGGCCATCTCTCAATTTTTTGATAAACGGCCGCACAGAAAGTAATATTTTAAATTCAACAAGCATTGCTTAGCGCATATGAACAAGTTTTCAGCGCACAGGATAACACGAGCGAGTTCATTCAAAAATTACATCCTTGGTACATTCATCCGCCATAAGGCGGGCACCAGCCAGAACATCCTTGTAATAGTTCTCGGGCTTGCGATGCTCCTTCCCCGGCGGCGGCCCGTCCCTCACAAGCTTCTCACCGTCCAGCTTACCCCAGTGCACCTTTGCACGGGCAAGGGCCCTATGAGCACCTTCGATGCAAACGGAGCGCTTGATGACCTTGAGCCTTGGACAAGCCTCCACCAGCCGCCGCACTAGTCTGAAGTAGCTCCCAGGTAGGGCCTCTCCAGGCCACAGCCAAACTATGAAGCCCTTCAGGGCTTGTTCGGCCGCCTTGTGGAGCTCGACCAGCTACTTCAGCTGGTCGCTCAAGGGCACAGGGTGTCCGGCCTCAGCATACTGAGACCAGAACACCTTCTCCATCAATCTGCCTTCCTCGGCTCGGTAGAATGCGGCGGCATCAGATACGCTGCGGGGAAGATCTGCGAATGCCCCTGGAGAGCTCCGGATTCGGGTAAGTAACAAGTAGTTTACTTTTATATGTCTGCTTTGCATAGAGAATGCCTTACCCGCCGCTATCTTTTTCACCGCATCCAATTCATGGAGGGCCTTCTGGGCTTCGGCCTTGGCAGATTTGGCAGTTTTAAGGGCCGCAGCAAGCTCGGACGCTCGCGTCTTCGAGTCGAGCTCCAAACTCTCATGTTTTTTCATGAGAGTCTGAAGCTCTTGCTGCACCTCGCCGACCTGCGCCTCAAATTTCTCCCGCTCGGTGCGCTCCGTGGCCGCTTTCTTCTCGGCCTCGGACAGCGCCTGCTTGAGGGTCGCCACCTCAGTTGTGGCCCCTACAATAAGCAGTGTACTCATGTCATATTTTGCAATTGTGTCTTCTTATAGGCATTTTTTCTATAAGGTATCTCTTACCTTCTTTCTCTTCGAGCTGCCATTTGGCAAGGCCGAGCTCTTGCTTGGTCCGCTTGAGGCCCTCCTTCAGGGCACCCACCTCCGTAGTCAGTGCGGTGGTGGCCAGCAGCGAAGCCTGCATACGTATATTGACTCCTTTTTAGTTAGACTCCTGCAATATTTAATAGATCCTCTATTCGGCTTTTCTTTCCGAACGCCAAACAGAGCATCAGGGGCTACTGTCTATGCGGTAATATTTTTACATATTTTTTACTTACCTCGAAGCCTGTTAGAAGGCTAGCACAAGCTTCAGTCAGTCCGCTTTTGGCGGACCGAACCTTCTAGACCACCGTACTCATGATGGTACGGTGCTCCTCGTCGATGGAGGCGCCCTTAAGCACCTCCAGCAGATTGTCCGGTGCCTCCGGTTGGATGGAGGACGCCGGCTCAATAGGCTTGCTCCTCTTGGCAGGAGTTCGCCTGCCGCGGTCCGGAACCGTTGATGATTCCGGCGCGGTGTCCGGCTTAAAGCCGGACTTGGAGCCCTGGGGGGTCTGGTCCCCTTTACTCCTGGAGTTCGGGAGGTCGCCTCGCGGTTCCTCCTGGACCACCTCCTCTTGCCCCGGAGATTGTCGCGACACTGCTTTGGCGTCATCCGCAGCACAGGGGGAGGCAGCGGGCGGAACTGAATTCATGTCCGATGAATCCAGGGAGCCGCTCGACGACTCGTCGAGCCCGTCCTTAGGCGGGCTGCATGATTATATTCGACATTAGGGAAAGCTGCGCAACAAAAGGAATATCATGAGTTACTCTGGTATCCGAACACTTACGATTTCACCGAGCGCTTGGCCCTGTCCGGCCACTCCTCTTCGTCCTCGTCGGTGTCGGGGGCGTAGTCCGGCGGAGGCGTTTTCCTCTTCTTGGACCCTTCGGCCTCCCCTACTGGGTCGGCCTTCCTCTTCTTTCCTCCCCCTGCTGGAGGGGGAGAGGTCTCTTCTTCCTCCTCCTCGTCTTCACAGGAGGAGTGCGTCTCGGACTCGTCGGACGACGAGTCCGACACCACCATATGCCGGGAACTCTTTCGAGTCCCCGTGGCCTTCTTCTTCTTGGCCTTCTTCTCCGGCACCACATAAGGTGCCGGAACCATCAGCTTCACTAGGAGAGCAGGGGCTAGATCTTCGGGCAAGGGAGCCAGATAGTTAATCAGTCCAGACTTCGCCTGCCAATCCTGTTGAAGGTGAGGGAGTTTAGATCCCGCATAGAGTCAAACTATGAAGAAAACTTAACATCCTGTAAAAGATGAAAATATTTTACCTCTCCAGTAGGACGCTGCGAGCTGAATCCGCGGTCTTCGGAGGCGGATGTGGGAGCCTCGGTGCCTTTGGTTAGCCCCTTCTAGACATCTTCGTACGTCGTGTCGAAAAGCCTGCTCAAAGTTCGGTGCTGCGCCGGGTTGAACTCCCACAGATTGAAGTCCCGTCCTTGACACGGAAGGATCCGGCGGATGAGCATGACCTGGACTACGTTGACAAGCTTGAGCTGCTTGTTCACCAGGGACTGGATGCATTTTTGCAGTCCGGTCACCTCTTCTTCGTCGCCCCACGACAAGCCCGTCTCCTTCCAGGACGTGAGCCGCGTAGGGGGTCCGGATCAGAATTCAGGGGCTGCGATCCACTTCGGATCGCGTGGCTCAGTGATGTAAAACCACCCTAACTGCCACCCCTTCAAGGTCTCCACAAAGGAGCCCTCGAGCCATAGGACGTTGGCTATTTTGCCCGCCATGGCACCTCCGCACTCCGCCTGGTTGCCACGCACCACCTTTGGCTTGACGTTGAAGGTCTTGAGCCAGAGGCCGAAATGGGGGCGGATGCAGAGGAAACCCTCGCACACGATGATAAACGCCGAGATATTGAGGATGAAGTTGAAGGAAATATGCCCTAGAGGCAATAATAAAGTTATTATTTATTTCCTTATATCATGATAAATGTTTATTATTCATGCTAGAATTGTATTGACCGAAAACATAATACATGTGTGAATACATAGACAAACAGAGTGTCACTAGTGTGCCTCTACTTGACTAGCTCGTTAATCAAAGATGGTTATGTTTCCTAACCATAGACAAAGAGTTGTTATTTGATTAACGGGATCACATCATTAGGTGAATGATCTGATTGACATGACCCATTCCATTAGCTTAGCACCCGATCATTTAGTATGTTGCTATTGCCTTCTTCATGACTTATACATGTTCCTATGACTATGAGATTATGCAACTCCCGTTTGCCAGAGGAACACTTTGTGTGCTAACAAACGTCACAACGTAACTGGGTGATTATAAAGGTGCTCTACAGGTGTCTCCAAAGGTACATGTTGGGTTGGCGTATTTCGAGATTAGGATTTGTCACTCCGATTGTCGGAGAGGTATCTCTGGGCCCTCTCGGTAATGCACATCACATAAGCCTTGCAAGCATTGCAACTAATGAGTTAGTTGTGAGATGATGTATTACAGAACGAGTAAAGAGACTTGCCGGTAACGAGATTGAACTAGGTATTGAGATACCGACGATCGAATCTCGGGCAAGTAACATACCGATGACAAAGGGAACAACGTATGTTGTTATGCGGTCAGACCGATAAAAGATCTTCGTAGAATATGTAGGAGCTAATATGAGCATCCAGGTTCCGCTATTGGTTATTGACCGGAGACATGTCTTGGTCATGTCTACATTGTTCTCGAACCCGTAGGGTCCGCACGCTTAAGGTTTTGATGACAGTTATATTATGAGTTTATGCATTTTGATGTACCGAAGTTTGTTCGGAGTCCCGGATGTGATCATGGACATGATGAGGAGTCTCGAAATGGTCGAGACATAAAGATTGATATATTGGAAGCCTATATTTGGATATCGGAAGTGTTCCGGGTGAAATCGGGACTTTACCGGATTACCGGGAGGTTACCGGAACCCCCCGGGAGGTATATGGGCCTTATTGGGCTTTAGTGGAAGAGAGGAGAGGTGGTCAGGGCTGGGCCGCGCGCCCCTCCCCCCTAGTCCGAATAGGACAAGGAGAGGGGGCCGGCGCCCCCCTTCCTTCTCTCTCTCTCCTCTTTCCCCCTCCCGAATCCTATTCCAACTAGGAAAGGGGGGAATCCTACTCCCGGAGGGAGTAGGACTCCTCCTGGCGCGCCCTCTCCTGGACGGCCGCAGCCCCCCCTTTGATCCTTTATATACGGAGGCAGAGGGCACCCCTAGACACACAAGTTGATCCACGTGATCATATTCTTAGCCGTGTGCGGTGCCCCCTTCCACCATAGTCCTCGATAATATTGTAGCGGTGCTTAGGCGAAGCCCTGCGACATCAGTACATCAAGATCGTCTCCACGCCATCGTGCTGACGGAACTCTTCCCCGACACTTTGCTGGATCGGAGTCCGGGGATCGTCATCGAGCTGAACGTGTGCTAGAACTCAAAGGTGCCGTAGTTTCGGTGCTTGATCGGTCGGGCCGTGAAGACGTACGACTACATCAACCACGTTGTGCTAACGCTTCCGTTGTCGATCTACAAGGGTACGTAGATCACACTCTCCCCTCTCGTTGCTGTGCATCACCATGATCTTGCGTGTGCGTAGGAACTTTTTTGAAATTACTATGTTCCCCAACAGTGGCATCTGAGCCTAGGTTTTATATGTTGATGGTATATGCACGAGTAGAACACAAGTGAGTTGTGGGCGATATAAGTCATACTGCTTATCAGCATGTCATACTTTGGTTCGGCGGTATTGTTGGACGAAGCGGCCCGGACCGACATTACGCGTACGCTTACGCGAGACCGGTTCTCCCGACGTGCTTTGCACAAAGGTGGCTAGTGGGTGACAGTTTCTCCAACTTTAGTTGAACCGAGTGTGGCTACGCCCGGTCCTTGCGAAGGTTAAAACAACACCAACTTGACAAACTATCATTGCGGTTTTGATGCGTAGGTAAGATTTGTTCTTGCTTAAGCCCGTAGCAGCCACGTAAAACTTGCAACAACAAAGTACAAGACATCTAACTTGTTTTTGCAGGGCATGTTGTGATGTGATATGGTCAAGACATGATGCTAAATTTTATTGTATGAGATGATCATGTTTTGTAACCGAGTTATCGGCAACTGGCAGGAGCCATATGGTTGTCGCTTTATTGTATGCAATGCAATCGCGCTGTAATGCTTTACTTTATCACTAAGCAGTAGCGATAGTCGTGGAAGCATAAGATTGGAGAGACAACAACGATGCTACAATGGAGATCAAGGTGTCGCGCCGGTGACAATGGTGATCACGACGGTGCTTCGAAGATGGAGATCACAAGCACAAGATGATGATGGCCATATCATATCACTTTTATTGATTGCATGTGATGTTTATCTTTTATGCATCTTATCTTGCTTTGATTGACGGTAGCATTATAAGATGATCTCTCACTAATTATCAAGAAGTGTTCTCCCTGAGTATGCACCGTTGCGAAAGTTCTTCGTGCTGAGACACCACGTGATGATCGGGTGTGATAGGCTCTACGTTCAAATACAACGGGTGCAAAACAGTTGCACACGCGGAATACTCAGGTTATACTTGACGAGCCAAGCATATACAGATATGTCCTCGGAACACAGAGACTGAAAGGTTGAGCGTGAATCATATAGTAGATATGATCAACATAGTGATGTTTACCAATGAAACTACTCCATCTCACGTGATGATCGGACATGGTTTAGTTGATTTGGATCACGTAATCACTTAGAGGATTGGAGGGATGTCTATCTAAGTGGGAGTTCTTTAAGTAATATGATTAATTGAACCTAAATTTATCATGAACTTAGTATCTGATAGTATCTTGCTTATTTATGTTTGATTGTAGATAGATGGCCCGTGTTGTTGTTCCGTTGAATTTTAATGCGTTCCTTGAGAAAGCTAAGTTGAAAGATGATGGTAGCAATTACACAGACTGGGTCCATAACTTGAGGATTATCCTCATTGCTACACAGAAGAATTACGTCCTGGAAGCACCGCTGGGTGCCAGGCCTGCTGCTAGAGCAACACCAGATGTTATGAATGTCTGGCAGAGCAAAGCTGATGACTACTCGATAGTTCAGTGTGCCATGTTTTATGACTTAGAATCGGGACTTCAACGACGTTTTGAACGTCATGGAGCATATGAGATGTTCCAGGAGTTGAAGTTAATATTTCAAGCAAATGCTCGGATTGAGAGATATGAAGTCTCCAATAAGTTCTATAGCTGCAAGATGGAGGAGAACAGTTCTGTCAGTGAGCATATACTCAAAATGTCTGGGTAAATCACTTGATTCATTTGGGAGTTAATCTTCCAGATGATTGCGTCATTGACAGAATTCTCCAATCACTGCCACCAAGCTACAAGAGCTTTGTGATGAACTATAATATGCAAGGGATGAATAAGACTATTCCCGAGCTCTTCGCAATGCTGAAAGCTGCGGAGGTAGAAATCAAGAAGGAGCATCAAGTGTTGATGGTCAACAAGACCACTAGTTTCAAGAAAAAGGGCAAAGGAAAGAAGAAGGGGAACTTCAAAAAGAACAACAAGCAAGTTGCTGCTCAAGAGAAGAAACCCAAACCTGGACCTAAGCTTGAAACTGAGTGCTTCTACTGCAAGCAGACTGGTCACTGGAAGCGGAACTGCATCAAGTATTTGGCGGATAAGAAGGATGGCAAGGTGAACAAAGGTATATGTGATATACATGTTATTGATGTGTACCTTACTAATGCTCGCAGTAGCACCTGGGTATTTGATACTGGTTCTGTTGCTAATATTTGCAACTCGAAACAGGGACTATGGATTAAGCGAAGATTGGCTAAGGACGAGGTGACGATGCGCGTGGGAAATGGTTCCAAAGTCGATGTGATCGTAGTCGGCACGCTACCTCTACATCTACCTTCGGGATTAATATTAGACCTAAATAATTGTTATTTGGTGCCAGCGTTAAGCATGAACATTATATCTGGATCTTGTTTGATGCGAGACGGTTATTCATTTAAATCAGAGAATAATGGTTGTTTTATTTACATGAGTAATATATTTTATGGTCGTGCACCCTTAAAGAGTGGTCTATTCTTATTAAATCTCGATAGTAGTGACACACATATTCATAGTGTTGAAACCAAAAGATGCAGAGTTGATAATGATAGTGCAACTTATTTGTGGCACTGCCGTTTAGGTCATATCGGTATAAAGCGCATGAAGAAACTACATACTGATGGGCTTTTGGAACCACTTGATTATGAATCACTTGGTACTTGCGAACCGTGCCTTATGGGTAAGATGACAAAAACACCGTTCCCCGGTACTATGGAGAGAGCAACAGATTTGTTAGAAATCATACATACAGATGTATGTGGTCCGATGAATGTTGAGGCCTGTGGCGGATATCGTTATTTTCTCACCTTCAGAGATGACTTAAGCAGATATGGGTATATCTACTTAATGAAACACAAGTCTGAGACGTTTGAAAAGTTCAAAGAATTTCAGAGTGAAGTTGAAAATCATCGTAACAAGAAAATAAACTTCCTACGATCTGATCATGGAGGAGAATATTTGAGTTACGAGTTTGGTGTACATTTGAAACAATGTGGAATAGTTTCGCAACTCACGCCACCCGGAACACCACAGCGTAATGGTGTGTCCGAACATCGTAATCATACTTTACTAGATATGGTGTGATCTACGATGTCTCTTACTGATTTACCGCTATCGTTTTGGGAATATGCTCTAGAGACGGCCGCATTCACGTTAAATAGGGCACCATCAAAATCCGTTGAGACGACGCCTTATGAACTGTGGTTTGGCAAGAAACCAAAGTTGTCGTTTCTAAAAGTTTGGGGCTGCGATGCTTATGTTAAAAAGCTTCAACCTGATAAGCTCGAACCCAAATCGGAGAAATGTGTCTTCATAGGATATCCAAAGGAAACTATTGGATACACCTTCTATCACAGATCCGAAGGCAAGACTTTTGTTGCAAAATTCAGAAACTTTCTAGAGAAGGAGTTTCTCTCGAAAGAAGTGAGTGGGAGGAAAGTAGAACTTGACGAGGTAACTGTACCTACTCCCTTATTGGAAAGTAGTACATCGCAGAAACCTGTTTCTGTGACACCTACACCAATTAGTGAGGAAGCTAATGATAATGATCACGAAACTTCATAACAAGATACTACTAAACCTCGTAGATCAACCAGAGTGAGATCCGCGCCTGAGTGGTACGGTAATCCTGTTCTGGAAGTCATGCTACTAGATCATGATGAACCTACGAACTATGAAGAAGCGATGGTGAGCCCAGATTCCGCAAAATGGCTTGAAGCCATGAAATCTGAGATGGGATCCATGTATGAGAACAAAGTATGGACTTTGGTTGACTTGCCCAATGATCGGCAAGCAATTGAGAATAAATGGATCTTCAAGAAGAAGACTGACGCTGACGGTAATATTACTGTCTACAAAGCTCGACTTGTCACAAAAGGTTTTTGGCAAGTTCAAGGGATTGACTACGATGAGACCTTCTCACCCGTAGCGATGCTTAAGTCTGTCTGAATCATGTTAGCAATTGCCGCATTTTATGATTATGAAATTTGGCAGATGGATGTTAAAACTGCATTCCTGAATGGATTTCTAGAAGAAGAGTTGTATATGATGCAACCAGAAGGTTTTGTCGATCCAAAGGGAGCTAACAAAGTGTGCAAGCTCCAGCGATCCATTTATGGACTGGTGCAAGCCTCTCGGAGTTGGAATAAACGCTTTGATAGTGTGATCAAAGCATTTGGTTTTATACAGACTTTTGGAGAAGCCTGTATTTACAAGAAAGTGAGTGGGAGCTCTATAGCATTTCTGATATTATATGTGGATGACATATTACTAATTGGAAATGATATAGAATTTCTGGATAGCATAAAGGGATACTTGAATAAGAGTTTTTCAATGAAAGACCTCGGTGAAGCTGCTTACATATTAGGAATTGAGATCTATAGAGATAGATCAAGACGCTTAATTGGACTTTCACAAAGCACATACATTGACAAAGTTTTGAAGAAGTTCAAAATGGATCAAACAAAGAAAGGGTTCTTGCCTGTGTTACAAGGTGTGAAATTGAGTCAGACTCAATGCCCGACCACTGCAGAAGATAGAGAGAAAATGAAAGATGTTCCCTATGCTTCAGCCATAGGCTCTATCATGTATGCAATGCTGTGTACCAGACCTGATGTGTGCCTTGCTATAAGTCTAGCAGGGAGGTACCAAAGTAATCCAGGAGTGGATCACTGGACAGCGGTCAAGAACATCCTGAAATACCTGAAAAGGACTAAGGATATGTTTCTCGTTTATGGAGGTAACAAAGAGCTAATCGTAAATGGTTACATCGATGCGAGCTTTGACACTGATCTGGACGATTCTAAATCGCAAACCGGATACGTATTTACATTAAATGGTGGAGCTATCAGTTGGTGCAGTTCTAAACAAAGCGTCGTGGCGGGATCTACGTGTGAAGCGGAATACATAGCTGCTTCGGAAGCAGCAAATGAAGGAGTCTGGATGAAGGAGTTCATATCCGATCTAGGTGTCATACCTAGTGCATCGGGTCCAATGAAAATCTTTTGTGACAATACTGGTGCAATTGCCTTGGCAAAGGAATCCAGATTTCACAAGAGAACCAAGCACATCACGAGACGCTTCAATTCCATCCGGGATCTAGTCCAGGTGGGAGACATAGAGATTTCCAAGATACATACAGATCTGAATGTAGCAGACCCATTGACTAAGCCTCTTCCACGAGCAAAACATGATCAGCACCAAGGCTCCATGGGTGTTAGAATCATTACTGTGTAATCTAGATTATTGACTCTAGTGCAAGTGGGAGACTGAAGGAAATATGCCCTAGAGGCAATAATAAAGTTATTATTTATTTCCTTATATCATGATAAATGTTTATTATTCATGCTAGAATTGTATTAACTGGAAACATAATACATGTGTGAATACATAGACAAACAGAGTGTCACTAGTGTGCCTCTACTTGACTAGCTCGTTAATCAAAGATGGTTATGTTTCCTAACCATAGACAAAGAGTTGTTATTTGATTAACGGGATCACATCATTAGGTGAATGATCTGATTGACATGACCCATTCCATTAGCTTAGCACCCGATCGTTCAGTATGTTGCTATTGCTTTCTTCATGACTTATACATGTTCCTGTGACTATGAGATTATGCAACTCCCGTTTGCCGGAGGAACACTTTGTGTGCTACCAAACGTCACAATGTAACTGGGTGATTATAAAGGTGCTCTACAGGTGTCTCCAAAGGTACATGTTGGGTTGGCATATTTCAAGATTAGGATTTGTCACTCCGATTGTCGGAAAGGTATCTCTGGGCCCTCTCGGTAATGCACATCACATAAGCCTTGCAAGCATTGCAACTAATGAGTTAGTTGTGAGATGATGTATTACAGAACGAGTAAAGGGACTTGCCGGTAACGAGATTGAACTAGGTATTGAGATACCGACGATCGAATCTCGAGCAAGTAACATACCGATGACAAAGGGAACAACGTATGTTGTTATGCGATCTGACCGATAAAAGATCTTCGTAGAATATGTAGGAGCCAATATGAGCATCCAGGTTCCGCTATTGGTTATTGACCGGAGACATGTCTCAATCATGTCTACATTGTTCTCGAACCCGTAGGGTCCGCACGCTTAAGGTTTTGATGACAGTTATATTATGAGTTTATGCATTTTGATGTACCGAAGTTTGTTCAGAGTCCCGGATTTGATCACGGACATGACGAGGAGTCTCGAAATGGTCGAGACATAAAGATTGATATATTGGAAGCCTATATTTGGATATCGGAAGTGTTCCGGGTGAAATCAGGATTTTACCGGATTACCGGGAGGTTACCGGAACCCCCGGGAGGTATATGGGCCTTAGTGGGCTTTAGTGGAAGAGAGGAGAGGTGGCCAGGGCTGGGCCGCGCGCCCCTCCCCCCTAGTCCGAATAGGACAATGAGAGGGGGCCGACGCCCCCCTTCCTTCTCTCTCTCCTCTTTCCCCCTCCTGAATCCTATTCCAACTAGGAAAGGGGGGGAATCCTACTCCCGGAGGGAGTAGGACTCCTCCTGGCGCGCCCTCTCCTGGCCGGCCGCACCCCCCCCCCTTTGATCCTTTATATACGGAGGCAGAGGGCACCCCTAGACACACAAGTTGATCCACGTGATCATATTCTTAGCCGTGTGCGGTGCCCCCTTCCACCATAGTCCTCGATAATATTGTAGCGGTGCTTAGGCGAAGCCCTGTAATAGTAGTACATCAAGATCGTCACCACGCCATCGTGCTGACGGAACTCTTCCCCGACACTTTGCTGGATCGGAGTCCGGGGATCGTCATCGAGCTGAACGTGTGCTAGAACTCAGAGGTGTCGTAGTTTCGGTGCTTGATCGGTCGGGCCGTGAAGACGTACTGAAAGTGCAACTATCCCTAGGTGGTTTTGGTAATTCATAACAACATATAGCTCATTGAGCTAATGCTATTCCAAGATGACTATTTCAGGAAAGCTCAATGATTGGCATGGCATGGATGTGAAAGTGGAACCCTCAAAATGCTAAGGACAAAGGATTGGCTCAAGCTCAAAAGCTCAAGACTCTTCATTTTATATTTTAGTGATCCAAGATCACATTGAGTCTTTAGGAAAAGCCAATACTATCAAGGAGGGATGAGGTGTTGCTTAATGAGCCTCTTGCTTCATGTGCTTAGTGATATGCTCCAAAACCCTCAACTACTTTCCCATATCCACATATGACCTAAACCCTAAGCCAAACTCGGTCCTACCGATTCTTTCTATCCGGCGCCACCGAGTTTCACTTGTCATAAGCCACTGCCAAACCCTAGCAATTCGGTTCTACCGATAGGGATCTCGGTCTCACCGAGATGGGATTGCAAACTCTCTGTTTCCCTTTCGTAACTTTTCGGTCTCACCGAAAGAGCGGATCGGTCCCACCGAGATTGCAATGTAAATTCAGTGTTTCCTTTTTGTAACTTTTTGGTCTCACCGAAAGAGCAAATCGGTCCCACCGTGTTTGCCTGACCAACTCTCTGGTCAGCTAATTACCAAATTCGGTCTCACCGAGTTTGTGTAATCGGTCTCACCGAGATTACGTTATGCCCAAACCCTAACCATATCGGTCCCACCGAGTTGCATGTCAGTCCCACCGAAAATCTCTAACGGTCACTAGGTTTACCTTTTCGGTCCGACCGAGTTTGTTGATTCGGTCCCACCGAGATTGGAAAACTGTGTGTAACGGTTGCATTTTGTGTGGAGGCTATATATACCCCTCCACCTCCTCTTCATTCGTGGAGAGAGCCATCAGAACACATAAACAATTCCAACTCATATGTTCTGAGAGAGAACCACCTACTCATGTGTTGAGACCAAGATATTCCATTCCTACCATATGAATCTTGATCTCTAGCCTTCCCCAAGTTGCTTTCCACTCAAATCTTCTTTCCACAAAATCCAAATCCTATGATAGAGAGTTGAGTGTTGGGGAGACTATCATTTGAAGCACAAGAGCAAGGAGTTCATTACCTACACACCATTTGTTACTTCTTGGAGAGTGGTGTCACTTGGGAGCCTCCGACAAGATTGTGGAGTTGAACCAAGTAGTTTGTAAGGGCAAGGAGATCGCCTACTTCGTGAAGATCTACCGCTAGTGAGGCAAGTCCTTCGTGGGCGATGGCCATGGTGGGATAGACAAGGTTGCTACTTCGTGGACCCTTTGTGGGTGGTTGCTTCTTCGTGGACCCTTCGTGGGTGGAGCCCTCCGTGGACTCGCGCAACCGTTACCCTTTGTGGGTGGAGCCCTCCGTGGACTCGCGCAACCGTTACCCTTCGTGGGTTGAAGTCTCCATCTATGTGGATGTAGGATAGCACCACCTATCCGAACCACGGGAAAAACATCCGTGTCTCCAATTGCGTTTGAATTCTCCAAACCCTTCCCTTTACATTCTTGCAAGTTGCATGCTTTACTTTCCGCTGTCAATATACTCTTTGCATGCTTGCTTGAATTGTGCGATGATTGCTTGACTTGTCCTAAAATAGCTAAAATCTGCCAAGATCTAAAATTGGCAAAAGGTTAAGTTTTTATTTGGTCAAGTAGTCTAATCACCCCCCTCTAGACATACTTTCGATCCTACAAGTGGTATCAGAGCTTTGGTCTCCATTTTCTTTGATCGCCATAGCTTTTGGTGGTCATAGCCTTGGTTTCACAACCTAGGAGAGTATGGCGTCTAGCGAGGGAAATTATCACCGTAGAGGTCCTTACTTTGATGGTACTAATTTTGCTAGTTGGAAGCATAAAATGAAAATGCATATTCTTGGACATAACCCCGCCGTTTGGGCTATTGTGTGTGTTGGTTTGCAAGGTGACTTCTTTGATGGGAAAGAACCAAACCGTGAAGCTACCGCGGATGAGTTGAAGATGTTGCAATACAATGCTCAAGCTTGTGATATTCTCTTCAATGGATTGTGCCCCGAAGAATTCAACAAAATCAGTCGTCTTGAGAATGCAAAGGAAATTTGGGACACTTTGATTGATATGCACGAAGGTACCGACTCCGTCAAGGAATCCAAGTTGGATGTGCTTCAAAGTCAACTTGACAAGTTCAAAATGAAGGATGGTGAAGGTGTCGCTGAAATGTACTCTAGGCTTGCTCTCATCACAAATGAGATTGCCGGCTTAGGAAGTGAAGAGATGACCGATAGATTCATCATCAAGAAGATTCTAAGAGCCTTGGATGGAAAATATGATACCGTGTGCACATTGATCCAAATGATGCCCAATTACAAAGATCTCAAGCCAACGGAGGTGATTGGAAGAATTGTTGCTCATGAGATGTCACTTAAGGATAAAGAGGAACTTCACAACAAATCAAGTGGTGCCTATAAAGCCTCATGTGAAGCCCCTACATCATCAAGTGAGAAACAAGACTTCAATGAAGAATTGAGCTTAATGGTGAAGAACTTCAACAAGTTCTACAAGAGTAGAAGCAAAGATAGAAGCTTCAAGTCAAGGTCCTACAATGACAAAAGATCTTCTAGTCGAGAGCGAAACTGCTACAGTTGTGGAAGACCCAGACACTATTCCAATGAGTGTACGGCACCCTACAAGAGAAGAGAAGATTCTCCAAAAAGAAGAAGCAAAGAATCACCACCAAGAGAGAGAAGGAGTAGAGATGATCGTTATGAACGAAGATACTCACGGAGAAGCAAGGATTCGGAAAGGAAGGAAAAATCATCAAGGAGCTACACAAGACGAAGACATCAAGCTCATGTTGGTGAATGGGTATCCGGCTCCGACTCCGACAGCCACTCCGAGAGAAGTTATCACTCCGACTCTGAAGATACTCAAGATGAAGGTGTTGCCGGTCTAGCACTTGTGTCAACCAACTCCTACGACATATTTGACTCACCAAATGAAGGAATTGGAAGATGCTTCATGGCCAAAGGTCCTAAGGTAACACACCCCGAGTATGTTGATTTCAATAGTGATGAAGATGACTTGTTAGGTGATGATTTGCTTGTTGACAACTCTAGTGATGAATACTATGATGAAACGTCAATTAATCATGCTAATCAAGATAAAACGAATGACAATGATAAGGAAAAGATTGAGGCTCTAACTAAAGAACTAAACACTCTTAAGTTAGCTCATGAAACTATCTTCGAAGATCATCGAGAACTTTTAAGAGCTCATGAGAAATTACGCTTTGAAAAGCTCAATCTTGAGCAAGAGCATGAGTTCTTAAAAGCAATCAATGATGATCTCCGCAAGAAAAGTTCTTCTTACATTGCCAAGCGTTTACTCTTATCCACTTACATGCCTCAAGTCAAGTCTAGTAACAAGAACAAGAAAGATTCTTCCTCTAGCAGTAACAATGATCATGCTAAATCCAATATTGTTGCTTCTAGTAGTTCTCTTGATTCCACTAATGACTCTCTTAGCCAAGTTACACTTGAGCAAGAAAATAGCTTATTGAAGGGAATTATAGAGAAAGGAGTGTACAAAAGCCTTGCCGGGAGCAAGCAATTCGAGGAAATTGTGCGCAAGCAAGGAATGCACCGGAAGAATCAAGGCGTTGGTTTTGAACGAAAGTTCAATGCCAATGGAGTTGAGTGGGAAGAAGATCAATACCCCAAGACAAAGTTTGTTCCTCAACAAGAGAAGTATGATACTTCTTTCAAGGGGACACAAGCTCAAGATGATCTTCCACCACAAGACTACAAGCAAAAAGGCAAGGACAAGCTTCAAGAGGAAATTGACGCATTTGAAGAAGCTCCTAAGACCTTAGTCAAGTGGATTCCCAAGACTACTTCAAGTTCCACTTCATCAAGTACGACTACAACTCCAAGGATTCCCATCAAGATGGTGTGGATCCAAAAGAAGAAGAACTAGAGAGTTCTTGAGGGTGATTCCGCCAACATACTTCACTCTTATAATTTTGGCAAGAACAAGTGCAATCAACTTCCACATCTTGCACTAGTTCAAGGAGTCACAAACCCTCTTGTTGGTAAGACAAGGGACAAGGTAACCTAAAAGTTTTCATGGACATCATCTTGTGTGTGCATCACTCTATGTCTATGGATATCCTTGTTTGTTCCTTGTGGGACTAACCCATGTAGGTATTGAAAGTGCAATTCACTCAAATGGATAGCTCCAAGTGATCTACATCAACATTGAGCATCCACATCTTCAACATCTACATGAAGTCATCATCGACGAAACCCAAGGTTAGTTCATCCCTCCAAGGGGGGATATCACATCTAGGGGGAGCTTTACTCTAAGACTTGAGCTAAAGCAACTCTGAAGATGTGAACACAACAATGCTTTATGTAAAAGTGGTAACCCCACTTGAGCTTAAACGATGAGTATGACCTATGATCAAGTGTTCTCACTTGACTCCTAAGTCAATATACTCATATATAGATGACCTTGTCATCACAAATTGCTTGATAGATGCTAGAATTGGTTGTGCATGCCTTGCCACATACTTCATTTGCCATCTTATTGTGTGAGCATGCTGGTTGCATATTTTACTCATTCGAGGACATCCACTTGTTGTTTTGATCATTTGGGTTTATTTCCTTTGCCAAGTGGATGGACAAGAATGCCTAAGAACCTCCTCTAGCTATCTATGATTTTCTCGTCTCAAACTCTATTCATGCTGCATCACAAAATTTGATCAAGTCAGATTCGAACCACTCTGTGTGAGGAGCGCTCGGAGTCCCCGATTCGTCATAGACTTAAACTTCCAAAACCTCTTTATGATTCTCGGTCTGACCGATACCCCACTTTCGGTCCTACCGAGATCATTAAGTTGATCTAGGTTTTCGATCTCGGTGCAACCGATTTGAACATTTCGGTCACACCGAGTTTCAGTAACTGCATGCAGTTATGAATCTCGGTGCCACTGAGTTGTTCCACTCGGTCACACAGACAGGGTCGGGCTATATATAGTCACGGGCAAAAATTTGGAAATTTCTCCGAACCCCTTCGCCCGCGCGATAGCCTGCTCTGCCAACGTGGTCTCCGGATCGTCTTCTCGCCGCCAGCCGCCTCCAGTCGCTGGTCTCCGTCGCCGTCAACGAGAATTCTGCCCCGCCGTTGCCGCCGTAGCGAGTCTCCGCCGAGCTAGGGTATGGACTCGATCTTTGTGCTATTCTCCAATCCAATTCTTAGCACATTGTGATCATCATGATTCTTGCCACGATTGAAACACTCCTATCCAGTCAATACGCCCGTAGATTAGCTTTGATTCGAAAATTTTAGGGTTAGGTTTCCGCCGAAACCATCTCGGACCCACCGAGTTGAAAAACTCGGTCCCACCGATTTGGCTTATGCCATTGCACAAGTGAGACTCGGTCTGACCGAAAATTACTTATCGGTGTGACCGATTTTGGAACTCTGTGAAACCCTAGCAGTCTCGGTGCCACCGAACTGTGACTCGGTCTGACCGAGTTCACTAGTTTAGGTGCCAAAACTGCTTCGGTATCACCGAGTTTAAAAATCGGTAGATCCGAGATGATTTCAGTGGGAAACTAAAACTAAATTTTCGAATCATTCTTTTGCAAAAATCTCTGCATTTTGTGATGCTCATCTATTCTACCTCATCTATAAACTATTCACAGGGTCAGCAGTCAGGCTTGTCAGCATGTCTGATCAGAGTGACAGCCAGAACTTGTCAGAACAGCAAGTGCAGATGAGTGAGGGCACTAGTCCCTCCAGCTCTTCAGATGATGGCAGCAGAAGTACCCCAAGCAATCTGCCAAAAGCTGCCACCAGACAGAGGAAGAAGAGAACTTCAGACTCCGAAGATGAAGATTATGTGGCAGAGGAAGAGGCCACATCAAAGAGAGTTGAGCCAGCTCAAGGCACAAAGCCAGGTCTAAAGATCAAAAGGCCAGCAGGCAGGCAGCCTATGTCAAAGGCTAGAGCCTCAACTGAGAAGCCCACTTCCAAGGAGCCAGTTGCTGCAGAAGGCAAGAAGAGGAAGGAAAGGGTCAAGAAGACCGTAGCCAGAGTGCCAGGAAAGGCTTCCATCATGGAAGAGGAAGAGGAAGAAGAGGTAGCTGCACCAGCACCTAAGGCACCCAAGCTGATGGGTGATACCATAAGATGAGGGGCTACTGCATCTAAGCCCAAAGCTGCCTCCAAGCCAAAACCAAAGAGGAATACAAGGAGCATTCCTGCAGCTGAGAAGAACAAGGCCCCAGTGCCTGAGACTGTTGCTGAAGAAGAGGATGAAGAGCAAGTTCTTAGAAAGCTCAAGCCCAAGATCCCAGACCACAACGATGCTCATCCTGTGGCTGAGGACATGAAGCTCAGGAGAGATTCAGGGCTGAGGAAGTGGAGAGAAGCAGACCCGTATGCTTCAAGGAGAAGGACTGCTGTGGATTACAGATTTCACACCAAGGAACAGCAGGACTTCTATGAGACAGTGCTGCTAGATAAGAAGTCCATTGTTTGTGACATGAGATGGGTCGACTGGACCTACATGAAGGAAAATGAGGAACACTACCCTGGAGTGTATGACAGCTTTAGTGCATGTGGAGTTGCAGACTTTGTTGGGAAGAAGCTCACAAAATGGAACAAGGAGCTTATCATGAAATTCTACTCCACAGCACACTTCTACCCAGATGGAAGGATCACATGTATGTCTGAAGGTACGAGGTACCAATCAACTGTTGAGGAATGGGCAAAGTTGATCAATGCCCCAGAGGAGCAAGCAGATGACTTGGACATTTATGCCAAGAAGAAGATGGACCACAACTCAATGTCCAACATGTACAAGGAAATTCCAAATGAAGCTCTTGACACTTTCAAATTTGGCTCAGTGCACTATCTTCTGTCAGGGCTGCCAACAATCAATTGGATATTGAGGCACACTCTCTTGCCCAAGTCTGGAGATCACAAGATGATCAGAGGTCATGCAATCAACTTGCTTCACGTCTTTGATGTGCCACAGAAGTTCAAGGTCATGAGCCTCATAGTAGAGACTATTAAGAGGACTGCAGCAGATCAGAAGAGGAGCTGTGGATATGCACCTCAAATTTAGGAGCTCATCAACTCTAAGATGGGCATGGGCATATATTTATTGGACAAGGAACACCTGCCCATCCGTCCAGATTTTGAGGACAATCAAGTTGTCATGACTGAGAATGAGCCATCATCTGGCCAAGCACAAGCAAAGAAGGAGAAGGCAAGGAAGGAGAAAGCTGCCAAGATGCCAAGCCAAGAGGAGGCATCTGAGTATTTCTTGAAAACTAAACAAGAGAAGCTTGGTTACCTGATTGCATCCACCCTGCGGATTGAGAAAGGACTAGCCACCCTAACTCAGAACCAGGCAAGCCTAGAGAGAATCATGGAACAAAAGTTCTATGACTTGGATGTCAAGGTGACAGAGATTCAGACTGCAGTGGAGCAGCTCCAAGATGACATGCAGGAGAGGAGAGGCAGGACTACAACTGATGCCTTTGCCAGAGTGCCACGAGGTCCGAGGTCGTCTGCAGTGCCAGTTGCTGACACCAGAGCCACCACTTCTGCACCAGCTACAGCCTCAGTTCCACCAGCTCTAGCATCTACTTCAGCCTCGACTCCGACCACGTCTACAGAAGGCTTCGTCCTTGGAGTGCTCCGGACTCCACCACCACCTGAAGATCAAGCCTGAGCGTCGATCTAGCACTATGCATTTTCTAGGAACTTTTTGGTAACTTGTTGCCAAAGGGGGAGAAAAAATGTATAGATCATAGGCTTCGAGAGAGAGAGTGTTGCTTTTTTCTCTCTTGTTTTATTTGGTGGTTTTTCGAACTTTGTTTGCTTTTGAGTGCTTGAGATACTATGCCGTTATCTGTGAGACATTAATGATCATGTGTTTGATCATAAGCTACACTTAATGTTTGCTTAATATTATCATCTTATCTATCTTATATGATCATTCACTATTCTTGGTGATGAGTGCATGTATTTCATTCTTATCATTTTAAGCGCTCCACCAAGATGTATGTGACATGGAAGAGTAACCCATGACCCTAACTCTTTGTGCATTTGCAGTCCAAAGCAAATTTTAAATATGCACAAATTTAGGGGGAGCTCTTACTTGTCACATACTTCTCAAAGCGACGATATATTTCATGCTTATTATCATTTGTCGAAGCTTTGATCTATATGTTGTCATCAATTACCAAAAAGGGGGAGATTGAAAGTGCAACTATCCCTAGGTGGTTTTAGTAATTCATAACAACATATAGCTCATTGAGCTAATGCTATTCCAAGATGACTATTTCAGGAAAGCTCAATGATTGGCATGGCATGGATGTGAAAGTGGAACCCTCAAAATGCTAAGGACAAAGGATTGGCTCAAGCTCAAAAGCTCAAGACTCTTCATTTTATATTTTAGTGATCCAAGATCACATTGAGTCTTTAGGAAAAGCCAATACTATCAAGGAGGGATGAGGTGTTGCTTAATGAGCATCTTGCTTCATGTGCTTAGTGATATGCTCCAAAACCCTCAACTACTTTCCCATATCCACATATGACCTAAACCCTAAGCCAAACTCGGTCCTACCGATTCTTTCTATCCGGCGCCACCGAGTTTCACTTGTCATAAGCCACTGCCAAACCCTAGCAATTTGGTTCTACCGATAGGGATCTCGGTCTCACCGAGATGGGATTGCAAACTCTCTGTTTCCCTTTCGTAACTTTTCGGTCTCACCGAAAGAGCGGATCGGTCCCACCGAGATTGCAATGTAAATTCAGTGTTTCCTTTTTGTAACTTTTCGGTCTCACCGAAAGAGCAAATCGGTCCCACCGAGTTTGCCTGACCAACTCTCTGGTCAGCTAATTACCAAATTCGGTCTCACCGAGTTTGTGTAATCGGTCTCACCGAGATTACGTTATGCCCAAACCCTAACCATATCGGTCCCACCGAGTTGCATGTCAGTCCCACCGAAAATCTCTAACGGTCACTAGGTTTACCTTTTCGGTCTGACCGAGTTTGTTGATTCGGTCCCACCGAGATTGGAAAACTGTGTGTAACGGTTGCATTTTGTGTGGAGGCTATATATACCCCTCCACCTCCTCTTCATTCGTGGAGAGAGCCATCAGAACACATACACAATTCCAACTCATATGTTCTGAGAGAGAACCACCTACTCATGTGTTGAGACCAAGATATTCCATTCCTACCATATGAATCTTGATCTCTAGCCTTCCCCAAGTTGCTTTCCACTCAAATCTTCTTTCCACAAAATCCAAATCCTATGAGAGAGAGTTGAGTGTTGGGGAGACTATCATTTGAAGCACAAGAGCAAGGAGTTCATTACCTACACACCATTTGTTACTTCTTGGAGAGTGGTGTCTCCTAGATTGGCTAGGTGTCACTTGGGAGCCTCCGACAAGATTGTGGAGTTGAACCAAGGAGTTTGTAAGGGCAAGGAGATCGCCTACTTCGTGAAGATCTACCGCTAGTGAGGCAAGTCCTTCGTGGGCGATGGCCATGGTGGGATAGACAAGGTTGCTACTTTGTGGACCCTTTGTGGGTGGTTGCTTCTTCGTGGACCCTTCGTGGGTGGAGCCCTCCGTGGACTCGCGCAACCGTTACCCTTTGTGGGTGGAGCCCTCCGTGGACTCGCGTAACCGTTACCCTTCATGGGTTGAAGTCTCCATCAACGTGGATGTAGGATAGTACCACCTATCCGAACCACGGGAAAAACATCCGTGTCTCCAATTGCGTTTGAATTCTCCAAACCCTTCCCTTTACATTCTTGCAAGTTGCATGCTTTACTTTCCGCTGCCAATATACTCTTTGCATGCTTGCTTGAATTGTGCGATGATTGCTTGACTTGTCCTAAAATAGCTAAAATCTGCCAAGAACTAAAATTGGGAAAAGGTTAAGTTTTTATTTGGTCAAGTAGTCTAATCACCCCCCCCCCCTCTAGACATACTTTCGATCCTACACGTACGACTACATCAACCATGTTGTGCTAACGCTTCCGTTATCGATCTACAAGGGTACGTAGATCACACTCTCCCCTCTCGTTGCTGTGCATCACCATGATCTTGCGTGTGCGTAGGAATTTTTTTGAAATTACTACGTTCGCCAACAGAAGTTCGGGGCCAGATCGTGGAAATCTAGGCCATAGTAGAACATGAGCCCGCGGACAAATGGGTGGAGAGGAAAACCCAGTCCCCGGAGGAAGTGGGGAAGAAATACTACCCTCTCATGGGACCTTGGGGTGGGGAGAAGCTGCCCCTCCTCAGGAAGCCGGTGCGCGATGTCTTTGGACAGGTATCCGGCCTTCCTTAGCTTTTTGACATGGCCCTCCGTGACGGAGGATACCATCCACTTGCCTCTCGCTCCGGACATTGTTGGAGAAGGTTGAGGTAGGAAGTGCGGACTTGGGCGCTGGAGCTCGGGTGCGCAGAAGATGGATAGGCAAAGGGGGAAGAAGGCATAGGTAAAAAGGTGGATCCTTATCCCCTTATATGGGCGGATGCGACTATGCGTCCCCACCAGCCTAGTAAAACTCGCTTGCCTCCCAAGCGCCGTGATAAATGGCGCGGTTGGGTTACCCACGTCCGTATTGATGAGAATCTCGTAAATGGGGGACACGATCTCTGCTTTGACAAGACATGCCAAGGAAACCGCCTCGCAAAACACGCTGAGGTGGAAAAGTGAAAACGATTCGAATAAAGGCTTGGCTGTAGTGTGATGTCACGCTGCGGAATACGTCAGCAGATTAGATTTGTGTTAATATTATTCTCTCTGTGGCAATACGTGGAAACTTATTTTGCAGAGCCGGACACTACTCTTGGTGTTTACAAACTTTTATGAATAATTTGGAGGAGGAACCCGCCTTGCAATGCCGAAGACAATCTACGCGCCGGACTCGTCGTCATTGAAGCCTGGTTGAGGGGCTACTGAGGGAGTCCTGGATTAGGGGGTGTTCGGGTAGCCGGACTATACCTTCAGCCGGACTCCAGGACTATGAAGATACGAGATTGAAGACTTCGTCCCGTGTCCGGATGGGACTTTCCTTGGCGTGGAAGGCAAGCTTGGCGATGCGGATATTCAAGATCTCCTACCATTGTAACCGACTTTGTGTAACCCTAACCCTCTCCGGTGTCTATATAAACCGGAGGGTTTTAGTCCGTAGGACAACTTCATCATACAACAATCATACCATAGGCTAGCTTCAAGGGTTTAGCCTCCTTTATCTCGTGGTAGATCTACTCTTGTACTACCCATATCATCAATATTAATCAAGCAGGACGTAGGGTTTTACCTCCATCAAGAGGGCCCGAACATGGGTAAAACATCGTGTTCCTTGCCTCCTGTTACCATTCGGCCTAGACGCACAGTTCGGGACCCCCTACCCGAGATCCGTCGGTTTTGACACCGGCACTAGTCTTGTTTTACCATTGTCGAAATGTCTTGTAACCGGGATTCCGAGTCTGATCGGGTCTTCCTGGGAGAAGGAATATCCTTTGTTGACCATGAGAGCTTGTGATGGGCTAAGTTGGGACACCCCTGCAGGGTTTTGAACTTTCGAAAGCCGTGTCCGCGGTTATGGGCAGATGGGAATTTGTTAATGTTCGGTTGTAGAGAACTTGAAACTGAACTTAATTAAAATGCATCAACCACATGTGTAGCCGTGATGGTCTCTTTCCGGCGGAGTCTGGGAAGTGAACACGGTTTTGGTGTTATGCTTGAACGTAAGTAGATTCAGGATCACTTCTTGATCACTTCTAGTTCACGATCGTGCTTTGCTTCTCTTCTCGCTCTCAATTGCGTAAGTTAGCCACCATATATGCTTAGTGCTTGTTGTAGCTCCACCTCATTACCCTATCCTACCCATGAGCTTAAATAGTCTTGATCACGAGGGTGTGAGATTGCTGAGTCCCCGTGACTCACAAATTACTTCAAACATTTGTAGGTGCCGATGATAACCATGCAGGTGACGCAACCGAGCTCAAGGAGGAGCTCGATGAAGAATGTGTTCGTTGTGTTGTTTCGTTTCTAGTTGATCAGTAGTGGAGCCCAGTCGGGGCGATCGGGGATCTATGCATTAGGGGTTGTCTTTCTTTATTTGGTTCCGTAGTCGGACCTTGATTGTATTCTGGATGATGTAATGCTATATTTATGTATTGTGTGAAGTGGCAATTGTAAGCCAACTCTTTATCCCTTTCTTATTCAGTACATGGGATGTGTAAAGATTACCCCTCTTGCGACATGCCTACTATGTGGTTATGCCTCTAAGTCGTGCTCCGACACGTGGGAGATATAGCCGCATCGTGGGTGTTACAAGTTGGTATCAGAGCCTTCCCCGACTTAGGAGCCCCCTGCTTGATCGAATCGCTGGCGTTGTTGAGTCTAGAAAAATGTTTTGAGTCTTATAGGATTATATATATCGGAGAGTAGGATTCTTTTTACTTCTCAGTCCCTTCGTCACTCTGGTGAGGCCTTCTGACGTAGGGTTTTTACTCTTCTCTCCTCAAATTTCATGATTTTTTTAGGATCACACGGGTATCTTGGAATCATTATGATAGTCTTGTGACGAGAACATTGTTCTTGGTGCCTCCTGACATTTAGGGGTTGTGGAAGTGTCCCAGGGAGTTGAGCTCCGAGGTGTTGTCGTCATTTTATCATTGCAGTTCTGGAATACCTGAGTTCGCCGACATCGAAAATCTCTTTTATGCAGTTGTTGGTGAGATAACCTCGACGCCACCCAGTACTGGGGCGGGAGTTCGGGAGTATTGCCATAACTCATATAACGGATGCTTTTCGAAGGTTGAGGTAAATGATTTCCGAAGGTTTCTTGGTTATGTGTTGAAGGATGGATACAGCTGGATGTAGGATTTGCTAGTTTTGGGTGAGATATTATGCTTCCCCTGTATCCCCAACACCTGATTGCATAACCAGAAAGTTTCGGGAGTTTATAAGTGGGAATTCAAGTAGCTCGTAGGATATCTTTCCAACAGACACATGATACGATATGGGATCTATCATATGTATGTTTCCGGCTTATTTTGTAAGCCAATCCTTTGTTTTGTTTTTGTTGTTGTGGTATTCGAGTTGCTTCAATGTCAAGTGTTGATTCCATACCTTCTCTAAGTTGTGTTCTCATACTTCTATGTGAATACCAATCTTTCTTGATCATCGAAGTTGTCATGTCAATTCTTTTCAACCGGCATGTTTCTCTTCAAGTGGATCCGATCATTTCAACATCTGCAAGATCACCTCTGGTTTTCCCAACGTTGTTTGTTTCATCCGTCTCCAAGTTGCCTTTGTTTTCCAGCCCTCCCATCCCTTTTTCTTCAAGGACTCAGATTTCTTATTCAAGTATCCTTTTATTGAGGAGAAGTCTCTCCATTCTTTTCCGTCAATGTTCTTATCCGGTGATTCTCAGGAAGATACTAACGAAGCCTCAAGGTCGTCATTATTCATTCCTTTTTCTTCTCCGGTGGATTCAATTCAAGCTCTGTCGACATATCTTTTCCTCGGTTCAAATTCTTTCTCATGTCGTTGCACCTCTTAATCATTCACCTCCCTCTATTCATTTGTTCCGGAGTGCGAAGATATCTCAGAAGATGTTATCTCATTCAAACTGTTCAAGCTGTTTCGAGGATGTTATCTCATTCAAGCCAATTAATTCAACTGGCGCAATATCTCTTCTAAATCATCCAACGGTGTTTCTTTTGAGTGGGCCCTAACCCACAGGTCTTTTCCCAGGATCTTACCTGACTCTTTTCATCGTTGGTTCAACCTTTCTAATTTTCATTCCAGAGTGACTCAACAAATCATGGTGGTGTTTCTCGTCGCCATTCTAAGATTTTGAAGACCGAAGAAGAGTTTTCCTCCAAATCTTATCCGTTCTCTCAAAGATTCGTGGTTCTAGCGTTATGCCAATTGTTTTCGATTGTGAGAATTCTTTTCACCCATCCGGAGCAATTCAAGATTCTTTTCAGTTTGATTCTCCGAAGGCCATCATTTCGGGTTTATTCATTCTCAGCTTTTAGCTCTCGTTCCCCAAATCTTACCGGTGCATCGCTCAAGTATTCCCTAATCAGCTCGTGATCTCTTCGTTCACTTGCATCTAAATTCTCTCAAGTATCTTCGTTCATTTCATAATTCTTCCCGGTGTTCCTTTATCTTTTCTTCGATCATTTTAATTCTTATGGTGGTTCTTCCAAGATTCTTCTTCCTTCGTTTATCATATCAATGCATTCGTGCTTTCCAAATTCTACCAGTGGATCGTTGAAGACCTTCTCAAGTTGCTCTATATCTATCTTCATCCTTGCTACGAGAGTAAGTAGTGTGTCAAATCCATTGCTTGTCATCAATTTAAATTGGTGAAGGATACACATAACGTAATTCTTATTTTTGTTTCATCCAGGTGATCTAATTTCTTTTTTTCTGGAGTGGTTCATCATATCACATTCTTGGTCCGAGATTCTTCATCTTTTCTTTTCCGGAGTTCCAGGTCTTCCACATTATCTCGTCGTGAAGCTCCACCTAAATCATCACAAGGCCTTACCTTGTGTTTTCAACTTCTCTTTCCTTTCATTTAATCATTCTTTTGTTACCGGAGTTCTTCATGGAGGCTCTACATGGTTGTTCGTCAAGGATTCTTTTAATTCTTCAATTGTTCTTCAAGATTCCTCTCGGAGTTAAGATCCATCAAGCTTTACTCTAAAATAAACATGGTTCTCAATACATGCCTTGTTTTGAGGAGTTCAAGCATTCTTCATCTTGCATTCCAAAGTGCAGTTCTTCCCTTCTTATCTTTTGAGGTGGTGTTATGTCATTCGTGACAATTTGAGTTCGTGTTTCATGATTCAACAGTTGTCCGGAATGACATATTTTAAACCCATTATTTCCAATTCATTCATGAGATCCTTTGCAACCCATCAATCTCTTCATTGGAGTTATCTTGGATTATATTTCACCTAAAGCTTTCCCTAAGGATTGTTGCTATTTATGGTGCTTATAAATGATTCCAGTTCTTCATTTATCCTCCCGGTGAAATAAGTTTCTCGTCTCATTGTTCATTTCAGTCCAATCTGTCATTTCCGTTAGTGGCAAGTTGTCACCTCATAGTTTTGAGATGTTTTCCATAAGGCCACAACAAGCTTATCCTTTTGTTGTTGATAATCCAACAACTCCGTTCTAGCATCTCATGTAATCGTGCTCTTTTAAGATCTTGTTTTCCTCCATTCAGTATATTCTATTCTTTCTTTCTCTCTTACGGGGGCATTCTGATACTGCTCTTTTCTCTCATCATCTCGAATGGTGAGGATCATGTTCTTTCCTTTGCTTATCCATTTAACCGGAGTGTTGTGCCCTTTGCTCAAGTTCTTTTCGCCTTATCAAGTCTTGCATCTCTTTTCAACCGGAGTGCTTGCATGTACTTCTTGTCCATTGCAACCCTTTTCTTATGTCTTCCAACCTACAAGGTTCTAGTAATGTTCCTTGTTCCTCTTTTCCAACGGAGTGTTTGCAACTTTGTTCATCTTCGTTGTATTCTTTCTTTCAATTTGGTCGACCTCTCAAGGTTCGTGGTTTCACTAGTTTGTCCAAGAAGCAACTTAGTTTTACCTCTTCCCCTTCCTCTTTCGTTTTCCCTCCGGTGCCATCCTAGATCTCGGGACGAGATCCTCTCATAGTGGTGGAGTGTTGTGACGCCCCGAGACTGTTGCGCCAGGTGTCTTCCAGTTATTCGCTGTTGTTGCCTTGTCTTTTGTTTGCGTGTTGCATCTTGCCATGTCATCATGTGCATTGCATCATCATGTTTTCAAAACTTGCATCTGTCCGGGTTCCCCCAGTTCCGTCTGTTGTCCGTTCTGAGCCCAACCACACTTGCACGTGCCCGCGGCACGTCCGAAATATTATTTTATAAGTGGCCAGAAAATGTTCTCAGAATGGGTTGAAAATTGGTGTGCGGTCTTATTATAGTGTAGATAGACCGTCTGCGAAATTTCATCGCATTCGGAGTTTGTTTGATGCCCCAACAGATAACTATAGCGGCAGTATAGCCGGTCTATCGTCAGACGTTTTCGGTCTCCGGAAGCAGTCGCCGGGCTGCATCCCCCCTCTTTTCTCTCAGCCCAAGCCCTTCCTCACAGTCCACCTAGGCCCACCCTACCCCTCTTTGCGCACTGCATCGACCCCTCGCATGCGTCCGGAAACTGTCCCGGACCCGACCCGAGCAGTCGTGACCGATGGGTCCGGAACATCCCCAAACATCTACAAAACATCACCGTTTTCTTATTTGGACTCCCTAACCTATTTTTCTCGACCGCCCGATTACGATCGGAGGGACCAAATGCCCCTATCACAAATCCACTTGCTTTATATATAAGACCACCACCTACCAAATCAACCTAACCCTAAAAACTAGGAGTCTCGTCCCTCCGCCGCCACCTTCCAAATCCACCTCGGGATCCTTCCATTCCTCCACCCACCAACCAGCCTCCGATTTCCTTGATCCACCCATCCAGCCTCGTCTCGCCTCCCGCGCCTGCCCGCATCGAACCAGAGGAGACCGAGCCATCCCGTAGCCGCCGCCTCCTGCCCGAGCGTTTTCCTCCTCCCTGCCTCGCTCGAAGCCAAAGGAGAGGAGCTCCTCGAGCCCCCTCAACTTCAGCGCCCGGCCTCGGCTGCAGCCGCCCCTGCCGGCGACTAGCACCACCGTGGTCACCCCTCTCCTTCCTCCCATTCTTCTTCTCTCTGCTTTAACCTCCCTCTCTACCCCGTGTTCCCCTGCAGGAGCACCAGACCATGACCACCGTCTCGTGTCGTCGGACCTCGATGAGAACCTCGCCCGCACCTCCTCTGCCCCGCGCCACGGACCAGCGTCCAGCCTTCGTTCCCACGTTGTTCCTCGCGCACCAGACCTCCCCGCTGCCGGTCCTCTTCCACAGCACGCCGGCGCCGCCACTCCTCGTTTTGACCCGGTCCAGCTGAGATCGACCCCGCGGCCTCGGATCCCAGCGACCCCAGTTCGCCGTTGCCGCGCCAAGTCCCGCTGCCGCCCCGCCGTTGACCTTCAACGCCGTCGATCTGCCCCTGTCGAGCAGAGAATGAGCGAGCAGCGCTGCTCGCGCTTGATCCGCTGGCACGCGTTGACCACAACCCGCGCCTGGGCCGTGTCTCGCGCGAGGCCTAGCAACCGCTTCTAGCAGGCCTACCTCCTGCTTCGCCGCCTTGGGCCGAAGCCCATGGGTGAGACCACACCCCAGCGCCCCCCCTCTTTTTTTCTCTCTCTGTTGGGCCAACTTGTATCAGCCCATCATGTTTTTTTCCTGTCCAGCGATTTTAGCATTTATCCTGAGATAACAGTTTTCCAGAATAGCCCTCCAACATCATGCATATTATAACTCACCAACCGTGCATCATATTAAAATAAGTTATATATGTAAAATGCTTAGAATTTTATGTAGATTAATAATTTGCCACTTTCATGCATGTTTAAAATGTTTAAACTTGCTGTTTGTTTAATTTTGCTTAATTGCCATGCTAAAATGATTTAATTCATAACTAAATAACCGTAGCTCCGAACCTAACAAACTTTATATGTAAATGGGGTAGAAAAATGCCTAGTTTAACTTGGTGGCATTACTTCGCATGTTTAACAACTCTAAAATTATGTTTATGGTAGAACAGTACCAAACCTAAAAATATGCACATGAGGATTTTCCGGAATTGTTGTTTGTTGTTTCCGGCCTCATTAAACCGGACATGCATCATAATTGGTTGTGCATCATGCCATGCTTATGTGATAGTTGTTTACTATGTTGTTTGCTTCTTTCTGGTGTTGCTTCTTCGGGTTAGTTCCGATAACGTCGCGTTTGTGAGGATTTGTTTGACTTCGTCTGTGTGTCTTCTTCATGGACTCGTTCTTCTTCCTTGTGGGATCTCAGGCAAGACAACCATACCCTCGAAATTACTTCTATCTTTGCTTGCTAGTTGTTCGCTCTATTGCTATGCCGCCATACCTACCACTTGCTATATCATGCCTCTCATATTGCCATGTCAAACCTCTAACCCACCTTGTCCTAGCAAACCGTTGTTTGGCTATGTTACCGCTTTGCTCAGCCCCTCTTATAGCGTTGTTAGTTGCAGGTGAAGCTGAAGTTTGTTCCATGTTGGAACATGGATATGTTGGGATATCACAATATCTCTTATTTAATTAATGCATCTATATACTTGGTAAAGGGTGGAAGGCTCGGCCTTATGCCTGGTGTTTTGTTCCACTCTTGCCGCCCTAGTTTCCGTCATACCGGTGTTATGTTCCTTTATTTTGCGTTCCTTACGCGGTTGGGTGTTATGGGAACCCCTTGACAGTTCACTTTGAATAGAACTCCTCCAGCAAGGCCCAACCTTGGTTTTACATTTGCCTAACAACCTATTACCCTTCCCTTGGGTCGGCCAACCCAAGGGTCATCTTTATTTTAAACCCCCCTGGCCAGTGCTTCTCTAAGTGTTGGTCCGAACTAGAGCCCCTTGCAGCGCCACCTCGGGGAAACTTGAGGGTTGGTTTTAGTTGTACGGATTGCTCATCCGGTGTGCCCTGAGAACGAGATATGTGCAGCTCCTATCGGGATTTATCGGCACATTCGGGCGGTTTTGTTGGTCTTGTTTTACCATTGTCGAAATGTCTTGTAACCGGGATTCCGAGTCTGATCGGGTCTTTCTGGGAGAAGGAATATCCTTCGTTGACCGTGAGAGCTTGTGATGGGCTAAGTTGGCACACCCCTGCAGGGTTTTGAACTTTCGAAAGTCGTGCCCGCGGTTATGGGCAGATGGGAATTTGTTAATGTTCGGTTGTAGAGAACTTGAAACTTAACTTAATTAAAATGCATCAACCGCGTGTGTAGCCGTGATGGTCTCTTTTTGGCGGAGTCCGGGAAGTGAACACGGTTTTGGTGTTATGCTTGAACGTAAGTAGATTCAGGATCACTTCTTGATCACTTCTAGTTCACGACCGTGCTTTGCTTCTCTTCTCGCTCTCATTTGCGTAAGTTAGCCACCATATATGCTTAGTGCTTGCTGCAGCTCCACCTCATTACCCTGTCCTACCCATGAGCTTAAATAGTCTTGATCGCGAGGGTGGGAGATTGTTGAGTCCCCGTGACTCACAGATTACTTCAAACAGTTGCAGGTGCCGATGATAACCGTGCAGGTGGCGCAATCGAGCTCAAGGAGGAGCTCGATGAAGATCGTGTTTGTTGTGTTGTTTTGTTTCCAGTTGATCAGTAGTGGAGCCTAGTCGGGGCGATCGAGGATCTATGCATTAGGGGTTGTCTTTCTTTATTTGGTTCCGTAGTCGGACCTTGATTGTATTCTGGATGATGTAATGCTATATTTATGTATTGTGTGAAGTGGCGATTGTAAGCCAACTCTTTATCTCTTTCTTATTCAGTACATGGGATGTGTAAAGATTACCCCTCTTGCGACATGCCTACTATGCGGTTATACCTCTAAGTCGTGCTCCGACACGTGGGAGATATAGCCGCATCGTGGGTGTTACAAGTAATTACTCACAAAGCATAAACATGTTCATAATCAGAGGGGTATTAATATGCATATAGGATCTGAACATATGATCTTCCACCAATTAAACCAACTAGCATCAACTACAAGGAGTAATTAACACTAGTAGCAACCTACTAGCACCAATCCTGAACTAGGAGACAAGAATTGGATACAAGAGATGAACTAGGGTTTTGAGAGGAGATGGTGCTGATGAAGATGTTGATGGAGATTGCCCTCTCCCGATGAGAGGAGCGTTGGTGATGATGATGGCGATGGTTTCCCCCTCCGGGAAGGAAGTTTCCCCGGCAGAACAGCTCCGCCAGAGCCCTAGATTGGTTCTGCCAAGGTTCTGCCTCGTGGCGTTAGAGTTTCGTCCGAGAAGATGGCTTGTTATTTTTTCCCATCGAAAGACTTCATATAGCAGAAGATGGCCACCGGAGGGCCACTAGGGGGCCCACGAGGTAGGGGGCGCGCCTAGGGGGGTAGGGCGCGCCCCCACCCTCATGGGCAGGGTGTGGCCCCCCTGGTGAATTTCTTGCGCTGAGTATTTTTTATATATTATGAAAACGTCTTTCGTGAAGTTTCAGGACTTTTGGAGCTGTGCAGGATAGGTCTCTAATATTTGCTCCTTTTCTAGCCTAGAATTCCAACTGTCGGCATTCTCCCTCTTTATGTAAACCTTGTAAAATAAGAGAGAATAGGCATAACTATTGTGACATAATGTGTAATAACAACCCATAATGCAATAAACATCGATATGAAAGCATGATGCAAAATGGACGTATCAACCATGACCAGATCAATATAAACTCATGCGGGCTCCCCTGTTGGGAGTTGAGACGCTTTACCCATCTCGACACATGGGTCACCTTGGGCCCTACAGTTTATTATGGAATCATCATCATGTTACAAATATAGTGGCTCTAAACAATTATGCTTGTTCATCAGAAACATGTATTGATTTTCAGTGCACAAGAGGGAAAAAGATAACTGATGTTAAGCCACAAGTATATCACTGGAATTGTGAATTATAATAAATATTAACAACAAGAAAAAGGCTCAAATATCATATGGGTCCTTCACAGTTGACTCTATGTATCGTGCACTTATGCATTCAGAGATCCCAATGGATAATAGTAAGAAAATTTGGAATTCAAAGATTTCACTAAAAGTTCAGATTTTTTTGGTATCTTCGGAGAGGAGCAATTGGCATGGAAGTAAGATGTGTAGTTTCTGTACTCATGATGAGACAATCAAACACCTCTTTTTCCACTACAAGTCTGCACGCTCTACATGGTCAGTCATCCGAATAGCATCCGATTTGTATCAGAAGGAAATATGCCCTAGAGGCAATAATAAAGTTGTTATTTATATTTCCTTATATCATGACAAATGTTTATTATTCATGCTAGAATTGTATTAACCGGAAACTTAGTACATGTGTGGATATATAGAAAAACAGAGTGTCACTAGTTTGCCTCTACTTGACTAGCTCGTTGAATCAATGATGGTTATGTTTCCTAACCATAGACATGAGTTGTCATTTGATTAACGGGATCACATCATTAGAGAATGATGTGATTGACTTGACCCATCCGTTAGCTTAGCACGATGATCGTTTAGTTTGTTGCTATTGCTTTCTCCATAACTTATACATGTTCCTATGACTATGAGATCATGCAACTCCCGAATACCGGAGAAACACTTTGTGTGCTACCAAACATCACAACGTAAGTGGGTGATTATAAAGGTGCTCTACAAGTGTCTCTGATGGTGTTTGTTGAGTTAGCATAGATCGAGATTAGGATTTGTCACTCCGATTATCAGAGAGGTATCTCTGGGCCCTCTCGGTAATGTACATCACTATAAGCCTTGCAAGCAATGTAGCTAATAAGTTAGCTACGGGATGTAGGATTACGGAACGAGTAAAGGGACTTGCCGATAATGAGATTGAACTAGGTATTGAGATACCGAGGATCGAATCTCGGGCAAGTAACATACCGATGACAAAGGGAACAACATATATTGTTGTGCGATTTAACCGATAAAGATCTTCGTAGAATATGTAGGAACCAATATGAGCATCCAGATTCCGCTATTGGTTATTGACCGGAGACGTGTCACAGTCATGTCTACATAGTTTTTGAACCCGTAGGATCCGCACGCTTAACGTTCGGTGACGATCAGCATTATGAGTTTATGTGTTTTGATGAACCGAAGGTAGTTCGGAGTCCCGGATTTGATCACGGACATGACAAGGAGTCTCGAAATGCTTGAGACATAAAGATCGATATATTGGAAGCCTATGTTTGCACATTGGAATGGTTTCGGATGAGTTCGGGAATTTTCCGGAGTACCGTGAGGTTACCGGAACCCCCCGGGAGTACATGGGCCTTATTGGGCTTTAGGGGAAAGAGAGAGGGGCTTCCTAGGGCAGGCCACGCGCCCCCAAGGCCTAGTCCGAATTGGACTAGGGGGAGGGGTGGCGCCCCCTCCTTCCTTCTCTTCTCTCCTTCCCTTCCTTCTCTCCTACTCCTACTTGGAAAGGGGGGAATCCTACTCTCGGTGGGAGTAGGATTCCCTAGGGCGCACCATGGTAGAGGGCCGGCCCTCCCCCTCCTCCACTCCTTTATATATGGGGGAGGGGGCACCCCATAGACACACAAGTTGATCATTGATCTCTTAGCCGTGTGCGGTGCCCCCCTCCACCATAATCCACCTCGGTCATATCGTAGCGGTGCTTAGGCGAAGCCCTGTTCCGATAGCATCATCATCACTGTCATCACGCCGTTGTGCTGATGAAGCTCTCCCTCGACACTCTGCTGGATCGTGAGTTCGTGGGACGTCACCGAGCCAAATGTGTGCAAATCGTGGAGGTGTCGTATCTTCGGTGTTAGGATCGGTCGATCGTGAAGACGTACGACTACATCAACCGCGTTGTCATAACGCTTCCTCTTACGGTCTACGAGGGTACGTGAACAATACTCTTCTCTCTCGTTGCTATGCATCACCATGATCTTGCGTGTGCGTAGGAAATTTTTGAAATTACTGCGTTCCCCAACAGTGGCATCCGAGCTAGGTTTATGCGTAGATGTTATATGCACGAGTAGAACACAAAGGAGTTGTGGGCGTGGGTATATACATATTTCTTGCCGTTACTAGTTGATTCTTGATTCGGCGGTATTGTTGGATGAAGCGGCCCAGACCGACATTACGCATACGCTTATGTGAGACTGGTTCTACCGACGTGCTTCGCACACAGGTGGCTGGTGGGTGTCAGTTTCTCCAACTTTAGTTGAATCGGATTCAATGAACAGGGTTCTTTCTAAAGATCAAAAAGCAATCACTATACCGCGTTGTGGTTTTTGATGTGTAGGTAAGAACGGTTCTTGCTCTGCCGTAGCAGCCACGTAAAACTTGCAACAACAAAGTAGAGGACGTCTAACTTGTTTTTGCAGGGCATGTTGTGATGTGATATGGTCAAGAAATTATGCTAAATTTTATTGTATGAGATGATCATGTTTTTGTAACACAGTTATCGGCAACTAGTAGGAGCCATATGGTTGTCGCTTTATTGTATGAAATGCAATCGCCATGTAATTGCTTTACTTTATCACTAAGCGGTAGCGATAGTCATAGAAGCAATAGTTGGCGAGATGACAATGATGCTTCGATGGAGATCAAGGTGTCAAGCCGGTGACGATGGTGATCATGACGGTGCTTTAGAGATGGAGATCAAAGGCACAAGATGATGATGGCCATATCATATCACTTATTTTGATTGCATGTGATGTTTATCCTTTATGCATCTTATTTTGCTTAGTTCGACGGTAGCATTATAAGATGATCTCTCACTAAATTTCATGCTATAAGTGTTCTCCCTGAGTATGAACCGTTGCTATGGTTCGTCGTGCCGAGACACCACGTGATGATCGGGTGTGATAAGCTCTACCTTCACATACAACGGGTGCAAGCCCGTTTTGCACACGCAGAATACTCGGGTTAAACTTGACGAGCCTAGCATATGCAGATATGGCCTCGGAACACTGAGACCGAAAGGTCGAGCGTGAATCATATAGTAGATATGATCAACATAGTGATGTTCACCATTGAAAACTACTCCATCTCACGTGAAGATCGAGCATGGTTTAGTTGATATGGATCACGTGATCACTTAGATGATTAGAGAGATGTCTATCTAAGTGGGAGTTCTTAAGTAATTTCATTAATTGAACTTTAATTTATCATGAACTTAGTACCTGATAGTATTTTGCATGTCTATGTTGTTGTAGATAGATGGCCTGTGCTGTTGTTCCATTGAATTTTAATGCGTTCCTAGATAAAGCTAAGTTGAAAGATGGTGGTAGCAATTACACGGACTGGGTCCGTAACTTGAGGATTATCCTCATTGCTTCACAGAAGAATTACGTCCTGGAAGCACCACTAGGTGACAAACCCGCTGCAGGAGCAATGCCAAATGTTGTGAACACCTGGCAGAGCAAAGCTGATGACTACTCGATAGTTCTGTGTGCCATGATTTACGGCATAGAACCGGGAATTCAACGGCGTTTTGAACGTCATGGAGCATATGAGATGTTCCAGGAGTTGAAGTTAATATTTCAACCAAATTCCCGGATTGAGAGATATGAAGTCTCGAATAAGTTCTATAGCTGCAAGATGGAGGAGAATAGTTCTGTCAGTGAACATATACTCAGAATGTCTGGGTACCACAACCACTTGACTCAACTGGGAGTTAATCTTCCTGATGATAGCATTGACAGAGTTCTTCAATCACTGCCACCAAGCTACAAGAGCTTCATGGTGAACTATAATATGCAAGGGATGGATAATACGATTCCTGAGCTCTTCGCAATGCTAAAGGCTGCAGAGGTAGAAATCAAGAAAGAGCATCAAGTGTTGATGGTCAACAAGACCACCAGTTTCAAGAAAAAGGGTAAAGGGAAGAAGGGGAACTTCAAGAAGAACAACAAGCAAGTTGCTGCTCAAGTGAAGAAACCCAAGTCTGGACCTAATCCTGAGACTGAGTGCTTCTACTACAAAGGAACTAGTCACTGGAAGCGGAACTGCCCCAAGTATTTGGCAGAGAAGAAGGATGGCAATGTGAAAGGTATATTTGATATACATGTTATTGATGTGTACCTTACTAATGCTCGCAGTTGTGCTTGGTTATTTGATACTGGTTCAGCTGCTAACATTTGCAACTCGAAACAGGAGATACAGATTAAGCGAAGATTGGCTAAGGACGAGGTGACGATACGCGTGGGAAATGGTTCCAAAGTCGATGTGATCACCATCGGTACGCTACCTCTACATCTAGCTTCGGGATTAGTTTTAGACCTAAATAATTGTTATTTGGTGCTAGCGTTGAGCATGAACATTATATCTGGATCTTGTTTGATGCGAGACGGTTATTCATTTAAATCAAAGAATAATGGTTGTTCTATTTATATGAGTAATATCTTTTATGGTCATGCACCCTTGATGAGTGGTCTATTTTTACTAAATCGTGATAGTAGTGATACACATGTTCATAGTATTGAAGCCAAAAGATGCAGAGTTGATAATGATAGTGCAACTTATTTGTGGAAATGAACATTGAAGCTCGCGGCGGATATCGTTATTTTCTCACCTTCACGGATGATTTGAGCAGATATGGGTATATCTACTTAATGAAACATAAGTCTGAGACATTTGAAAAGTTCAAAGAATTTCAGAGTGAAGTGGAAAATGATCATAACAAGAAAATCAAGTTTCTACGATCTTATCATGGAGGTGAATATTTGAGGTATGAGTTTGGACTTCATTTGAAATAATGCGGAATAGTTTCGCAACTCACGCCACCTGGAACACCACAACGTAATGGTGTGTCTGAACGTTGTAACTGCACTTTATTAGATATGGTGCGATCTATGATGTCTCTCACTGATTTACCACTATTGTTTTGGGGTTATGCTTTAGAGACGGCCGTATTCACGTTAAATAGGGCACCATCTAAATCCGTTAAGACGACACCTTATGAACTGTGGTTTGGCAAGAAACCCAAGTTGTCATTTCTTAAAGTTTGGGACTGCGATGCTTATGTGAAAAAGCTTCAACCTGATAAGCTCGAACCCAAATCGAAGAAATGTGTCTTCATAGGAAACCCAAAGGAGATTGTTGGGTACACCTTCTATCACAGATCTGAAGGCAAGATATTCGTTGCTAAGAATGGATCCTTTCTAGAGAAGGAGTTTCTCTCGAAAGAAGTGAGTGGGACGAAAGTAGAACTTGATGAGGTAATTGTGCCTTCTCCCTTATTGGAAAGTAGTTCATCACTGAAATCAGTTCCAGTGATTCCTACATCAGTAAGTGAGGAAGCTAATGATGATGATCATGAAACTTCTGATCAAATTACTAACGAACCTCGTAGGTCAACCAGAGTAAGATCCGCACCAGAGTGGTATGGTAATCATGTTCTGTAAGTCGTGTTACTTGACCATGACGAACCTACGAACTATGAGGAAGCGATGATGAGCCCAGATTCCGCAAAATGGTTTGAGGCCATGAAATCTGAGATGGGATCCATGTATGAGAACAAAGTATGGACTTTGGTTGATTTGCCAGATGATCGGCAGGCCATAGAGAATAAATGGATCTTCAAGAACAAGACTGACGCTGACGTAATATTACTGTCTACAAAGCTTGACTTGTTGCAAAAGGTTTTTGACAAGTTCAAGGAGTTGACTACGATGAGACCTTATCACACGTAACGATGCTTAAGTCCGTCCGAATCATGTTAGTAATTGCCACATTTTATGATTATGAAATTTGGCAAATCGATGTCAAAACTGCATTCCTTAATGGATATCTTAAAGAAGAGTTGTATATTATGCAAGCAGAAGGTTTTGTCGATCCAAAAGGTGCTAACAAAGTGTGCAAGCTCCAACGATCCATTTATGGACTGATGCAAGCCTCTCAGAGTTGGAATATACGCTTTGATAGTATGATCAAAGCATATGGTTTTATACAAACTTTTGGAGAAGCCTGTATTTACAAGAAAGTGAGTGGGTGCTCCGTAGCATTTCTGATATTATATGTAGATGACATATTGTTGATCGGAAATGATACTGAATTTCTGAATAGCATAAAAGGATACTTGGATAAGAATTTTTCAATGAAAGACCTCGGTGAAGCTGCTTATATATTGGGCATCAAGATCTATAGAGATATATCAAGACGCTTAATTGGACTTTCACAAAGATACCTTGATAAATTTTTGAAGAAGTTCAAAATGGATAAGGCAAAGAAAGGGTTCTTGCATGTATTACAAGGTGTGAAGTTGAGTCAGACTCAATGTCCGACCACTGCAGAAGATAGAGAGAAAATAAAAGGTGTTCCCTATGCCTCAGCCATAGGCTCTATCATGTATGCAATGTTGTGTACCAGACCTGATGTGTGCCTTGCTATCAGTTTAGCAGGGAGGTACCAAAGTAATCCAGGAGTGGATCACTGGACAGCGGTTAATAATATCCTAGAATACCTAAAAAGGACTAAGGCTATGTTTCTCGTATATGGAGGTGAAAATGAGCTCGTCGTAAACGGTTACATCGATGCAAGCTTTGACACTGATCCGGATGACTCTAAGTCACAAACCGGATACGTGTTTTTATTAAATGGTGGAGCTATCAGTTGGTACAATTCCAAGCAGAGCGTCGTGGCGGGATCTACGTGTAAAGCGGAATACATAGCTGCTTCGGAAACAGCAAATGAAGGAGTCTGGATGAAGGAGTTCATATCCGATCTAGGTGTCATACCTAGTGCATCACGTCCAATGAAAATCTTTTGTGACAATACTGGTGCAATTGCCTTGATAAAGGAATCCAGATTTCAACAGAAAACCAAGCACATCAAGAGACGCTTCAATTCTATCCGTGACCAAGTCAAGGAGGGAGACATAGAGATTTGCAAGATACATACGGATCTGAATGTTGCAGACCCATTGACTAAGCCTCTCTCATGAGCAAAACATGATCAGCACCAAGACTCCATGGGTGTTAGAATCATTACAATGTAATCTAGATTATTGACTCTAGTGCAAGTGGGAGACTGAAGGAAATATGCCCTAGAGGCAATAATAAAGTTGTTATTTATATTTCCTTATATCATGATAAATGTTTATTATTCATGCTAGAATTGTATTAACCAGAAATTTAGTACATGTGTGAATATATAGACAAACAGAGTGTCACTAGTTTGTCTCTACTTGACTAGCTCGTTGAATCAATGATGGTTATGTTTTCCTAACCATAGACATGAGTTGTCATTTGATTAATGGGATCACATCATTAGAGAATGATGTGATTGACTTGACTCATCCGTTATCTTAGAACGATGATTGTTTAGTTTGTTGCTATTGCTTTCTCCATAACTTATACATGTTCCTGTGGCTATGAGATCATGCAACTCCCGAATACCGGAGGAACACTTTGTGTGCTACCAAACATCACAATGTAACTGGGTGATTATAAAGGTGATCTACAGGTGTCTCCGGTGGTGTTTGTTGAGTTGTCATAGATCGAGATTAGGATTCGTCACTCCGATTGTCGGAGAGGTATCTCTGGGCCCTCTCGGTAATGTACATCACTATAAGCCTTGCAAGCAATGTAGCTAATAAGTTAGTTACGGGATGTAGCATTACGGAACAAGTAAAGAGACTTGCCGGTAACGAGATTGAACTAGGTATTGAGATACCGACGATCGAATCTCGGGCAAGTAACATACTGATGACAAAGGGAACAACGTATATCGTTATGCGATTTGACTGATAAAGATCTTCGTAGAATATGTAGGAACCAATATGAGCATCCAGGTTCCTCTATTGGTTATTGACCGAAGACGTGTCTCGGTGATGCCTACATAGTTCTCGAACCCATAGGGTCCGCACGCTTAACGTTCGGTGACGATCGGTATTATGAGTTTATGTGTTTTGATGAACCGAAGGTAGTTCGGAGTCCCGGATTTGGTCACGGAATTGACGATGAGTCTTGAAATGGTCGAGACGTAAAGATCGATATATTGGAAGCCTATGTTTGGACATCGGAATGGTTCTGGATGAGTTCGGGCATTTTCCGGAGTACCGGGAGGTTACCGGACCCCCCGGGGAGTATATGGGCCTTATTGGGCTTTATGGGAAAGAGAGAGGGGCTGCCTAGGGAAGGCCCCCCCAAGGCCTAGTCTGAATTGGACTAGGGGAGGGGCGGCGCCCCCTACTTCCTTCTCTTCTCTCCTTCCCTTCCTTCTCTCCTACTCCTACTTGGAAAGGGGGAAATCCTACTCCCGGTGGGAGTAGGACTCCCGAGGGCACACCATAGTAGAGGGCCGACCCTCCCCCTCCTCCACTCCTTTATATATGGGGGAGGGGCACCCCATAGACACACAAGTTGATCATTGATTTCTTAGCCGTGTGCGGCACCCCTCTCCACCATAATCCACCTAGTTCATATCGTAGCGGTGCTTAGGCAAAGCCCTGTTCCGGTAGCATCATCATCACCGTCATCACGACGTCGTGCTGACGAAGCTCTCCCTCGACACTCTGCTGGATCATGAGTTCGTGGGACGTCACCGAGCCGAACGTGTGCAGATCGTGGAGGTGTCGTATCTTCGGTGCTAGGATCGGTCGATTGTCTTCTACATCAACCGCGCTGTCATAACGCTTCTGCTTACGGTCTACGAGGGTACATGGACAATACTCTTCCCTCTCATTGCTATGCATCACCATGATCTTGCGTGTGCGTAGGAAATTTTTGAAATTACTGCGTTCCCCAACAGTATCCGCCCACAAGTGTTGCCAATATTTATGGTCACTGGATGGATAAAATTTTGAATAGGTTTAAAATGCTAATAAGGGTGTTATGGTCGCTTTTGGCTATGTAGAAATGATTTTGTTTTTAGTGCACTAAACTCTACTCCTTTGGAGGTTATTTTCCGTTGTATGCACTGGCTTTGTATGTGGTCTACACTACATCGAACGGATTATCAATCGTTGTTCAAGGCGGTGTGTATGCGGTTGAAGCGGGTGACCAGAGAGCTTTTTACCCAACATGAATGGCGGCATAATCTTCGGATCGGTCCACCACCTCCTTTGACTTAGGCATGGTTTCGGTACTATATGGCTTTACTTTTTCCACTACGTCGGTATTTATTTTTTGGGACAATTGGTTTTATACCCTTAGTTGTGTCCCCCTCGTCAGGATTGCTCCTAGTTTCTGAAACACGTGGTCTTGCCCAACCCACTTTGGCGTCTTATGCTTTGCCCTTTGACCGTTTGATTGTCACTTTGAAAACCTCATAACTAATTCATACTACATCATAAAATTGCAAATAAGATACCAAAATGTTCGGAAAAACATCACATGTATGTCAATGCCACTTGCATTCATGACAAAAGTATTGGTAAGTGTCCATCCGAGTTTTAACTCTTATCATACCACCATGAACGATAAAATCTAAAAAAATAAAAAAATTCAAAAAAAAAGTTGGTGGCAAAGAATGACAGATGTTTTAAGTGCTTCCCAAGTTTCATCAGAGAATGACATTCGTGGAAGCCGTGGCCAACACTTTTGGTTTTATACCCTTAGTTGTGTCCCCCTCGTTAGGATTGCCCCTAGTTTATGAAACACGTGGTCTTGCCCAACCCACTTTGGCGTCTTATGCTTTGCCCTTTGACCGTTTGACCGTCACTTTGAAAACTTCATAACCAATTCATACTAAATCATTAAAATGCAAATAAGATACCAAAATGTTCGGAAAAACATCACATGTATGTCAATGCCACTTGCATTCATGACAAAAGTGTTGGTAAGTGCCCATCCAAGTTTGAACTCTTATCATACCACCATGAACGTAAAATCTAAAAAAAAAGTTGGTGGCAAAAAATGACAGATGTTTTAAGTGCTTGCCAAGTTTCATCAGAGAATGACATTCGTGGAAGCCGTGGTAAAAAAAACAATCTATTTTCGAGTGTTGATTGTTTTTTGGCATGACTTCCACGAATGTCATTCCTTGATGAAACTTGGCAAGCATTTAAAACATTTGCCATTCTTTGCCACCAACTTTTTCTAGAATTTTTTAGATTTTACTGTTCATGGTGGTATGATAAGAGTTAAAACTCAGATAGGCACTTACCAACACTTTTGTCATGAATGCAGGTGACATTGACATATAGGTGATGTTTTTCCGAACATTTTGATATCTTATTTACATTTTTCTAATATAATATGAATTATTTATGAAGTTTTCAAAGTGACGGTCAAACGGCAAAAGCATAAGACACCAAAGTGGGTTGGGTGAGACCACATGTTTTCAAAAACTAGGGACAATCCTGACGAGGGGGACACAACTATGGGTATAAAACCAACTATTCCTTTTTTTCTTTTGTGTTGGTGTTTGGTTATGTGCATCTTACCTATGCAGATGCCGTGTGTTCCTCATCATGTTTGTATTCACTTAATGTTACATTTTGAGTTGGGGTTAATAAAAGCGCTCTTTATATGAAAAAAAGAAGAAGCGGCCGAAGCAGCGACAGTTTGAGGCACGGACGCCGTGAGAGATAAACTATTTGGACCGAATTTCTTTTTACCCCTTGCCACCACAATGTTTTCCGGCTGCAAGAACTATTTGCATAATGATAGCACATGCTTAAGTGCTTTCATTGCAGCACCAAAATAGACATCATAGACGCCATTGCTCTAGACAACACTAATCACTACCCATACTACATCATTCTATGCTTTCACCAGCATCGTTGCCTTCCCGCGCCGGTCGTTTTATCATTTCAACCTTAGCAGAAGGCCCCGCAGAATCGACGGGGCTCGTCGATTGGGCCGCGCCATTGTTCTTCTTGAACCCCTTCTTCATCTTGGCCTTCTGAGCCCAACCCAGGACACCCTGCTGCACATGCTCATTGAAGATCTCCTTCTTGTAGAAGCTTCCCATCTTCGCACACAACAGAGGAGATCAGAACATGCGTCAATAGTCGGTGTCGACGACACCAGAAACATTTTACGATGTCGAAATATGGCCGCACCTGTGTTACAATTGCATACAGAGGTAGGGTGCTGTAGCTGCAGAGAAGCTGAATGATGAGCCTGCAAGTGCAAGGACACATGGACGTGTCAGTTCAAGAAAAAGGTCATGTTCGCTTTTTCCTATGGGAAAAGAAGTTGGAGACGTGTGTGAGGTACCCAATAACAAGCCTCGGCACAATGAAGCCAACCTGCCCCATGATGCAGGAGTTGAATCCGTAGGTGGTCTAAGACAGAGATGGGGCAAAAGATGTTCTGATCAGTCATAAGATCTTAACCGAACGTAATTTGAAACTGGTGCCGCTTCAAGGTGCTCACCAGTATCCAGAAGAAGAATGCAATCTCGAATGCGTTCTGGAAGAGGATGAAGTGGATCAGGAACAGGACGATCCTCGGCCGCCCGAACCAGAAGTGGTCATCTGATGGCTTTACGATCAAATCGCCCTCGACCGCCGAGTGCTTCTCAGCTACATCCTGGGCTAACTGAGCTATGACATGCTCCAGTTTGGTGCCGACGGCTAGCAGAAGCTGCAGGGGGAATAGAGAGTGAGTATAAGAGGGTCATAGCGGATGTTTAAAATAACACATTATTATATGTGCACTTTTTTTAGGATTATTATATATGCACTTACAATAAGGGGAATGAATGCGATCCAAAAGTATGTGTGCCACCCTGCAGATTAGCAAAATGTGATGTAAGATAGCTTCAAGAAGCTTAAATGATGAAATATATTACTGACAAAGTTTAGTAAACCATCTTGCGGAACAAAACTGTTCTCATGACAGGTTCTGGTTTTTTACGCCCGTTACCAGCGTAACTGCTAAAGAATCTAATTCAAATTTGGAATCTGTAAACAGGTCATGATTGGTTTTTTCTTCTTCAAACTGTAGCGTTTAGGACCAGATTGTTTTCAAATTCTGAAAGTGGCTCGAATAGAGTTACTGCAGTGTATACAAGTGCTGTTCAGAAAAGATGAGCTGCAACTTACCATTAACATTCAGCAACAGAAAGATCACCACGAATACCCACAAGTACCAGCTAAAAGAGAATAGACAAAAGATAAATTGAGTTATGCTTGGAATAGACATGAGTTGAGCCAACCTGCATAGAACACCAGCTTGGAACAGTATATATAGAAAAGTAGAAACTAGTGTGTAGTATCACCTTATGCCAACCACCTTCTTAAAATCAGACTCTAAAACCCGCAGCATGTATTTATGGAAATCGAATTTCAAGTTTCCACGGCAGTGGGTCTGCAATCCAAAAATGAACTCATTTTCACATATGAGGAAAGCCTCAAGGCCAGCTTATTACAAGCTATGCTTACCATGATAAAACCAAGACGCATTGTGGTGTAGTCGGTTTTACTTACTGATCCGTAGAACTGCTTGAAAAAAGAATGCTGCATGGGAAATGGAAAGGGGCTAATTAGTTCGGCAATACACGCTTTCAGTATTAAAATAAAAATAAAGCCATTCCGATAATGCATAACTAAACTTTACTAGTCCATGCAATTTCGCAACATAAATTAATTCTTACAGAAGACCTCATGATTGCTTACCAGCCAACTCAATATTCTAGAATCTTTGCCAATACCCTTAAAATGCTCCCTGATAAATTCGAAATTGTGTACATTGTTCACCTTCTTGGGCCCTGCAGTTTATTGTGGAATCATCATCCTGTTACAGCTGTAGTGGCTCTAAACAATGCTGCTTCTTCATCAGACACATATATTGATTTTCAGTGCACAAGAGGGTGTTGTTAACCCACAAGTATATCATTGGCATTGTGATAAATATTAACAACAAGAAAGGCTCAAATACCATTTCCTGCAGTGTCTTTCTGAATTGCATCCTCCCACAGTTTCCACTGATGTATCTGAGTAAGAGAATGCGCAAAATCAGCTTATCAACACATGGTATTCCGTGGGTAATGCGTAGCGCTGTAACTGATAAGTGGCTTACCTTTGCACCTCCTAAAAGCATTGTCAAAACACTGAACACAACATGTGTAATAGCCAGCACAAATATGAAAATATGCAACTGATGTATAGCTTCTAGGGACATCAGCGGAGCTTTTCCCTGTTAAAACAAACACTAGAGTTCATAACAGCATAGATTAAAAGGAAATCTGAAGATTCTTCAATTTACATGGTGAGAAACTCAATATTAGTTAAGACTGGAGGAGTGGGAAGGATAAATGGAACATATAGAAGCAATACATTATGATAGAAAAAAACTGAACATGCTGTACAGAGACTTCGAGCAGAGCCATTTGAATGTTCCAACCAAATTAAGTTATATATCAATTTCTCTCTGCAAGTTAATCAGCACAGTGACATGACTATCCATACAATATGGTTAGCCGACCTAATAATCTTAAAGAATGTGATTAAACCGGCCATCCTTTTCTGTTTATGGCTTTATGATACCCAGCTGTGATGCCCACTCCTTCCACATGCTAGTGTCTAGTGTTCCCATTTCATATCATAGTCAGCGCAAATGTACAAGCAAAACAGAACAACGTCGCTTCATCACATCCTAAGATTGACAACATCATCACAGGAATGGCAAAAAGGGTGGCCCCGTGGCTCTGTCTGTTTGGCCCAAATAATCTTGTACCAAACTAGCTACGAGGTCCTAAGAAAATTAAGTGTTTGCATGCTCAAAAACCACAATGGTACCTAATTCCAACTGCTCATCCAACCAACCCAATGGCACAGTAGCTCCCCCCACCCCACCAAAAAAAGAGACAGCCACAGTTTGCACGAAATCAAAGTATGTAATTTGCAATGGTGGGCTGGCCCAATCACCTTCGACCGGCAGACGTCGACTTCCGCCGCGCCGCCGCTGAGCAGCCGCCTCCCGATTCTGCCGATGATCTGGGATGTAACAAGATGCTCCTTTGTCGGCGCCGCCTCACCGGCCCGAACCTCGTCCTCCCCTTGGCATGGCAGCATGTGGAGTGTCCAGCTAGGACGAATGCAGATGTTCTGAATCTTCCCTTGGCACACCGTCAGCAGCAGCGAGATGAACCCGAGAAGCATCAGCTCTGCATTGCACCAAGGAGTAGTTGATCATACCCAACATGGAAGACAGGTAGTACAACCAAACGTCAAAATTCAAAAAGAGAAGACAGATAAAATGATTAGTAGCCTTTTGACTGTTTTTCAGGGGAACAGTTGGGAGACGTTCCCACCGAGAGCAACCCCACCCAATTACCCATGATGCAGAGAGATGCGCTTTTTGCACAGACCGCACCACCACAATTTTGTCGACATACTGGTACTTTCTCCAGATTTTTTCTTCTTTTTTGAGTGGGACTTTCTCGAGTTCTTGGCAATCGAATGAAGCAGGATGCATGCGGGCCATGGCGGGCGTGGGGGGAAGAAATTAGTTACCTTCTTTGACCTTGAGGATGGCCTCGTAGAGCGGCTTCTGGTTCTTCCGCTTGAAGGTCTGCAGCCGTCGCAACCAAGAGCACGGAGCAGTCAGTCAATGGACGAACACGAGCCGATGCGAGGAGATCGAAGGGGGCGACGGAATGGCGGCGGAACGGCCGAAGGTGATAAAGGCAGGCGAACGGGCGTCGGAGGGATGACGGATTACCTTGCCGAGGTAGTGGAGGCATCGCTCGGCGAGGAGGGAGATGAGCACGATGATGGAGCAGACGAGCGCGACGATCCACGTGGGCGTGAACTCGAGCGTCGCCGCCTCCTCCTCGCCGTGCTCCGCCATGATCCGCCCCCCACACCCTCCGCGACGGCGACGGAGGAAAGAGAGAGAGACGTTAGAGAAAGTACTGGAAGGAGCTGGGCTGGGGGAGGGGCGCCGCGTCCTGTAGCTTATTATAGCGGTGGCACGGCAGCAGTTTGTCTCCGATAGGTGGCTGGGCGCGGCGGGGCGGGGGTGGGGAGGGGGGAGGTAGCTAGCCGTCGTTTGCTTAGCTCTTAAGCGCTGGCGGTAGGCGTTTCCGCCATTAATACTTCAGTTCGCATGATATACTACCGTGGATGCCATTGAAAGTTATGCCTTCAATTACGTCCTGAATTTGCATGCTCGCGGCTAAAGTTAGCGAGGAAAACAGTGTGGCGCACGCCTGAGGCTCAAGCTTAGCGTCAAAGGTAGTATGCCTTCATTACCTTCCTAAACTGAGTCAGTGGAAAATCAGTGGCACGCGCTGCGCAAGCCACGCCGTGGGCAGACACGTCGGTTTGAATTGGAGTGATGCTGCTAGTCTAGTCCGCGCGAGACAGCAACCGGCGGCTGTCGCCGCGCGCGTGACCCTGCCGTGCCGACGCGGCCGGCGACTAGTAGCAACGTAGCTCTCGACGGAGCCAGTTGCGGCCTCCTCAGAAGTCGTGATCACCGCCGGTGGTAGAGTGGAGTCGTTCAACGGGGCGAGTGGATGGGGGCCAGCCGTCTGGCCGGGTGGGGACGGAGCGTCAGCGGCAGCGTGCGCGGCGCAGCAGCAGCGACGCGTGCACGCGAGGACACACGGGACGGGATGGTTGACAGGCACGCGTCCGGCCAGCGTCACGGGCCATCGAGCGTGCCACCGGGGACACGCCGAGCGGAACAGATGTTGGCAGGCAACGCCCGGCCGATCGCTGTTACTGCCGCCGGTGACCAGACCAAGTCCACCGCCGCTGGTGTCTGGCTGGAGGGGACTGGACGCCCGCCGGCCACGGCGCGTGGCGACCGCGGGTTGGACCGGCTCGCGGCGGAGCGGCCCGCTTTGTGATTTGTATGCGACGACGGAAAAGCAGAAATAAAAGTCGGTCCGTTTCGAAAATTATTCCACGTACTACGTAGTAGACTACGGAGTACAGTACTACGGTAGTGACGCGTGCCCCTCCTGACGCTCCATTTGCTGCTTCGTGGAGCACCTCATCGCTGGCATGGCCATATTCTGACCGTGCCAGCATTTGCGGGGCTTGGTTTAGTGCCAATTGGCCAAGCACGTCGTTTGGGATTCTCAAAGGACTAGAGACCACGTCCATCTGTGGTTTTGTACGAGATGTTTTGGTTGCGTCCTGCGTGTTATGATAACCAATGCCATGTGGATGGCACACCGGCCGGAAGGCCATGGCTTTCCTTATCATGCTTGTCGGTTGAGTCATTTGAAACAAAAGAAATGCTAGAGTTTTCAAGAAGAAATCAACTCTAACATGCTACATTCTCAATCTTATCCAAGACGAAGCTAAACTTTGGGTCCCCGCTAGAGCTAGGCACTTGAGTCTCATCATGTCGCGAGAGTTGTTTCGATGGATTTGTTGTGGAGCCATTATTTTATACTCTAAAACTCTTTCCTTGATTAATGAATGAGGCTAGTCTTTTGCCTCTGTTTAAAAAAAAAAGATTACACTACTATTGGGATTACAAAAAGTGTAGCAATAGTCGAAACACATGATGGCAGTATCACACCAATTGGCATCCAACATGATTTTGTCTACATTGATTCTTATTTTTTTAAACAGAAGCAAAAGATTTGCGTCATCTATTAATTATGTAGAAAAAATGCCGAGATAATTAACAGAAAACGGTGTGGAAGCAAAATATTCTTATCAATAGATATGAATAGAAGGAGAAGTTTCTCTAGTTGTTGTCAAAATGAAAATTAGGACAAAAATCCCTTACAAAATACAGTGCAAATGAATCATTAAAAAACCATGCATGTTTTAATTGTAAAAACATCAACATAGGAAATCCCCTCAAATATACAATAATTCTATTACTCCCTCCGTTCACTTTTGTAAGTCGTTTCAGACAACTTAAAATAGGTTGTTTTGCACATTGTCTGAAATGCCTTTAAGATCTTATAAAAATGAACAAAGGGAGTAGAACAAATCTTAATGTACATCTTGGTTTATTATTTAGCAATCACTTTGGTTTATTTACATTCAGTTGGTAGTGATAAGGATATGCACAAGGTGAGTCATTCACCTTTTCAGCTGCAGAGTGCATATGGTGTCCCGCTCAAGTCGTTGCACATTCTACTTAGTATTCCTTATTAAAAAAAAGTCGGTTCACACATTAAATGTGTCTGTGTCAGTTTCTTCTTCCAGCTTTTGCCACCTCAACAGGCACTGTCCGGTAGCCAATTTTTGCAGGAAGCCGGGACGAGGTAGTACCGTGGGAAGGTCACCTGCTACGTATAAATTTGGAGCCTCGCTTCGTGAGATCACACTGAGCTGGGAGGCTGCTAAAACTACGGAGCTCGGTTGCCGCTAATTCATGACGCTAACCACGGTCGCCGGTGCCGAATGCGAAGTTCTTGTTGGGCCATTGCCAAAATCAGTACGGCACTTCATCAAGTTGAGGGGATTATATGCCTCGGAAAGAAAAGTTTAGGGAATCATACCACGTACTAATAGAGTACCGTAGTAACGCGTGCTCCTCCTGACGCTCTCCATTTGCTGCTTGAGTACTTTGTCGCTGGCAATGAGCCAATGACCATATTCTTTATTTTTAGAGCACGCAAATTGCGTGTCTCAAGGCATCTCCAACACTGATCCGCGAATATGTTTCGGCATTCGTCTGCGGACATGAGACCAGTCCACAGACACAAGTGCGTGAACCGGTCATTCATGCTGTCCGCATATATTTCAACCACCGTCTGAAATAAGCAGACGGAATTCATGCAAATATGATGGATTTCATTAAAGTACGAATAGAAAATAGCACAAATCATGCATACATAGCATGCAAATAAAGTCTAGTACAACAATAGTTCAAATTCAACGAGATTAAACGGATTTTAAACTAATTTTTCATGAATGGATCATCCTGTCCCACACATACTGCCCCTTCAGATTTTATCCAACAATGTGTGTACTTAAATGATCGTCCTCTATTTTATGGTACATCATGGCAGCGCGTATGGGCTACACAATGTGTAGAGCAATATTGAATGAATGAATGAGTGAATCAATCAATCACACAATTACAGTGCGATATTTTGAATAGGCCAACAAAGTTTGAGGTCATTTTGAGTTGTTTAAATTTATTTTAGTATTTAAATGGGCATATTAAGTGCCACCGGTCCACTTTAATAATTGCTAGGGGCAAAATGGAAAGTCAAATGAGAATTGGTTTCTTCATGAAAAATACGTGGGGATTATTTGGAATATTATCAACATTTTTGTTTTACCGTTTGAAGAAATAATATTTTGACTTGCTATTTGAATTGGAATATGAATTGAATTTGGAACAACTCGCATTTAAGCTTCACAAAACATGATGTCTTGGCATAATTAGAGAAAATCATTGTAATTATGCCAACACATCATGATGTCTTGGCATAATTATAACACAAAACATGATGTCTTGGCATAATTATAGGAGACCCATGCTATTACAGGGGTGTTATAGCATGGTCTCCTATATATTGAGTTAGAGTTTTGGCTCCACTCACTACTTGCACCATCATCATAGTCTACTCAATCATGAACGCTAGGGTGCATCGGCGAGCGGGAAAGTAGGTCTCCGGAACCTCATGCCCTTGTGATCCTACTGCAGGAGAGGGCGGATTAGTTTTTGAGGAAGCACCTCAAGCGACTACTTGCGTTCTTCGCCGTGGGCTGTCTACCACCAAGATCAGGCACTGTTGCACGCCATCGTCACTAAAGTCTGCTTCAACTGGTCTTCGCCAACTCGTCTGGAACAACATCGCCTCTGTGGCAACCATCACTACTCCATCTGCAACCAATCAATATGTGTCCCGTGGCATGATCCAATCTTTTATTTTGGCTACTGTTGCATGTGCGATGCTTATCACTATGTATCCCCTGATCTGATTTGATATTTTATTATAACTATTGTTGCATGTGCGATGATGTTGTTTGTGATGGTTCATCTAGCATGTTAGATTTATCCATGCTAATCGTTTTTCTATTGTAGTCATGATTTATTTAAATGAAATCCCTACAAAGTCTAAGCTCCTAGGAAATGGAGAGTTGAAATGAGGTCGGGAGGTCCCTTCTCGAGACGAGGTAGGCACGGAAACCTCCCCTCCCTCTCCAGCCTCCCCCGCCGCCGCCTCGGGGCACGGGCGGGCAAAGCCCGACCGGTGCCGGCAGTGGCGGGGCCCTCGCGTTCCCATGGTGGCCGGAGCTGGCGCGGCGTGGCTCCTCCATCCCGGGCATGGCGCGGGCGCCGGGCGTCGCGGTGCGGTGGCGGACGGGGTCGTGGTGGGTTCCGATGCTTTCTGCCGGGCTTCGGCGGCGCGGCTTGTGGCGGGGCATGCGGTGGAAGCTGCGGCGATGGGGATGGCGGGCCAAATCCACGTGGCGGCGGCTGCTCACGGTGCGGGCCGGGGGCGGCATCGTTAGGGGAGTGCTCCTAGCTACGACGACTGTCCTAGGCTCCTGGCCGGCTGGCAGCGCGGGCCTAGGTGGCTCTGGCTGGTCGGCTTGGCTCAGTTCTCAGGCGGGGCAGATGGCGTCGGGGTGGGGGGCTCTGCTCTGCCGGGACGTTCGGGTCTCGATTGGGGCAGAGAGGCGGGGCACGCTTCGTAGGTGTGTAGTGACGTGGCTGTTGCGACAGTGCAGGCGGCGCGAGGAGGCGGTGGCGACCTCCTTGTCCTAGATGTGTACGGGGGCAGGTGCAGATCTAGGGTTTGTGCTCAGGCAGGCCAGATCTGGGCCCGGGGGTGGATCGAAGTGTGTGCTTAAGGTAGGAGAGGTCGGGCTTGGCCCGGGGTGTGTCTGCGGGTGGTGCTTGTGCTCTCCTTGTGGGCGTGGTGGTTGGAGGTGGGGAATGCACCCTCGTAGACCGAAAGCGGAAGCGTTTAGTAACGCGGTTGATGTAGTCGAACGTCTTCACGATCCAACCGATCCAAGTACCGAACGTACGACACCTCCGTGTTCAGCACACGTTCAGCACGATGACGTTCCTCGAGCTCTTGATCCAGTTGAGGACGAGGGAGAGTTCCGTCAGCACGACGGCGTGGCAACGGTGATGATGAAGTTACCGACAGAGAGCTTCTCCTAAGCACTACGACGATATGACCGAGGTGTTGAACTGTAGAGGGGGGCACCGCACACGGCTAAAAGATTGTCTGTTGTGTTTTGGGGTGCCCCCTGCCCCCGTATATAAAGGAAGGAGGAGGAGGTCGGCGGCCAGGGAGGAGGCGCGCCAGGGGGAGTCCTACTAGGACTCCAAACCTAGTAGGAATCGCCCCCCCTTTTCCTAATCCAAGAGGGGGAAGGAGAGAAGGAGAGGGAGAGGGGAAGGAAGGGGGGCGCCCCCTCCCCTAGTCCAATTCGGACTGCCCTTGGGGGGAGGGGCGCTGAGGGAGTCCTAGATTAAGGGGTCCTCGGACGACCATACTATGAAACATGGGCCGGACTAATGGGCTACGAAGATACAAGACAGAAGACTTCTCCCCGTGTACGGATGGGACTCTCCTTTGCGTGGATGGCAAGCTTAGCGTTCGGATATGTAGATTCCTTCCTTTGTAAACCGACTCTGTACAACCCTAGGCCCCTCCGGTGTCTATATAAACCGGAGGGTTTAGTCCGTAGAGGCAATCATAATCACAATCATATAGGGTAGACTTCTAGGGTTTAGCCACAACGATCTCGTGGTAAATCAAGTCTTGTAAGCCTCATACTCATCAATATCAATCAAGTAGGACGTAGGGTATTACCCCCATCAAGAGGGCCTGAACCTGGGTAAAGCATCGTGTCCCCTGCCTCCTGTTACCGTCGACCTTAGACGCACAGTTCGGGACCCCCTACCCGAGATCCGCCGGTTTTGACACCGACATTGGTGCTTTCATTGAGAGTTCCACTGCGTCGTCACCAGAAGGTTCGATGGCTCAATCAATCATCTATAACAATGCTGCCCTGGGGAAGGTTTTCCTCCCCGGTCAGATCTTTGTGTTTGGCGGCTTCGCACTGCGGTCCAACTTGCTTGGCCATCTAGAGCAGATCAACAGCTACGCCCCAGGTCACCAGATTAGTATTGGAAACTTGGACTATGTCGCTGACATTCGAGGAGACTTGATCTTCCAAGGATTCACGACCCCAACCTCCGCTCTGGCCTTAGAGCCGGAGCGCGTCGCCAGGTCCGAAGACGGGATTTCTAAACCCGCTGGACTATTTGTGGCTACTAAGCCCAGTAAAGGAGAGCCGGAGGAAGCAGTGTCGTCGGCAACCATCACAAAGGCGGACTCTTCCCCGGACACTGGCTCCGAACTCTCGGAGTCAGCATCGTGTGAGCTCGGCCGAGGAATCCCCTTCCCCCGTACTCCATGGATTCTCTTCTCCCTGGCCAAACCTCGCCTTTAAGTGAGGCTCTGGACTTGATGTGATCCCTCGTCATTACGAAGGAGCAACATTCGAACTACGCCCAGCCCGGACTAGGGGCTGAGAATGGGGAAATTTACGTCCCACCCACCACCCACTTCATCGCCACTGTCGAGGACTTAACTGACATGCTTGATTACAACTCCGAAGACATCAATGGTATGGACGACGATGCCAGAGAAGAGCAGGCCCAAAACCCGCCATTTACCATACGCTGGACGGCCACCTCTTCGTATGACATGTACATGGTGGATACACCCGAGGGTGACGGCGATGATGAGAAAAATCCAGTAGAGGATAAACCTCCCGAGATACAACCAAAACACTGATGGCGCCGCTCTAAATCATGCCGCAGCAAAGACAGCAATACTGGCACGAGAGACAACAATACTTGGGACGACGCCGAAGACCAAGAAAACCCCGTTGAGCAAAACTCTAAAGAAGAAGATCGAGAGGATGGGCAAGTTAGCCCTGATGAACAGCCTGCAGACGAAGACTCGGAGGACAGTAATTACCTTCCACTCTCCGAGTATGGGGTGAGCCTCGGCGACGAAGACTTTATCATGCCTGAGGAACCTCTCGAGTAGGAGCGCTTTAAGCAACGGCTAATTGCCACTGCAAGGAGTCTGAAAAAGAAACAACAACAACTTCAAGCTGATCAAGATCTACTCAACGACAGATGGAGTAATGCCTTGGCAGCCGAGGAATACGGCCTCATGCACCCAACCAAAAGTTACCCGAAGTGTAAACTGCTGCCCCAATTTGACGACGAGGCCCTCGAGCCTGCGCCATCAGTGCGTAATGCGGCTGACCGACCACCTCGTGGCCGGGAAAAAATGACAACTAAAGCCAAACACCAGCCCATACTACCTTGCTGTAAAGGTAGAGATATAACAGCTCGGGGATACACATATGACCTGCGGCAGGACCTGAAGAATAAAGTAGGTTCGGCCAGGTCGATCTACGGATCGCGGGGGCACGCCCCGACGCGCGACGATGGCCATCAAGCCAAACATGAAAAGCATAATCACGCCCGGGCCGAAAGTTGCAGACGGACTCCATTCGAACTACATCACGACCTAGCCCGATATAGAGGCGCCATACACCCCCTCTGCTTCACTGATGAAGTAATGGAGCATGAATTCCCAGAAGGGTTTAAACCCGTAAATATCGAATCATATGATCGAACAACAATCCCACAATATGGATTGAGGACTTTCTTCTCCATATTCATATGGCCCACGGTGATGATCTTCATGCCATCAAATACTTCCCGCTAAAACTCAAGGGACCAGCTCGACACTGGTTGAACAGCCTGCCCGAAAACTCCATTGGCAGCTGGGAGGACTTGGAAGACGCCTTCCGCGACAACTTCCAAGGCACATACATCCGACCCCCGGATGTCGATGACTTAAGTCACATATTTCAACAGCCCGGAGAGTCAGCCAGGAAATTCTGGACAAGGTTCTTAACTAAAAAGAACCAGATCGTCGACTGCCCGGATGCTGAAGCCCTAGCGGCCTTTAAGCACAGCATCCGCGACGAATGGCTCGCCCGACACCTCAGACAAGAAAAGCCAAAGTCCATGGCGGCCCTCACGACACTTATGACCCGCTTTTGTGCGAGTGAAGATAGTTGGCTAGCCTGTAGCAATCATAATGCAAGAGAACCTGGCACCTCCGAAGCCAAGAATAGCAACGGCAAGCCCCCACGCAACAGGCATAAGCGTCGAAACAATGGCGACAATACTGATGACACGACAGTCAATGCCGGATTCAGTGGCTCCAAGTTCGGTTAGCGGAAGAAGCCATATAAAAGGAACAATTCGGGCTCTTCCAGCCTGGACTGCATACTCGATCGTCCATGTCAGATCCACGGCACCCCTGATAAACCAGTCAATCATACCCACCGGAGTTGTTGGGTCTTCAGGCAGGCCGGCAAGTTAAATGCCGAAGACAAGGAGAAGGAGGCGCAAAGCGAGAATGGCCGGCAAGTTAAATGCTTGATAAGGTCGCTTTGTACTTCTGCTGTTAATTCGGCGGCCCTAGCAGTAGAAGTACAGAGCGACCTTATCAAGCAGAACCTTAATTCGGCGGCCAAGCTCCCGGACACTGTCAAACGAGTCTGTACTACTCTGCAGCAGGACAGCCCAGCCCATCAGGAGCTCGACTAGCAATTCGGCCTCCGTCTCAGTCCCGACCAAATGGCGGCGTACGTACCGCGCGTACATAACTACGCACTCAAAATACCATGAGCATGGACGGAGGCGTAACTTGATTGTGGTCCATCATACGGCTCCCACACATACTTTTCCTTTTCTTTTTTACCATTTTTTGGTCTCTTCTCCACAGGCCCCTCTCGACGGCCTGATCACCGGTACTTTTGAAGGACGGATATACCAAGGCGGCAAGCAGCACAAGCATGTGGGGGAATCTCTAGATGTTCTTCTTGACGATCATTCTACATATTTTCAGGACCCGCACGCAACTCCCCCTTGGTCTTGGCATGTTAAATAGCCCTGTTGCTTATCACACTATTTGTACAAATACGCTTTGACGTATTATTCAAATTATAAGGGAAACGGTTTGCGGCCCAACCTACGTGGCACTAGCTTACTACTTCATTTTATTTTGCTATTCTTATCGATTGCACCCGTACACTTTGGTACGCTTTAATTCGCCAGGGGCTTTATTATGCTCCATTCTACGACAACAAAGTCCGAACACTTCTTATAGTACAGTTCGGCACCCCGAATTTTAGCATTATATGCATCGGCTCCAAATCATGTCTTTGGTCAATAGTTGGGTTGCCCGGCTCCTGTGCTTGCTACCTTACGTTCCATCCTATCGGCTAGGGTAGTAAATGGAGAACTACTGCGATTGTGTTTCTGGTTTATCCGAGCAAACACCTCAGTACAGAAAGCCGAAAACTGGCTGTCATGATACGCCGAGAGCTGGTCAACTATTCGGAGGTTACAAATCTTTTGCGATTTTTTCCTCTGCATAGTAACGCTGTAACATGCGGCTACTCATCTTCCGTTCAAAAAAGATCCAACGCTAGTGGTTAGCCCAAGTAGAAACAACCCACCGCTATATAGACTTGGGGCACGGATGGGGCTATGGCGGGGGAAAATTAGGGATTTGGCAGGACGCGTCCTGCTCTCCCGCGCAGCGGACGAGACGATGGAGGGCGGCCGTCGCCGTGGCAGAGGAGAGGAAGGCGAGCTGCCAAACAGGGGAGAGGAAAGAAAGCTGCGCCCCACGGTGGAAGCAAGGTAGCCCAAGGCCGTCGCCGAGGAGAGCAAAAATGGGCGCCGCGGCCGCGGAGGGGAGGGGCGCCGCCGCCATCGAGGAGAATGGCGAGGGGCTGAGCCGTCGCTGCAGAGGAGGGAGGAGAGCCACTGCACCGCGAGATTCCACGCGAACCTCTCCAGATGAATCTGTAGTGAGTCCCTTGTTTCACCTTCAGGCTAAACATCTACTGAAATTTTACTTTCTGAAGATGGTCTTACTCCCTCATCAAATCAGCTTTACAAATGCTCTAAAGTACTGCTTGAATGCTTGTTTTTTATCTAAATAAAAGTGCAAATTTGCAGCATATTTTCATGGATTTGGCATATCCTTTATATTAAACAACACCCTTGACCTGCATCTCTGAAACTGTAGCTTATTTGATGCTTCTCTGCATGTTTATGGTGGTCATGCCATGATGAGTAGGTTCAGTTTATGAAGTAGTGTGCACATGAAGCCTAATCATGTTTATGTACTGATCTCAGCATGCATTTCAATTTAGAGATGTTTCTATGCTTCCTTATTTTTGCATCCTGGCTTGTCTTTTTGAATTTTTGCAGAGTTTGGGTATTATGCAATTGTGAAAGTGTTGTGTAATGGCAGAAATTGGCAAGAGGATACCTGAAGTTGGTATGAAATTCAGAGATTCGAATGAGGCTTGGGTGTTTTGGGTAGAATATGGGGGTCACATAGGCTTTGATGTAAGGAAAAGATGCACCAACAAAAGCAAATTTGATGGAAAGGTGACTTCATGCAGATTTGTGTGTTCCAATGAGGGTCTTAGAAAGAAATGTCAAACCGATCATGAGCCAAAGCATTTTAGAGCTGAAACAAGAACTGATTGTAAAGTTCGGATGGTTATTACATTGGATCGAGCAACAGAAAATTATGAAGTTACTGATGTTGTATTGGAACACAACCACTACCTTCAATTGCCACAAACCCACCACTGGTTGGCATCACAAAGGAAGATTTCAGACCTGCAAGCTTTTGAGATAGAAACCGTTGATGATTCTGGAATTATGCCATAAGCCGCACATGAGTTTGCTTGTCATCAAGTTGGCGGCCCGCTTAACCTTGGTTACACTTGCCGTGACCAAATGAATCATTTGCGAAGCAAGCGACAGAGGGAGTTGGCTTATGGATAGGCTGGAAGTATGTTGAAGTTTTTTCGTGACAAAATAGCCGAGAATCCATCATTCCAATATGCTTTGCAGTTGGATTGTGAGGAGAATATAGCCAACATATTCTGGGTTGATGCTAAAATGCTACTTGACTATGCACACTTTGGTGATGTTGTCACATTTGACACTACATTTGGCACAAACAAAGAGTATAGGCCATTTGGTATTTTTCTTGGTCTCAACCAGTTTAGAGAAACAACCATCTTTGGTGCTGCATTGATGTTTGATGAAACACGTGGCTTATTTATATGGCTATTTGAGACATTTCTAGCTTCACATAATGGAAGGCAGCCTAGGACAATTTATACAGATCAAGATGTAGCAATGGGAAAAGCCATAGAGAAAGTTTTCATGGAATCATACCATGGATTGTGCACCTTTCACATAATGCAAAATGCTTGCAAACATTTATCTCCAGTAAAGGGTGACGAGGAAGATGAACGGGAAGAGAGAGATGAAGTGGAGGATGAAGAAGAAGAGTCCCATATTCTCAAAGATTTTAGTGCTTGTATGTATGGCTATGAGGACAAGACAACATTTGAAGAAGCGTTTGACAATATGAGGCTAAAAGTGCATAAACAAACCTGGTTGGATAGCATCTACAAGGTGAAATAAAAATGGGTTGAATGTTATATGAGAGATGTCTTTAGTTTGGGAGTGAGGAGTACACAATTAAGTGAGAGCTTCAACAATGCCTTGAAGAATCATTTGAAATCAGATTTTCATATTGTTCAATTCTTGATGCATTTTGAGAGGACGGTGGAAGTAAAAAGGAGAAAGGAATTGGACTCTGAATTTGAGGCGAGGAAGAAGTTGCCAAGAATTAAGATGTGCACACCTATGTTGGTGCAAGCAAGCAAAGTGTACACTCCCATTATTTTTGAAGCTTTTCAAGGTGAGTATGAAAGATCAATGGCTGCATGATGTAGAGTATTGGATGGAAATAACAAATTTGTTGTTGCTATTGGGAGTTTGCATGGTGATTTGCAATTTGAGGAGGAGCGCATAGTGATAGGTGATCCTTCGACCCAAACGGTTTCATGTAGTTGTGGAATGTTTAATAGGACAGGGATATTATGTGGACATGGTCTAAAAGTTCTTGATTTGATGAATATAAAGACATTGCCAACACATTATGTCTTAAAGAGATGGACTAGAGAAGCACGCAATGGAAGTATACAAGATAGGCAAGGAAGGAACATGATAGAAAATCCAAAATTGGAAGCTCAACTTAGATACAAGGAGCTGTCTCACAAGTTTCATAATATGGCACATAAAGTAGCCAACTCTCCGGAATGTTGTGGGCTACTGGAAAGTGCACTTGATTCCGTTGCTCCACGCATCGATGATTTACTCAATGCAGCCACTAGTGCTATGAGTGAACCATATAAAGACAAAGAAAATGTTGATCCACGGGTGCAGCAAATAGATGAGTTGCTTAGTTCTGCACGGCTGAAGAAAAAAGAGGTTCACTCATAAGTTAAGGAGAAAGAAAAATTGGCTTGATAAGTTTCTCAAGGGGAAGCGCAAACCAACTAAAGCTACCACACCAACAAAAAAGGGAGCAAAGGTATGTTGCAAATGGTACATGATATGTTGTTTTGTTCCTTTTTAAACTAATTACTATGCTTTTCATTGGCAGAAACAAAAGAAAAAAGATGGTGTGCAACAAAAGGAAAAATATGATGTGGAGTCTCAAGTACAAGTCAAGAAGTGTGAAAACAACAAAGGGGCAAATCTGGATCCTCAAGAGAGTAGTGGCATCATCAGCTTCACCCAGCTCTTGACGGCTCCAACTTGTGGCGATGTTTATCTGTTCTAGCATGCTAGTCTGTTAGATAGTATTTTGGACATGGTTAACTATAGTATTTTGGGGCTAACCATATTTTGTGGCCAAATTGTACAAGTGAAATGGCAAAATTTCACCACTTCAATCATTGTTTCAGTAATAGCATTTGCTTCTGAAATTGTACAATTGCTTCTGAATTTCAATGATAAGTGGATCAGAAATTTGAAGAATACTGTTTATCTCATTAGTAAAACTTGTTGATATTTGTTCACTGACTGAAAAACTGCTGCTTATCTCATTAGTAATATTGTTGCTGTTTGCTAACTGTTGTGGTTTGTTAACTGAAAAACTGCAGCTTATCCTAGTACTAAAACTGACTGAAAAACTGATGCTTATCTCAGTACTAAAACAACTACTATTTGTTAACTGGCTAAAAAAACTGTTGTTGTTTCATCCTACTCTGTACCTTATATATATGGCAGCAGCACTGGACTAAAAACAGACTAAAAAAGTGAACTCTATTTTGGTTGGACTGGACTAGATGGCCGCCTTGTTCCTAAGTAAGAGAGTTTTCTACTTGAGAGGATGCTGTCAGTTGGATCTTTTTTGAACGGCAGATGGGTAGCCGCATGTTACAGCGTGACTGTGCAGAGGAATGTCACCTGATCTCAGTCCATGTTTTGGTTGCGTCTTGCGTGCTATGATAACCAATGCCATGTGGATGGCACACCCGAAGGCCATGGCTTCCCTTATCATGCTTGTCGGTTGAGTCATTTGAAACGAGAGAAATGCTAGAGTTTTCAGGAAGAAATCAACTCTAGCATGCTACATTTTCAATCTTATCCAAGACGAAGCCAAACTTTGGGTCCCCGCTGGAGCTAGGCACTTGAGTCTCATCATGTCGCGAGATTCGTTTTGATGGATTTGTTGTCGGACGGGATATGTTGTGGAGCAATTATTTTATACTCTAAAACTCTTCTCCTTGATTAATGAATGAGGCTAGTCTTTTGCCTCTGTTTCAAAAAAGATTGCACTACTATTGAGATTACAAAAAGTGTAGCAATAGTCGAAACACATGATGGCAGTATCACACCAATTGACATCCAACATGATTTTGTCTACATCGATTCTTATTTTTTTAAACGGAGACAAAAGATTTGCGTCATCTATTAATTATGTAGAAAAAATTGCCGAGATAATTAACAGAAAATGGTGTGGAAGCAAAATATTCTTATCAGTAGATATGAATAGAAGGAGAAGTTTCTCTAGTTGTTGTCAAAATAAAAATTAGGACAAAAATTCCTTACAAAATACAGTGCAAATGAATCATTAAAAAACCATGCATGGTTTAATTGTAAAAACATCAACATGGGAAATTCCCTCAAATATACAATATTTCTATTACTGCCTCCGTTCACTTCTGTAAGTCGTTTCAGACAACTCAAAATAGGTTGTTTTGCACATTGTCTGAAATGCCTTCAAGATCTTATAAAAATGAACAGAGGGAGTAGAACAAATCTTAATGTACATCTTGGTTTATTATTTAGCAATCACTTTGGTTTATTTGCATTCAGTTGGTAGTGATAAGGATATGCACAAGGTGAGTCCTTCACCTTTTCAGCTGCAGAGTGCATATGGTGTCCCGCTCAAGTCGTCGCACATTCTACTTAGTATTCCTTATCAAAAAAGTCAGTTCACACATCATGTGTCTGTGTCAGTTTCTTCTTCCAGCTTTCGCCACTTTTTTTTTGAATAAAAAGGTAGAGCATTTTCTACCTTATGCATTCAAAACCGGTAGGGTACCCGAATGACCAGAGTCATTTACATGAAAGTGATGTTAACGCCGCACACTTTGTGCAGCAGGTCATCACCAAACCTAGAAAAGGATACAAAGCAGAAAGGTTGGGAAGGAGAGGCGAAAGAAGAAAAGGCTAAGTAGGATCAAGTGCATTTGCCCAGGGAGAAAAATTATATCCATCGTGTGGTTTAGCAAGCAGGATCCATAGTTTGAGTAGCTCAGTAACCTTGTTGCATAGTTGCCTCTCATTCCAAAAGGATCCATGAAACACCTGATCATTCCTGGCGCTCCAAAGGGCGACTACGCATGCTGTGAACAAAATGTGCCACTTATTGCCGTGTCGAGCCCGCGACTGCTGCGAACACAGGAGCTCTCTTGTTTCAATGGATGACGCGGCAAGGTCTTGCATCCCTAGCTTGGACCAGAGGGACTACGCCAGCTTGCAATGTAACAGGATGTGGTGCATTGTCTCTGCGGCCGGGCATAGATCACACCCGTTGTGTGCAACGAGTTTGTCCCAATGCTTTTTAAGCATATTGTCGCGAGTGTTGTGTCTGTCTTGAAGGGCAATCCATAGGAAAACACGGTGCCTGTGTGGTATGATCTTGTCCCAAATATACTTGGCTGTCGGACAAGTCTTTCCTCTAAAGGTGAACAGCTAGTAGAAATAAGAGGTGGTGACAGACTTGTGTCTTAGAAGGGGCTCCCTCACATCTGGCATACCTTCATGTGGATGAATATTATGCAGCAACTCGAGCATGTTGTGAAGCTCCTGAGTTACTATGGAAGAGAGGTTTGGATGTAGCTGAATGCTCCATTGTCCATCTCTAAACTGGGAAGCCACTGTGCAAAACTTGGACGTGGAGAAGGAGAAAAGAGCCGGGAAACATGCCATGAGCCAACCATGTTCGAGCCAATGGTCATGCCAGAAAGCAGTGCCCTGTCCGTCCCCAACCTTGCATTTGGTAGCCTCGATAACCGTACGCAAGGTGGACCTGAAACCTCTCCAGATGGCTGTGTCCCAGTTTTGTGGAGACCAAGAGATTTCCTTGTGATAATATGCGTGTGCAAACCAGCTGTAGCACGGCACGTCGCGTTGCTGCAAGATCATTGCCATGAACTTGCAAACAAGGACCCTGTTGTGTGCTGCAATGTCTCTCACCCCCAAACCTCCATGTTCTTTTGGCAAAGTGACCACATCCCAAGCGACTAGGCAATGCCCTCCACTGACTTGGTTTTTCCCTTGCCATAAGAAGCCCCTTAGGATTTGCTCGACCTTGTCTAGCGATTGCTGTGGCCATAGAAAACAGCTCATGAAGTAACTGGGGATCGCTGCCAACACTGTGTTGACCAAGGTGAGGCGGCCCCCCCAAGACAGAAAGGTTGCGAGCCATCCAGACAGAAGCTTGTCTACTTTATGAATTACTATCAACAACAATCCATGAGTGATCTTGTTGAGAGAGAGGGGTAGTCCCAAGTACGTGCATGGGAAAGCCGAGACCTGACATTGTAGAATATCTGCTATACTTTGACAAGTCAGATCGTCTAGGCAGACTCGCATGATAGTGCTTTTATGATAGTTGATCTTAAGTCCGGTGAAATCACTGAAAGCTTGTAGAATCCGTTTGATAACCTGTGCTTGTTGGATATCTCCTTGCATTAAGATCAGTGTGTCGTCAGCATACCGCAGGAGCGGGCAGGGGCCATCGCCCCCAAGAGGATGGTTGAGGTTTCCTGCTTGGTGTTCCTTTTGGCAGAGCTGTTGCAAAACGTCGGCTTCCAGGATGAAGAGGTAGGGAGAGAGGGTGTCCCCTTGCCTTAGACCACGCCTTAACATGATTTTCTCTCCGGCAGATCCATTGATAACTATCCTGGACGAACTAGTTGATAGGATGTCAACATGCAGTGTTTGGTAGCCAATTTTTGCAGGAAGCCGGGACGAGGTAGTACCGTGGGAAGGTCACCTGCTACGTACAAATTTGGAGCCTCGCTTCGTGAGATCACACTGAGCTGGGAGGCTGCTAAAACTACGGAGCTCGGTCGCTGCTAATTCATGACGCTAACCACCGTCGCTGGTGCCGAATGCGAAGTTCTTGTTGGGCCACTGCCGAAATCAGTACGACACTTCATCAAGTTGAGGGGATTATATGCCTCGGAAAGAAAAGTTTAGGGAATCATACCACATACTAATAGAGTACCATAGTAACGCGTGCTCCTCCTGACGCTCTCCATTTGCTGCTTGAGTACTTTGTCGCTGGCAATGAGCCAATGACCATATTCTTTATTTTTAGAGCCCGCAAATTGCGTGTCTTAGGGCATCTCCAACACCGACCCGCAAATTTGTTCCGGCATCCGTCTGCGGACATGGGACCAGTTCACGGACATAAGTGCGTGAACCGGTCATTCATGCTGCCAGCATATATTTCAACCATCATTTGAAATAACCAGACGGAATTCATGCATGACGGATTTCATTAAAGTATGAATAGAAAATAGCACAAATCATCCATACATAGCATGCAAATAAAGTCTAGTACAACAATAGTTCAAATTCAACGAGATTAACCGGATTTTAAACTAGTTTTTCATGAATGGATCATCCTGTCCCACACATACTGCCCCTTCTGATTTATCCAACAATGTGTGTACTTAAATGATCGTGCTCTATTTTGTGGTACATCATGGCAGCGCGTATGGGCTACACAATGTGTAGAGCAATATTGAATGAATGAATGAATCAATCAATCAATCACACAATTACAATGCGATATTTTGAAAATTTTGAATTGTTTAAATTTATTTTAGTATTTAAATGGGCATATGAACTGCTACTCATCCACTTTAATAATTGCTAGGGGCAAAATGGGAAGTCAAATGAGATTGGTTTCTTCATGAAAAATACGTGGGGATTATTTGGAATATTATCAACATTTTTGTTTTACTATTTGAAGAAATAATATTTTGACTTGCAATTTGAATTGGAATATGAATTGAATTTGGGACAACTGGTATTTAAGCTTCACAAAACATGATGTCTTGGCATAATTAGAGAAAATCATTGCTATGCCAAGACATCATGATGTCTTGGCATAATTATAACACAAAACATGATGTCTTGGCATAATTATAGGAGACCCATGCTATTACAGGGGTGTTATAGCATGGTCTCCTATATATCGAGTTAGAGTTTTGGCTCCACTCACTACTTGCATCATCATCATAGTCTACTCAATCATGAACGCTAGGGTGCATCGGCGAGCGGGAAAGTAGGTCTCCGAAACCTCATGCCCTTGTGATCCTACTGCAGGAGAGGGCAGATTAATTTTTGAGGAAGCACCTCAAACGACTACTCGCGTTCTTCGCCGTGGGCTGTCTACCACCAAGATCAGGCGTTGTTGCACGCCATTGTCACTAAAGTCTGCTTCAACCGGTCTTTGCCAACTCGTCGAGAACAACATCGCCTCCGTGGCAACCATCACTACTCCATCTGCAACCAATCAGTATGTGTCCCGTGACATGATGCAATCTTTTATTATGGCTACTGTTGCATGTGCAATGCTTATCACTATGTATCCCCTGATCTGATTTGATATTTTATTATAACTATTGTTGCATGTGTGATGATGTTGTTCATGATGGTTCATCTAGCATGTTAGATTTATCCATGCTAATCGTTTTTCTATTGTAGTCATGATTTATTTAAATGAAATCCCTACAAAGTGTAAGCTCCTAGGAAATGGAGAGCTGAAACAAGGTCGGGAGGTCCCTTCTCGAGACGAGGTAGGCACAGAAACCTCCCCTCCCTCTCCAGCCTCCCCCGCCACCGCCTCGGGGCAGGGCCGGGCAAAGCCCAACCGGTGCCGGCAGTGGCAGGGCCCTCGCATTCCCATGGTGGCTGGAGCTCGCGCGGCACAGCTCCTCCATCTCGGGCATGGCGCGGGCGCCGGGCGTCGCGGTGCGGTGGCGCATGGGGTCGTGGTGGGTTCCGGTGCTTTCTGCCAGGCTTCGGGCGGCGCGGCTTGTGGCAGGGCATGCAGTGGAAGCTGCGGCGATGGGGATGGCGGGCCAGATCCACGTGACGGCGGCTGCTCGCGGCACGGGCCGGGGGCGGCATCGTGGGGGGAGCGCGCCTAGCTACGATGGTTGTCCTAGGCTCCTGGCCGGCTGGCAGCACGGGCCTAGGTGGCTCTGGCTGGTAGCCTTGGCTCAGTTCTCAGGCAGGGCAGATGGCGTTGGGGTGGGGGGGGGGCTCTGCTCCGCCGGGACGTTCGGGTCTCGATTGTGGCAGAGAGGCGGGGCATGCTTCGTAGGTGTGTAGTGACGTGGCTGTTGCCATGGTGCAGGCGGCGCGGGGAGGCGTTGGCGACCTCCTTCTCCTAGATGTGTACGGGGGCAGGTGCAGATCTAGGGTTTGTGCTTAGGCAGGCTAGATCTGGGCCCGGGGTGGATCAAAGTGCGTGCTTCAGGTAGGAGAGGTCGGGCTTGGCCCGGGGTGTGTCTGCGGGTGGTGCTTGTGCTCTCCTTGGGGGCATGGTGGTCGGAGGTGGGGACCGCAGTATTTCAAAAAATTCCTACGATCACCAGAGATCTATGTAGGATATGCATAGCAACGAGAGGGGAGAGTGTGTCTGCGTACCCTCGTAGACCGAAAGCGGAAGCGTTTAGTAATGCGGTTGATGTAGTCGAACGTCTGCATGATCCAATCGATCCAAGTACCGAATGTACGACACCTCCGTGTTTAGCACACGTTCAGCATTATGACGTCCCTCGAGCTCTTGATCTAGTTGAGGACGACGGAGAGTTCAGTCAGCACGACAGCGTGGCAACGGTGATGATGAAGTTACCGACGCAGAGCTTCGCCTAAGCACTACGATGATATGACCGAGGTGTTGAACTGTAGAGGGGGGCACCACACACGGCTAAGAGATTGTCTGTTGTGTTTTGGGGTGCCCCTGCCCCCGTATATAAAGGAAGGAGGAGGAGGCCGGTGGCCAGGGAGGAGGCGCGCCAGGGGGGAGTCCTACTAGGACTCCAAACCTAGTAGGAATCGCCCCCCTTTTCCTAATCCAAGAGGGGGGAGGATTGAAGGAGAGGGAGAGGGGAAGGAAGGGGGGCGCCCCTCCCCTAGTCCAATTCGGGCTGCCCTTGAGGGGAGGGGCGCTGAGGGAGTCCTGGATTAAGGGGTCCTCGGACGACCGGACTATGTAACATGGGCCGGACTAATGGGCTATGAAGATACAAGACAGAACACCTCTTCCCGTGTCTGGATGGGACTCTCCTTTGCGTGGATGGCAAGCTTGGCGTTCTGATATGTAGATTCCTTCCTTTGTAAACCGACTCTGTACAACCCTAGGCCCCTCCGGTGTCTATATAAACCGGAGGGTTTAGTCTGTAGAGGCAATCATAATCACAATCATACAGGGTAGACTTCTAGGGTTTAGCCACAACGATCTCGTGGTAGATCAAGTCTTGTAAGCCTCATACTCATCAATATCAATCAAGTAGGACATAGGGTATTACCTCCATCAAGAGGGCCCGAACCTGTGTAAAACATCGTGTCCCCTGCCTTCTGTTACCGTCGACCTTAGACACACAGTTCGGGACCCTCTACCTAAGATCCGCCGATTTTGACATCGATGTTGGTGCTTTCATTGAGAGTTCCGCTGCGTCATCACCAGAAGGATCGATGGCTCCATCAATCATCTACAACAATGCTGCCCTGGGGAATGCTTTCCTCCCCGGTCAGATCTTTGTGTTTGGCGGCTTCGCACTGCGGGCCAACTCGCTTGGCCATCTAGAGCAGATCGACACCTACGCCCCAGGTCACCGAATTAGTATTGGAAACTTGGACCATGTTGCTGACATTCGAGGAGACTTGATCTTCCAAGGATTCACGACCGCAACCTCCGCTCTGGCCTTAGAGCCGGAGCGCGTCGCCAGGTCCGAAGACAGAATTTCTAAACCCGTCGGACTATTTGTGGCTACTAAGCCCAGTACGGGAGAGCCGGAGGAAGAAGTGTCGCTGACAACCATCACAAATCCGGACTCTTCCTCGGACACTGGCTCCGAACTCTCGGAGTCAGCATTGTGTGAGCTCGGCCAAGGAATCCCCTTCCCCATACTCCACAGATTCTCTTCTCCGTGGCCAAACCTCGCCTTTAAGCGAGGCTCTGGACTTGATGCGACCCCTCGTCATTATGAAGGAGCAACATTCGAACTACACCCAGCCCGGACTAGGGGCTGAGACCGGGGAATTTTACGTCCCACCCACCACCCACTTCATCGCCACTGTGGAGGACTTAACTGACATGCTCGATTACAGCTCCGAAGACATCGACAGTATGGACGACGATGCCAGTGAAGAACAGGCCCAAAACCCACCATTTACCGTATGCTGGACGGCCACCTCTTCGTATGACGTGTACATGGTGGATACACCCGAGGGTGATGGCGATGATGAGAAAAATCCAGTAGAGGATAAACCTCCCGAGATACAACCAAAACACCGACTGCGCCGCTCTAAATCACGCCGCAGCAAAGACAACAATACCGGCACGAGAGACAACAATACTCCGGACGACGCCGAAGACCAAGAAAACCCCGTCGAGGAAAATTCTGAACAAGACGATCAGGAGGATGGGCAAGTTAGCCCTGATGAACAGGCTGCAGACGAAGACTCGGAGGACAGTAATTACCTTCCACTCTCCGAGTATGAGGTGAGCCTCGGCGACGAAGACTTTATCATGCCTGAGGAACCTCTCGAGCAGGAGCGCTTTAAGCAACGGCTAATTGCCACTGCAAGGAGTCTGAAAAAGAAACAACAGCAACTTCAAGCTGATCAAGAGCTACTCAACGACAGATGGAGTAATGTCTTGGCAGCCAAGGAATACGGCCGCGTGCGCCCAACCAAAAGTTTCCCGAAGTGTAAACTGCTACCCCAATTTAACGACGAGGCCCTTGAGCCCGCACCATCAGCGCTTAATGCGGCTGACCAACCACCTCGTGGCCGGGACAAAACGACAACTAAAGCCGAACACCAGCCCATACTACCTCGCTGTAAAGGTAGAGACATAACAGCTCGGGGATACACATATGAGTTGCGGCAGGACCTGAAGAATAAAGTAGGTCCGGCCAGGTCGATCTACGGATCGCGAGGGCGTGCCCCGACGCGTGAAGACGAACATCAATCCAAACATGAAAAGCATAATCACGCCCGGGCCGAAAGTCGCAGACGGACTCCATCCAAACTACATCGCGACCTGGCCCGATATAGAGGCGCCACACACCCCCTCTGCTTCACTGATGAATTAATGGAACATGAATTCTCAAAAGGGTTTAAACCCATTAATATCGAATCATATGATCGAACAACAGATCCCACAGTATGGATTGGGGACTTTCTTCTCCATATTCATATGGCCCGCGGTGATGATCTTCATGCCATCAAATATTTCTCGCTAAAGCTCAAGGGACCAGCTCGGCACTGGTTGAACAGCCTGCCCGAAAACTCCATTGGCAGCTGGGAGGACTTGGAAGACGCCTTCCACGACAACTTCCAAGGCACATACATCCGACCCCCGGATGCCGACGACTTAAGTCACATAGTTCAACAGCCCAGAGAGTCAGCCAGGAAATTCTGGACAAGGTTCTTAACTAAAAAGAACTAGATTGTCGACTGCCCGAATGCCGAAGCCCTAGCGGCCTTTAAGCACAGCATCCGCGACGAATGGCTCACCCGACACCTCGGCCAAGAAAAGCCAAAGTCCATGGCGGCCCTCACGGCACTTATGACCCGCTTTTATGCGGGCGAAGATAGTTGGCTAGCCCGTAGCAATCATAATGCAAGCGAACCTGGCACCTCCGAAGCCAAGAATAGCAACGGCAAGCCCCGACGCAACATGCATAAGCGTCGAAACAATGGCGACAATACTGATGACACGATGGTCAACGCCAGATTCAGTGGCTCCAAGTTCGGTTAGCGGAAGAAGCCATATAAAAGGAACAATTCAGGCTCTTCCAGCCTGGACCGCATACTCGATTGTCCATGTCAGATCCACGGCACCCTGATAAACCAGCCAATCATACCCACCGGAGTTGTTGGGTCTTCAAACAGGTCAGCAAGTTAAATGCCGAAGACAAGTAGAAGGGGGCGCAAAGCGAGAATGACGACAAGGAGCCCCGTCCACCAAACATGGGGGGTCAGAAGAAGTTTCCCCCTAGGGTAAAACAGTGAACATGATATATGTTACCGATATCCCCAAGAGGGAGCGCAAACATGCGCTCAGGGACGTCTATGCGATAGAGCCAGTCGCCCCAAAATTCAACCCATGGTCGTCCTGTTCGATCACCTTCGATCGCAAGGATCATCCGACTAGTATCCGTCATGGCGGCTCAGCCGCATTGGTCCTCGACCCAATCATTGATGGATTCCACCTCACGCGAGTCCTCATGGACGGTGGCAGCAGCCTCAACCTGCTCTATCAGGATACAGTCCGCAAAATGGGCATCGATCCATCAAGGATCAAGCCCACAAAAACTACCTTTAAAGGAGTAATACCAGGTGTAGAGGCCCGCTGCACGGGTTCAATCACATTGGAAGTTGTCTTCGGATCCCCGGACAACTTCCTAAGCGAAGAATTGATCTTCGACATCGTCCCCTTTTGTAGTGGCTATCACGCACTGCTTGGACGAACTGCATTTGCTCGATTCAATGAGGTGCCACACTATGCTTACCTCAAACTTAAGATGCCTGGACCACGCGGTGTCATAACAGTCAATGGAAGCACGGAGCGCTCCCTCCGTACTAAGGAGCACACCGCGGCCCTAGCAGCAGAAGTACAGAGCGGCCTTAGCAAGCAGAACCTTAATTCGGCAGCCAAGCTCCCGGACATTGTCAAACGAGTCCGTACTACTCTGCAGCAGGACAGTCCAACCCATCAGGAGCTCGACTAGCAATTCGGCCTCTATCCCAGTCCTGACCAAATGACGGCGTACGTACCGCGTGTACATAACTACGCACTCAAAATACCATGGGCCTAGACGGAGGCGTAACTTGATTGTGGTCCATCATACGGCTCCCACACATACTTTTCCTTTTATTTATTTTTACCATTTTTTGGTCTCTTCTCCACAGGCCCCTCTCGACGGCCTGATGACCGATACTTTTGAAGGACGGATATACCAAGGTGACAAGCAGCACAGGCGTGTGGGGGAATCTCTAGATGTTCTTCTTGACGATCATTCTACCTGTTTACAGGACCCGCACGCAGCCCCCCCTTGGTCTTGGCATGTTAAATAGGCATGTTGCTTATCACACTATTTGTACAAATACGCTTTGAAGTATTACTCAAATTATAAGGGAAACGGTTTGCGGCTCAACCTACATGGAACTAGCTTACTACTTCATTTTATTTCGCTATTCTTATCAATTGCACTCGTACACTTTGGTATGCTTTAATTTGCCAGGGGCTTTATTATGCTCCATACTACGCCAACAAAGTCCGAGCACTTCTTATAGTACAGTTCGGTACCCTGAATTTTAGCATTATACGCATCAGCTCCGAATCATGTCTTTGGTCAATAGTTGGGTTGCCCGGCTCTTGTGCTTGCTACCTTACATGCCGTCCTATCGGCTAGGGTAGTAAATGGAGAACTACTGCGATTGTGTTTCTGGTTTATCCGAGCAAACACCTCAGTACAGAAAGCCGAAAACTGGCTGTCATGATACAGCGAGAGCTGGTCAGCTATTCGGAGGTTACAAATCTTTTGCGATTTTTCCGCATTATGTGACGAATCGGCCTTTACCCGATCAGGTGTCTACAGCACCCTAGTCCGGATTAAATACTAACTAGGGGTTGCGCCTACTTTTCTATTGTGAAACTCCTATGGCTAAGTGAGAGTGATAAAGCCACATAGTCCGATTGCCTAGTTCGTTGCGCTAAACACCTCCTTCAAGGACCAAACTCTTGGATCAAGAGTGTTTAGATTCATCCCGAACACCCCCGTACTACCTACGTGGCGGCTGAAGCCGACGACTGGCCAACTCTCTGATTTAACAAAACGGCCGCATAGGAGGTAAAATTTTCAAACAACAAACATTATATTACATAACACTTTGTTTCACAATACAAGAAGGGATAACATGAATGACTTCATTCAAAGATAACATCTTTCGAACACTGGCCCTCTACAATGCCGGATCCCTTCAGGACATCATGAAAATACCGCTCGGGCGTGCGGTGCTCCTTGCCCGCGGGCGGTCCCTCGGTGGCCAGCTTGACGGTGTCCATCTTTGACCACTGCACCTTGACACGGGCGAAGGCCATCCGCGCACCTTCAATGCAGACCGACCGCTTGATGGCATCAAGCCGAGGGCAGGCATTGACCAGCCGCTTCACGAGCCCGAAATAGCTGTTGGGTATGGCGTTGGTAGGCCATAGACGGATTATCAAATCCTTCATGGCCAGTTCGGCCACCCTATGCAGTTCGGTCAGCTGTTTCAGCTGATCGCTAAAGGGCACCGGATGCTCTGGCGCAAGGTATTGCAACCAGAATAGCTTCTCCGTTGAGCTCCCCTCTTCCGCTCGGAAGAATTCTGTAGCATCAGCAACACTGTGCGGCAGATCCGCAAACTCCCCTGGAGAACTCCAAATCTGGGTCAGTAAGTGTTGGGGAACGTAGTAATTTCAAAAATTTCCTACGCACACGCAAGATCATGGTGATGCATAGCAACGAGAGGGAAGAGTATCGTCCATGTACCCTCGTAGACCGTAAGCGGAAGCGTTATGAGGACGCGGTTGATGTAGTCGAACGTCTTCATGATCCGACCGATCCAAGTACCGAACGCACGGCACCTCCGAGTTCAGCGCACGTTCAGCTCGATGACGTCCCATGAACTCCAATCCAGCAGAGCTTCACGGGAGAGTTCCGTCAACACGACGACATGTTGACGGTGATGATGTTGCTACTGACGCAGGGCTTCGCCTAAGCACCGCTATGATATGATCGAGGTGGATTATGGTGGAGGGAGGCACCGCGCATGGCTAAGGCATCAATGATCAACTTGTGTGTACTAGGGTGCCCCTTGCCCCCGTGTATAAAGGAGCAAGGGGGGGAGGCCGGCCGACCCCTGTAGGGCGCGCCAGGAGGAGGAGTCGTCCTCCTAGTAGAAGTAGGACTCCCCTTTCCTACTCCTACTAGGAGGAGGAAAGGAAGGAGGAGAAGGAGAAGGAAGGAGAGGGAGGAAAAGGAGGAAAGGGGGGGCGGCCCCCTAGTCCAATTCGGTTTGGGCTAGGGGGGCGGGCGCCTTGCCTCCTCTCTTCCACCACTTGGCCCATGAGGCCCATTACCTCTTCCTCGTATTCCCGTAACTCCCCAGTACCCCAAAAATACCCGAATCACTCGGAACCTTTCCGATGTTCGAATATAGTCGTCCAATATATCGATCTTTACATCTCGACCATTTTGAGACTCCTCGTCATGTCCCCAATCTCATCCAGGACTCCGAACTACCTTCGGTACATCAAATCACATAAACTCATAATATCGATCGTCACCAAACGTTAAGCGTGCGGACCCTACGGGTTCGAGAACTATGTAGACATGACCGAGACACGTCTCCGGTTAATAACCAATAGCGGAACCTAGATATTCATATTGGCTCCTTGCTACGTCTTGAGCTTGCGTTAGTTTTCCCCGAAGAGGAAGGGATGATGCAGCAGAGTAGCGTAAGTATTTCCCTCAGTTTTTGAGAACCAAGGTATCAATCCAGTAGGAGCCCATGCTCAAGTCCCTCGTACCTGCACAAAGCAATAGCTACCCGCAACCAACGCGATCAGGGGTTGTCAAGCCCTTCACGGTCACTTACGAGAGTGAGATCTTTTAGATAGAAATTTTTTGGTATTTTTGATATAAATATGCAAAGTAAAAAGTAAAAGCAAAGTAAATAGCAAAACAATATAAAAGTGATGGAGATTGATATGATGAGAATAGACCCGGGGCCATAGGTTTCACTAGTGGCTTCTCTCGAGAGCATAAGTTTTCTACGGTGGGTGAACAAATTACTGTTGAGCAATTGACAGAATTGAGCATAGTTATGAGAATATCTAGGCATGATCATGTATATAGGCATCACGTCCGTGAAAAGTAGATAGAAACGATTCTGCATCTACTACTATTACTCCACTTATCGACCGCTATCCAGCATGCATCTAGAGTATTAAGTTAAAAACAGAGTAACACTTTAAGCAAGATGACATGATGTAGAGAGATAAATTCATGCAATATGAAATAAACCCCATCTTGTTATCCTCGATGGCAACGATACAATACGTGTCTTGCTGCCCCTTCTGTCACTGGGAAAGAACACCGCAAGATCGAACCCAAAGCTAAGCACTTCTCCCATGGCAAGAACTACCAATCTAGTTGGCCAAAGCAAACGGATAATTCGAAGAGACTTGCAAAGATAACCAATCATACATAAAAGAATTCAGAGAAGATTCAAATATTGTTCATAGATAGACTTGATCATAAACCCACAATTCATCGGTCTCAACAAACACACCACAAAAGAAGAAGATTACATCGAATAGATCTCCACAAGAGAGGGGGAGAACTTTGTATTGAGATCCAAAAAGAGAGAAGAAGCCATCTGGCTACTAACTATGGACCCGAAGGTCTGAGGTAAACTACTCACACTTCATCGGAGGGGCTATGATGATGTAGAAGCCCTCCGTGATGAATGCCCTCTCCGGTGGAGCTCTGGAACAGGCCCCAAGATGGGATCTCGTGGATACAGAAAGTTGCGGCGGTGGAATTAGGTTTTTGGCTCCTGTTCTGATTGTTTGGGGGTACATGGGTATATATAGGAGGAAGGAGTACGCCGGTGGAGCACCGAGGGGCCCACGAGGCAGGGGGTGCGCCCTTAGGGGGGTGCCCCCTACCCTCGTGACCGCCTCCGGTACTTCTTGGAGTAGGGTCCAAGTCTCCTGGGTCTTATCCGAGAAGAAAATCATGTTCCAAAAAGGATTTTTTTCTGTTTGGACTCCGTTTGATATTCTGTTTCTTCGAAACACTAAAATAGGCAAAAAAACAGCAATTCTGGGCTGGGCCTCCAGTTAATAGGTTAGTCCCAAAAATAATGTAAAAGTGGAAAATAAAGCCCAATATAGTCCAAAAATAGTAGATAATATAGCATGGAGCAATCAAAAATTATAGATACGTTGGAGACGTATCAGGCATCCCCAAGCTTAATTCCTGCTCGTCCTCGAGTAAGTAAATGATAAAAAGAGAATTTTTGATGCGGAGTGCTACTTGGCATAATTTCAATGCAAAATTTCTTAATTGTGGTATGGATATTCAGATTAGAAAGATTCAAGACAAAAGTTCATATTGACATAAAAAATAATAACACTTCAAGCATACTAATAAAGTAATTATTTGTTCTCAAAATAACATGGCCAAAGAAAGTTATCCCTACAAAATCATATAGTCTGGCTATGCTCTATCTTCACCACACAAAGTATTTAAATCATGCACAACCCCGATGACAAGCCAAGCAATTGTTTCATACTCTAACTTTTTCAAAACTTTTTCAATCTTCACGCAATACATGAGCGTGAGCCATGGACATAGCACTATGTGGAATAGAAGGGTGATTGTGGAGAAGACAAAAAGAGGGGAAGATAGTCTCACATCAACTAGGCGTATCAACGGGCTATGGAGATGCCCATCAATAGATATCAATGTGAGTGAGTAGGGATTGCCATGCAACGGATGCACTAGAGCTATAAGTATAAGAAAGCTCATCAAAAGAAACTAAGTGGGTGTGCATCCAACTCACTTGCTCACGAAGACCTAGGGCAATTTGAGGAAGCCCATCATTGGAATATACCAGCCAAGTTCTATAATGAAAAATTCCCACTAGTATATGAAAGTGACATAATGAGAGACTCTCTATCATGAAGATCATGGTGCTACTTTTAAGCACAAGTGTGGTAAAAGGATAGTAACATTGTCCCTTCTCTCTTTCTCTCTCATTTTTTTATTTTTTTATTTTTTTATTTGGGCCTTTCCTTTTTTATGGCCTCTTTTTTTATTTGGGCTTCTTTGGCCTCTTTTATTTTTTTCGTCCGAAGTCTCATCCCGACTTATGGGGGAATCATAGTCTCCATCATCCTTTCCTCACTTGGGACAATGCTCTAGAAAATGATGATCATCACACTTTTATTTTTCTTACAACTCAACAATTACAACTCGATACTTAGAACAAATATGACTCTATATGAATGCCTCCGGCGGTGTACCGGGATATGCAATGAATCAAGAGTGACATGTATGAAAGAATTATGAATGGTGGCTTTGCCACAAATACGATGTCAACTACATGATCATGCTAGCAATATGACAATGATGGAGCGTGTCATAATAAACGGAACGGTGGAAAGTTGCATGGCAATATGTCTCGGAATGGCTATGGAAATGCCATGATAGGTAGGTATGGTGGCTGTTTTGAGGAAGGTATATGGTGGGTGTATGATACCGGCGATAGGTGCGCGGTATTAGAGAGGCTAGCAATGGTGAAGGATGGGAAAAAGTGCATATAATCCATAGACTGAACATTAGTCATAAAGAACTCATATAATTGTTGCAAAAATCTAGAAGTTATCAAAGCAAAGTATTATGCACATGCTCCTAGGGGGATAGATTGGTAGGAAAAGACCATCGCTCGTCCTCGACCGCCACTCATAAGGAAGAAAATCAATAAATAAATTATGCTCCGACTTCATCACATAACGGTTCACCATACGTGCATGCTACGGGTATCACAAACTTTAACACAAGTATTCTTTAAATTCACAACTACTAAACTAGCATAACTCTAATATTATCACCTCCATATCTCAAAACAATTATCATGCTTCAATCTTCTCTTAGTATTCAACGCACTCAAAAGAAAATTTCACATCTCTTGAACACCAAGCATATTTATATTAAGCAAATTACCATGCTATTAAGACTCTCAAAATAATTTAAGTGAAGCATGAGAGATCAATAGTTTCTTTAAAACAAACCACCACCGTGCTCTAAAAGATCTAAGTGAAGCACATAGAGCAAAATCACATAGCTCAAAGAATATAAGTGAAGCACATAGAGTATTCTATCAAATTTTAATTCGTAGATGACCCTCTCAAAAGGTGTGTACAGAAAGGATGATTGTTGCATACTAAAAAACAAAGACAAAAATAATACAAGACGCTCCAAGCAAAACACATATCATGTTGGTGAATAAAAATATAGCTCCAAGTAAATTACCGATGGAAGTGGACAAAAGAGGGGATGCCTTCCGGGGCATCCCCAAGCTTTGACTTTTTGGTGTCCTTGGATTATCTTGGGGTGCCATGGGCATCCCCAAGCTTATGCTCTTGCCACTCTTTGTTCCATAATCCATCAAAAGAATTCACCCAAAACTTGAAAACTTCACAACACAAAACTCAAAATAGAAAACTCGTGAGCTCCGTTAGCGAAAGAAAACAAAAGACCACTTCAAGGTACTGTAATGAACTCATTCTTTATTTATATTGGTGTTAAACCTACTGTATTCCAACTTCTCTATGGATTATAAACTATTTTACTAGCCATAGATTCATCAAAATAAGCAAACAACACACGAAAAACAGAATGTGTCAAAAACACAACAGTCTGTAGTAATCTGTAGCTAGCGCAAGATCTGGAACCCCAAAAATTCTAAAATAAATTGCTGGACGTGAAGAATTTACCTATTAATCATCTGCAAAAATAATTAACTAAATAGAACTCTTCAAATAAAAATGACAGCAGTTCTCGTGAGCGCTAAAGTTTCTGTTTTTTACAGCAAGTTCAACAAGACTTTCATCAAGTCTTCCCAACGGTTCTACTTGGCACAAACACTAATTAAAACACAAAACCACATCCAAACAGAGGGTAGATGGGTTATTTATTCCCTAACAGAACAAAACCATAAAAAACAAAAAATAAATTGGGTTGCCTCCCAACAAGCGCTATTGTTTAACGCCCCTAGCTAGGCATAAAAGCGAGGATAGATCTAGGTAGTGCCGTAGTAATAAGATAGATCGGTAAAACTCGTTTCATATTCTCTACATTTGGCAGCAAGTTTCCTTTGAGGCAAGCAAAAGTAATCAAAAGGGCTAAATTTAATAGGACAAGAGCCCCAAGATCAATTTTGGGAGGTATAGGTTCCTCTTTCGGCCCTTCGTATTGCACAACCAATTCATCATTATAAGCATTCTTTTGACAGAACCTTGTGAGCCTAAACTCAAGAGAGCATACTAGCTCATTATTTCGAATAGCCAAATCATCATTAAGTTCATAGATTCTATCAATTAAAATATTGATTGGCACCTTTTTTCTAAGGTTTTCATTGAAAGCAACATAGTCAAGAGATTGAAAGCGCATAATTTCTTCTTGATCAAAGAGGATAGATTCTATGGGAGGACGGCCAGCGTCCACCCTATAGTGCGCAAAAATTTCTTTGGCTTCTTTTATTATAAATCTGAATTCATGAACCAAAAAGATAGTAGCGGCACGCTTAACAGAAGAATGCTCGATATTAGAAAATTCTAGGAAAATTCTTTGTATAGATGGGTGCATATGCATAAATTGTCTTTCAAGTTCAACGATAAGCATGGCAATAGCGTCCGCAAGACTACTAGTTCTATGGAGAATAGAACCGCCCATAGAGGGCAAAGCACCGGCACAAGTAAAGAAATCTTGGATAACTCCTTTTCCAATAATATTACCACTACCGATTCGAAATCTTTTAGTATGGTAGGTAGGGGGTTCTTCAGCAGGAGCATCAGAATTTTCCATAATATTGTTATCGCCCATATCGACGATAACTTCCCCAATTTCAGACATAGTGACAAGCAAGCGATCCAACACACGAGCAAACAAAAGGCGAGCGGACAAAAAGAGGCAAATAGAGAGGGAGGATAGAGAGAGAGAGGGCGAATAAAACGGCAAGGGTGAATTGGGGGAGAGGAAAACGAGAGGCAAATGGCAAATAATGTAATGCGAGAGATAGGGATTGTGATGGGTACTTGGTATGTTGACTTTTTGCGTAGACTCCCCGGCAACGGCGCCAGAAATCCTTCTTGCTACATCTTGAGCTTGCGTTGGTTTTCCCCGAAGAGGAAGGGATGATGCAGCAGAGTAGCGTAAGTATTTCCCTCAGTTTTTGAGAACCAAGGTATCAATCCAGTAGGAGCCCATGCTCAAGTCCCTCGTAACTTCACAAAGCGATAGCTACCCGCAACCAACGCGATTAGGGGTTGTCAAGCCCTTCACGGTCACTTACGAGAGTGAGATCTGATAGATAGAATATTTTTGGTATTTTTGATATAAAGATGCAAAGTAAAAGGTAAAAGCAAAGTAAATAGCAAAACAATATAAAAGTGATGGAGATTGATATGATGAGAATAGACCCGGGGGCCATAGGTTTCACTAGTGGCTTCTCTCGAGAGCATAAGTTTTCTACGGTGGGTGAACAAATTACTGTTGAGCAATTGATAGAATTGAGCATAGTTATGAGAATATCTAGGCATGATCATGTATATAGGCATCACGTCCGTGACAAGTAGATCGAAATGATTCTGCATCTACTACTATTACTCAACTCATCGACCGCTATCCAGCATGCATCTAGAGTATTAAGTTAAAAATAGAGTAACTCTTTAAGCAAGATGACATGATGTAGAGAGATAAATTCATGCAATATGAAATAAACCCCATCTTGTTATCCTCGATGTCAACGATACAATACGTGTCTTGCTGCCCCTTCTGTCACTAAGAAAGAACACCGCAAGATTGAACCCAAAGCTAAGCTCTTCTCCCATGGCAAGAACTACCAATCTAGTTGGACAAACCAAACGGATAATTCGAAGAGACTTGCAAAGATAACTAATCATACATAAAAGAATTCAGAGAAGATTCAAATATTTTTCATAGATAGATTTGATCATAAACCCACAATTCATCGGTCTCAACAAACACACCGCAAAAGAAGAAGATTACATCGAATAGATCTCCACAAGAGAGGGGGAGAACTTTGTATTGAGATCCAAAAAGAGAGAAGAAGCCATCTAGCTACTAACTATGGACCCGAAGGTCTGAGGTAAACTACTCACACTTCATCGGAGGGGCTATGATGATGTAGAAGCCCTCCGTGATGACGGCCCTCTCCGGCGAAGCTCCGGAACAGGCCCCAACATGGGATCTCGTGGATACAGAAAGTTGCGGTGGTGGAGTTAGGTTTTTGGCTCCTGTTCTGATCGTTTGGGGGGTACGTGGGTATATATAGGAGGAAGGAGTACGTCAGTGGAGCACCGAGGGGCCCACGAGTCAGGGGGCGCGCCCTGTAGGGGGGGCCCTACCCTCGTGACCGCCTCCGGTACTTCTTGGAGTAGGGTCCAAGTCTCCTGGGTCTTATCCAAGAAGAAAATCACGTTCCAAAAAGGATTTTTCTATTTGGACTCCGTTTGATATTCTGTTTCTTCGAAACACTGAAATAGGCAAAAAAACAGCAATTCTAGGCTGGGCCTCCGGTTAATAGGTTAGTCCCAAAAATAATATAAAAGTGGAAAATAAAGCCCAATATAGTCCAAAACAGTAGATAATATAGCATGGAGCAATCAAAAATTATAGATACGTTGGAGACGTATCACTCCTACATATTCTACGAAGATCTTTATCGGTCAAACCGCATAACAACATACATTGTTCCCTTTGTCATCGGTATGTTACTTGCCCGAGATTTGACCGTCAGTATCTCAATACCTAGTTCAATCTCGTTATTCGTTCTGTAATGCACTATCCTGCAACTAACTTATTAGTTGCATTGCTTGCAAGGCTTATAGTGATGTGCATTACCAAGAGGGCCCAGAGATACCTCTCTGACAATCAGAGTGAAAAATCCCAATCTCGATTTATGCCAACTCAACAAGTAGTATTGGAGACACCTGTAGAGCACCTTTATAATCACCTAGTTACGTTGTGACGTTTGGTAGAACACAAAGTGTTCCTTCGGTAATCTGGAGTTGCATAATCTCATAGTCAGAGGAACATGTAGAAGTCATGAAGAAAGCGGTAGCAACAAACTAAACGATCATCGTGCTAAGCTAACGGAATGGGTCAAGTCAATCACATCATTCTCTAATGATGTGATCCTGTTAAACAAATGACAACTCATGTCTATGGCTAGGAAACTTAACCATCTTTGGTTCAACGAGCTAGTCAAGTAGAGGCATACTAGTGACACTCTTGTTTCTCTATGTATTCAGACATGTATTAAGTTTCCGGTTAATACAATTCTAGCATGAATAATAAACATTTACCATGCTATAAGGAAATAAATAATAACTTTATTATTGCCTCTAGGGCATATTTCCTTCAGTCTCCCACTTGCACTAGAGTCAATAATCTAGTTCACATCTTTATGTGATTAGTTCACATCTCCATGTGACTAATACACAAAGGGTTTGCTAGAGTCAATAATCTAGTTCACATCGCTATGTGATTAATACCCAAAGAGTGATCATGTTTTGCTTGTGAGAGAAGTTTAGTCTACGGGTCCGCAACATTCAGATCCGTATGTATTTCGCAATTTCTATGTCTACAATGCTCTGCACGGAGCTACTCTAGCTAATTGCTCCCACTTTTAATATGTATCCAGATAGAGACTTAGAGTCATCTAGATCGATGTAAAAAACTTGCATCGGTGTAACTCTTTACGATGAACTCTTTTTATCACATCCATAACCGAGAAATATTTCCTTAGTCCTCTAAGGATAATTTTGACCGCTGCCCAGTGATCTACTCCTAGATCACTATTGTACTCCCTTGCCAGAAATATGCTAAGGTATACAATAGGACTGGTAAACAGATAGCATACTTTATAGAAACTATGACTGAGGCATAGGGAATGACATTTCATTCTCTTTCTATTTTCTGCCGTGGTCGGGTTTTGAGTCTCTACTCAACTTCACACCTTGCAACACAGGCAAGAACTCCTTCTTTGACTGTTCCATTTTGAACTAATTCAAAATCATGTCAAGGTATGTACTCATTGAAAAAACTTATCAAGCTTCTTGATCTATCTCTATAGATCTCGATGCTCAATGTGTAAGCAGCTTCATCAAGGTATTTCTTTGAAAAACTCTTTTCAAACACTCCTTTATGCTTTCCAGAAAATTCTACATTATTTTTGATCAACAATATGTCATTCACATATACTTATCAGAAATGATGTTGTGCTCCCACTCACTTTCTTGTAAATACAGGCTTCACCGCAAATCTATATAAAACAATATGCTTTGATCACTTTATCAAAGCATATATTCCAACTCCGAGTTGCTTGCACCAATCCATAGATGGATCGTTGGAGCTTGCTCACTTTGTTAGCACCTTTAGGATCGACAAAACCTTCTGGTTGCATCATATACAACTCTTCTTTTAAGAAATCCATGAAGGAATACAGTTTTGACATCCATTTGCTAGATTTCATAAAATGCGGCAACTGCTAACATGATTCGGACAGACTTTTAAGCATTGATACGAGTGAGAAAATCTCATCGTAGTCAACACTTTGAACTTGTCGAAAACATTTTGCGACAATTCAAACTTTGTAGATAGTAACACTACTATCAGCGTCCGTCTTCCTCTTGAAGATCCATTTATTCTTAATGACTCACCGATCATCGGGCAAGTCAATCAAAGTCCATACTTTGTTCTCATACATGGATCCCATCTCAGATTTCATGGCCTCAAGCCATTTCGCGGAATCTGGGCTCATCATCACTTCCTCATAGTTCGTAGGTTCGTCATGGTATAGTAACATGACTTCCATAAAGGATTACCGTACCACTCTAGTGCGGACCATACTCTGGCTGTCCTACGAGGTTTAGTAGTAACTTGATCTGAAGTTTCATGATCATCATCATTAGCTTCCTCACTAATTGGTGTAGAGATCACTAGAACTGATTTCTGTGATGAACTACTTTCCAATTCGGGAGAAGGTACAATTACCTCATCAAGTTCTACATTCCTCCCACTCACTTCTTTCGAGAGAAACTCCTTCTCTAGAAAGGATCCACTTTTAGCAACACAGATCTTGCCTTTGGATCTGTGATAGAAGGTGTACCCAACAGTTTCCTTTGGGTATTCTATGAAGACACATTTCTCCGATTTGGGTTCGAGCTTATCATGTTGAAACTTTTTCACATAAGCATCGCAGCCCCAATCTTTAAGAAACAACGGCTTAGGTTTCTAGCCAAACCATAGTTCATATGGTGTCGTCTCAACGGATTTAAATGGTGCCCTACTTAACGTGGATGCAGTTGTCTCTAATGCATAACCCCAACATGATAGTGATAAATCGGTAAGAGACATTATAGATCGCACCATATCCAATAAAGTACGGTTATGACGTTCGGACACACCATTATGCTGCGGTGTTCCAAGTGGCGTGAGTTGCAAAACTATTCCGCATTGTTTCAAATGAAGACCAAACTCGTAACTCAAATATTCTCCTCCACAATCAGATCACAGAAACTTTATTTTCTTGTTACGATGATTTTCACTTCACTCTGAAATTCTTTGAACTTTTCAAATGTTTCAGACTTATGCTTCATCAATTAGATATACCCATATCTGCTCAAATCATCTGTGAAGGTCAGAAAATAATGATACCCGCCGTGAGCCTCAACACCCATCGGACCGCATACATCAGTATGTATTATGTCCAATAAGTCAGTTGCTTGCTCCATTGTTCCGCAGAACGGAGTCTTAGTCATCTTGCCTATGAGGCATGGTTTGCAAGCATCAACTGATTCATAATCAAGTGATTCCAAAAGCCCATCAGCATGGATTTTCTTCATGCGCTTTACACCAATATGACCTAAACGGCAGTGCCACAAACATGTTGCACTATCATTATTAACTTTACATCGTTTGGCTTCAATATTATGAATATGTGTATCACTACGATCGAGATTCAATAAACCATTCGTCTTGGGTGTATGACCATAGAAGGTTTTATTCACGTTAACAGAATAACAATTATTCTTTGACTTAAATGAATAATCCTATTGCAATAAACATGATCAAATCATATTCATGCTTAACGCAAACACCAAATAACACTTATTTAGGTTCGACACTAATCCCGAAAGTATAGGGAGTGTGTGATTATGATCATATCAATCTTGGAACTACTTCCAACACACATCGTCACCTCGCCCTTAACTAGTTTATGTTTATTCTGCAACTCCTGTTTCGAGTTACTACTCTTAGCAACTGAACCAGTATCAAATGCCGAGGGGTTGCTATAAACACTAGTAAAGTACACATCAATATCATGTATATCCAATATACCATTGTTCACCTTGCCATCCTTCTTATCCGCCAAATACTTGGGGCAGTTCCGCTTCCGGTGAACAGTCCCTTTGCAGTAGAAGCACTCAGTCTCAGGCTTAGGTCCAGACTTGGGCTTCTTCACTTGAGCAACAACTTGCTTGCCGTTCTTCTTGAAGTTCCCCTTCTATCCCTTTCCCCTTTTCTTGAAACTAGTGGTCTTGTTAACCATCAACACTTGATGCTCTTTATTGATTTCTACCTTCGTCGATTTCAGCATCACGAAGAGCTTGGGAATCGTTTCCGTTATCCCTTGCATATTATAGTTCATCACGAAGTTCTAGTAACTTGGTGATAGTGACTAGAGAACTTTCTCAATCACTATCTTATCTGGAAGATTAACTCACACTTGATTCAAGCGATTGTAGTACTCAGACATTCTGAACACATGCTCACTAGTTGAGCTATTCTCCTCCATCTTGTAGGCAAAGTACTTGTCAAAGGTGTTAAGCCTTTCGACATGGGCATGAGTCTGAAATACTAATTTCAACTCTTGGAACATCTCATATGCTCCGTGGCATTTCAAAAATGTCTTTGAAGCTCCGATTCTAAGCCGTAAAGCATGGTGCACTAAACTATCAAGTAGTCATCATATCGAGCTTGCCAAACGTTCATAACGTCTGCTTTTGCTCCTGCAATCGGTCTGTCACCTAGGGGTGCATCAAGGACATAATTCTTCTATGCAGCAATGAGGATAAACCTCAGATTACGGAGCTAGTACGCATCATTGCTACTAACATTTTTCAACATAGTTTTTCTGTAGGAACATATCAAAAATAAATGGGGAGCAACATCGCGAGCTATTGATCTACAACATAGTTATGCAAATACTATCAGGACTAAGTTCATGATAAATTAAAGTTCAATTAATCGTATTACTTAAGAACTCCCACTTAGATAGACATCCCTCTAGTCATCTAAATGATCGCGTCATCCAAATCAACTAAACCATGTCCGATCATCACGTGAGATGGAGTAGTTTTCAATGGTGAACATCACTATGTTGATCATATCTACTATATGATTCACGCTTGACCTTTCGGTCTCCTGTGTTCCGAGGCCATATCTGCATATGCTAGGCTCGTCAAGTTTAACCTGAGTATTCCACGTGTGCAAAACTGTCTTACACCCATTGTAGATGAACGTTGAGCTTATCACACCCGATCATCACGTGGTGTCTTGGCACGACGAACTTTGGCAACGGTGCATACTCAGGGAGAACACTTATACCTTGAAATTATAGTAAGGGATCATCTTATAAAGCTACCGTCGAACTAAGCAAAATAAGATGCATAAAGGATAAACATCACATGCAATCAAAATATGTGACATGATATGGCCATCATCATCTTGTGCCTTTGATCTCCATCTCCAAAGTATCGTCATGATCTCCATTGTCACCGGCATGACACCATGATATCCATCATCTTGATCTATATCAATGTGTCATCACATGGTCGTCTCGCCAACTATTTCTCTTGCAACTATTGCTATCGCATAGAGATAAATTAAAGCAATTATTTGGCGCTTGCATCTTATGCAATAAAGAGACAACCATAAGGATTCTGCCAGTTGCCGGTAACTCCATTACAAAATATGATCATCTCATACAATAAATATAGCATCATGTCTTGACCATATCACATAACATGCCCTGCAAAAACAAGTTAGACGTCCTCTACTTTGTTGTTGCAAGTTTTACGTGGCCGCTACGGGCTGAGCAAGAACCGTTCTTACCTACGCATCAAAAACCACAACACGGTATAGTGATTGCTTTTTGATCTTCAAAAAGAACCTTGTTCATTGAATCCGATTCAACTAAAGCTGGAGAAATAGACACCCACTAGCCACCTTTGTGCGAAGCACGTCGGTAAAACCAGTCTCGCGTAAGCGTACGCGTAATGTCGGTCTTGTCCGCTTCATCCAACAATGCCGCTGAATCAAGAATCAACTAATCACGGCAAGCAATATGTATATACCCATGCCCACAACTCCTTTGTGTTCTACTCGTGCATATGACATCTACGCATAAACCTGGCTCGGATGCCACTGTTGGGGAACGTAGTAATTTCAAAAATTTCCTACGCACATGCAAGATCATGGTGATGCATAACAACGAGAGGGAAGAGCATCGTCCACATACCCTCGTAGACCGTAAGCGGAAGTGTTATGAGAACGCGGTTGATGTACTCGAACGTCTTCACGATCCGACCGATCCAAGTACCAAACGCACGGCACCTCCGAGTTCACCACACGTTCAGCTCAATGACGTCCCATGAACTCCGATCCAACAGAGCTTCATGGGAGAGTTCCGTCAGCACGACGGCGTGTTGACAGTGATGATGTTGCTACCGACGCAGGGCTTCGCCTAAGCACCGCTATGATATGATCGAGGTGGATAATGGTGGAGGGGGGCACCGCACACGGCTAAGGTATCAATGATCAACTTGTGTGTACTAGGGTGCCCCTGCCCCGTATATAAAGGAGCAAGGGGGGAGACCGACCGGCCCCTGTAGGGCGCTCCAGGAGGAGGAGTCCTCCTCCTAGTAGGAGTAGGACTCCCCTTTCCTACTCCTACTAGGAGGAGGAAAGGAAGGAGGAGAAGGAGAAGGAAGGAGAGGGAGGAAAAGGAGGAAAGGGGGGCCGGCCCCCTAGTCCAATTCGGTTTGGGCTAGGGGGCCGCGCGCCCTGCCTCCTCTCTTCCACCACTTGGCCTATGAGGCCCATTACTTCTTCCTCGTATTCCCGTAACTCCCCGGTACCCCGAAAAATACCCGAATCACTCGGAACCTTTCCGATGTCCGAATATAGTCGTCCAATATATCGATCTTTACATCTTGACCATTTCGAGACTCCTCGTCATGTCCCCGATCTCATCCGGGACTTCTAACTACCTTCGGTACATCAAATCACATAAACTCATAATACCGATCGTCACCGAACGTTAAGCGTGTGGACCCTATGGGTTCGAGAACTATGTATACATGACCGAGACACGTCTCAGGTAAATAACCAATAGCGGAACCTGGATGTTCATATTGGCTCCTACATATTCTATGAAGATCTTTATCGGTCAAACCGCATACCAACATACGTTGTTCCCTTTGTCATTGGTATGTTACTTGCACGAGATCCGATCGTCGGTATCTCAATTCATAGTTCAATCTCGTTACCGGCAAGTCTCTTTACTCGTTCTGTAATGCACTATCCCGCAACTAACTTATTAGTTGCATTGCTTGCAAGGCTTATAGTGATGTGCATTACTGCTACGTCTTGAGCTTGCGTTGGTTTTTCCCGAAGAGGAAGGGATGATGCAGTACAGTAGGGTAAGTATTCCCCTCAGATTTTGAGAACCAAGGTATCAATCCAGTAGGAGCCCACGCTCAAGTCCCTCGTACCTGCACAAAGCGATAGCTACTCGCAACCAACACGATTAGGGGTTGTCAAGCCCTTCACGGTCACTTATGAGAGTGAGATCTGATAGATATAATATTTTTGGTATTAAGATGCAAAGTAAAAAGTAAAAGCAAAGTTAAAGGCAAAGCAAGATTAAAGTAATGGAGATTGATATGATGAGAATAGACCCGGGGGCCATAGGTTTCACTAGTGGCTTCTCTCAAGAGCATAAGTATTCTACGGTGGGTGAGCAAATTACTGTTGAGCAATTGACAGAATTGAGCATAGTTATGAGAATATCTAGGCATGATCATGTATATAGGCATCACGTCCGTGACAAGTAGATCGAAACGATTCTGCATCTACTACTATTACTCCACTCATCGACCGCTATCCAGCATGCATCAGTATTAAGTTAAAAACAGAGTAATGCCTTAAGCAAGATGACATGATGTAGAGAGATAAATTCATGCAATATGAAATAAACCCCATCTTGTTATCCTTGATGGCAACGATACAATATGTGCCTTGCTGCCCCTTCTGTCACTGGGTAAGGACACCGCAAGATCGAACCCAAAGCTAAGCACTTCTCCCATGGCAAGAACTACCAATCTAGCTGGCCAAACCAAACGGATAATTCGAAGAGACTTGCAAAGATAACCTATCATACATAAAAGAATTTAGAGAAGATTCAAATATTATTCATAGATAGACTTGATCATAAACCCACAATTCATTGGTCTCAACAAACACACCGCAAAAAGAAGATTACATCGAATAGATCTCCACAAGAGAGGGGGAGAACTTTGTATTGAGATTCAAAGAGAGAGAAGAAGCCATCTAGCTACTAACTATGGACCCGAAGGTCTGAGGTAAACTACTCACACTTCATCGGAGAGGCTATGATGATGTAGAAGCCCTCCGTGATGACGGCCCTCTTTCGGCGGAGCTCCGGAATAGGCCCAAAGATGAGATCTCGTGGATACAGAAAGTTGCAGCGGTGGAATTAGGTTTTTGGCTCCTGTTCTGATTGTTTGGGGGTACGTGTGTATATATAGGAGGAAGAAGTACGCTGGAGGAGCAACGAGGGGCCCATGAGGCAGGGGGCGCGCCCTGGGGGGGGCGCCCCCACCCTCGTGACCGCCTCTTTTGTTCCTTGGAGTAGGGTCCAAGTCTCCTGGATCACGTTCGGTGAGAAAATCACGTTCTCGAAGATTTTATTCCGTTTGGACTCTGTTTGATATTCCGTTTATCCGAAACACTGAAATAGGCAAAAAACAACAATTCTGGGCTGGGCCTCCGGTTAGTAGGTTAGTCCCAAAAATAATATAAAAGTGGAAAATAAAGTCCAATATAGTCCAAAACAGTAGATAATATAGCATGGAGCAATAAAAAATTATAGATACGTTGGAGACGTATCAGGCATCCCCAAGCTTAATTCCTGCTCGTCCTCGAGTAGGTAAATGATAAAAAGAGAATTTTTGATGTGGAGTGCTACTTGGCATAATTTCAATGTAAATCTTCTTAATTGTGGTATGAATATTCAGATTAGAAAGATTCAAGACAAAAGTTTATATTGACATAAAAATAATAATACTTCAAGCATACTAATAAAGCAATTATGTCTTCTCAAAATAACATGGCCAAAGAAAGTTATCCCTACAAAATCATATAGTCTGGCTATGCTCCATCTTCACCACACAAAGTATTTAAATCATGCACAACCCCGATGACAAGCCAAGCAATTGTTTCATACTCTAACTTTTTCAAAACTTTTTCAATCTTCACGCAATACATGAGCGTGAGCCATGGATATAGCACTATAGGTGGAATAGAATGGTGGTTGTGGAGAAGACAAAAAGGAGAAGATGGTCTCACATCAACTAGGCGTATCAACGGGCTATGGAGATGCCCATCAATAGATATCAATGTGAGTGAGTAGGGATTGCCATGCAACGGATGCACTAGAGCTATAAGTATATGAAAGCTCAAAAAGAAACTAAGTGGGTGTGCATCCAACTTGCTTGCTCATGAAGACCTAGGGCAATTTTTTGAGGAAGCCCATCATTGGAATATACAAGCCAAGTTCTATAATGAAAAATTCCCACTAGTATATGAAAGTGATAACATGAGAGACTCTCTACTATGAAGATCATGGTGCTACTTTGAAGCACAAGTGTGGTAAAAGGATAGTAACATTGTCCCTTCTCTCTTTTTCTCTCATTTTTTTGTTTGGGCCTTTTCTCCTTTTTTTATGGCCTCTTTTTATTTGGGCTTCTTTGGCCTCTTTTTTTATTTATTTTTCATACAGAGTCTCATCCCGACTTATGGGGGAATCATATTATCCATCATTCTTTCCTCACTGGGACAATGCTCTAATAATGATGATCATCACACTTTTATTTTTCTTATAACTCAACAATTACAACTCGGTACTTAGAACAAAATATGACTCTATGTGAATGCATCCAGCGGTGTACCGGGATATGCAATATGACAATGATGGAGTGTGTCATGAACGGAACGGTGGAAAGTTGCGTGGCAATATATCTCGGAATGGCTATGGAAATGCCATAATAGGTAGGTATGGTGGCTGTTTTGAGGAAGGTATATGGTAGGTGTATGATACCGGCGAAAGGTGCGCGGTATTAGAGAGGCTAGCAAAGGTGGAAGGGTGAGAGTGTGTATAACCCATGGACTCAACATTAGTCATAAAGAACTCATATACTTATTGCAAAAATCTAGAAGTTATCAAAGCAAAGTATTACGCGCATGCTCCTAGGGGGATAGATTGGTAGGAAAATACCATCGCTCGTCCCCGACCGCCACTCATAAGGAAGACAATCAATAAATAAATCATGCTCCGACTTCATCACATAACGGTTCACCATACGTGCATGCTACGGGAATCACAAACCTTAACACAAGTATTCTTTGAATTCACAACTACTCAACTAGCATGACTTTAATATTATCACCTCCATATCTCAAAACAATTAGCATGCTTCAATCTTTTCTTAGTATTCAACACACTCAAAATAAAGTTTCACAAATCTTGAATACCAAGCATATTATTATTAAGCAAGTTACCAAGCTATTAATAGACTCTCAAAATAATTTAAGTGAAGCATGAGAGACCAATAGTTTCTTTAAAACGAATCCACCACCGTGCTCTAAAAGATCTAAGTGAAGCACATAGAGAAAAACTATAACGCTCAAAAGATATAAGTGAAGCACATAGAGCAAAATTACTTAGCTCAAAAGATATAAGTGAAGCACATAGAGCAAAATTATAACGCTCAAAAGATATAAGTGAAGCACATAGAGTATTCTATCAAATTTTAATTCATGTATGGCTCTCTCAAAAGGTGTGTACAGCAAGGATGATTGTGGCATACTAAGACACAAAGACACAAATAATACAAGACACTCCAAGCAAAACACATATCATGTTGGTGAATAAAAATATAGTTCCAAGTAAATTACCGATGGAAGTGGACGAAAGAGGGGATGCCTTCCGGGGCATCCCCAAGCTTTGACTTCTTGGTGTCCTTGGATTATCTTGGGGGTGCCATGGGCATCCCCAAGCTTATGCTCTTGCCACTCCTTGTTCCGTGATCCATCAAAAGAATTCACCCAAAACATGAAAACTTCACAACACAAAACTCAAAATAGAAATCTCGTGAGCTCCGTTAGCAAAATAAAACAAAATACCACTTCAAGGTACTGTAATGAACTCATTATTTATTTATATTGGTGTTAAACCTACTTTATTCCAACTTCTATATGTATTATAAACTATTTTACTAGCCATAGATTCATCAAAATAAGCAAACAACACACGAAAAACAGAATCTGTCAAAAACAGAACAGTCTGTAGTAATCTGTAGCTAGCGCAAGATCTGGAACCCCAAAAATTCTAAAATAAATTGCTGTAAGTGAGGAATTTATCTATTAATCATCCTCAAAAAGGATTAACTAAATATCACTCTTCAAATAAAAATGAAAGCAGTTCTCGTGAGCGCTAAAGTTTCTGTTTTTTACAGCAAGTTCAACAAGACTTTCCCCAAGTCTTCCCAACGGTTCTACTTGGCACAAACACTAATTAAACACAAAAAAACACAACCAAAACAGAGGATGAATAATTTATTTATTACTAAACAGGAGCAAAAGGCAAGGAATAAAATAAAATTGGGTTGCCTCCCAACAAGCGCTATCGTTTAACGCCCCTAGCTAGGCATAAAAGTGAGGATAGATCTAGGTATTGCCATCTTTGGTAGGCAATCCATAAGTGGCTCTCATGATAATTTAATATGGTAATTTTATTTTCTTTCTTGGAAAGTGTTCCATGCCCTTTTTTAATGGAAGTTGAAATCTAATATTCCCTTCCTTCATATCAATAATCGCACCAACCGTTCTAAGGAAAGGTCTACCAAGAATAATAGGGCAAGAAGGATTGCAATCTATATCAAGAACAATGAAATCTACCGGCACATAATTCCTATTTGCAACAATAAGAACATCATTAATCCTTCCCATAGGTTTCTTAATAGTGGAATCCGCAAGATGCAAGTTTAGAGAGCAATCATCATAGTTACGGAAATCTAGTAAATCACACGAAGTCTTGGGAATAGTAGAGACACTAGCACCCAAATCACACAAAGCATAAAACTCATGATCTTTAATTTTAATTTTAATAGTTGGTTCCCACTCATCATAGAGTTTTCTAGGGATAGAAACTTTCAACTCAAGTTTTTCTTCATAAGATTGCATCAAGGCATCAACAATATGTTTGGTGAAGGCTTTATTTTGACTATAAGCATGTGGAGAATTTAGCACGGATTGCAACAAGGAAATACAATCAATTAAAGAGCAACTTTCATAATTAAATTCCTTAAAATCCAATATAGTGGGTTTAGCAACATCTAGATTTTTATTTCTTTCAATCCCACTTTCATCAATTTCATCATTAAGATCTAAACACTCCGAATTTTTAGAACGCCTTCTAGGTAAAGGAAGATCATATTCAGTTTCATCAAGATTCATATTGCAAAATAAAGATTTAATAGGAGACACATCAATAACTTTTAGATCTTCATCTTGATTTTCATAGGTACTGGAAGAACACACTTTAATAAAGGCATCTTTGGAAGCACGCATCCTAGCGGTTCTTTCCTTACACTCATCAATTGAAATTCTCATGGATTTTAGAGACTCATTGATATCATGCTTAGGTGGAATAGATCTAAGTTTCAAAGAATCAACATCAAGAGCAATTCTATCAACGTTCCTAGCCAAATCATCAATCTTAAGCAATTTTTCTTCAATCATAGCATTAAAATTCTTTGCGAAGAAATAAATTCTTTAATATTAGATTCAAAATCAGAGGGTATCTTATTATAGTTTCCATAAGAGTTATTGTACGAATTCCCATAATTATTAGAAGGATTACTAGGATATGGCCTAGGATTAAAATTCCCTCTATAAGCGTTGTTACCAAATTTATTCCTACCAACAAAATTCACATCCATAGATTCATTGTTATTCTCAATCAAAGTAGACAAAGGCATATCATTAGGATCGAAAGAAACACTCTTAGTAGCAAATAATTTCATAAGTTCATCCATCTTTCCACTCAACACATTAATTTCTTCTATCGCATGCACCTTTTTGTTAGAAGATCTTTCAGTATGCCATTGAGAATAATTAACCATAATATTATCTAGGAGTTTAGTAGCATCTCCTAAAGTGATTTCCATAAAAGTGCCTCCCGTGGCCGAATCTAAAAAATTTCTAGAAGCAAAATTCAATCCGGCATAAACATTTTGTATAATCATCCACAAATTCAAACCATGAGTAGGGAAATTATGTATCATTAATTTCATTCTCTCCCAAGCTTGTGCAACATGTTCATGATCAAGTTGTTTAAAGTTCATAATATCGTTTCTAAGAGAGATGATCTTAGCAGGAGGAAAATACTTAGAGATAAAAGCATCTTTGCACTTGTTCCATGAATCAATACTATTCTTAGGCAAAGACGAAAACCAAGCTTTAGCACGATCTCTAAGCGAAAAAGGAAATAGCCTCAATTTAACGACATCATTATTGACATCTTTTTTCTTTTGCATATCACATAAATCAACTAAGCTATTCAGATGAGTAGCGACATCTTCACTAGGAAGGCCAGCGAATTGATCTTTCATAACAAGATTCAACAAAGCAGTATTAATTTCACAAGATTCAGCATCGGTAAGAGGAGCAATCGGAGTGCTAAGGAAATCATTATTATTGGTATTGGTGAAGTCACACAATTTAGTAGTATCTTGAGCCATCGCGACACACACGCAAACTAACACACGAGCAAACAAAAAGCAAACAGGCAAAAAGAGGCAAATAGAGAGGGAGGATAGGGAGAGAGAGAGGGCAAATAAAATGGCAAGGGTAAATTGGGGGAGAGGAAAACGAGAGGCAAATGGCAAATAATGTAATGCGAGAGATAGGGATTGTGATGGGTACTTGGTATGTTGACTTTTTGCGTAGAATCCCCGGCAACGGCGCCAGAAATCCTTCTTGCTATGTCTTGAGCTTGCGTTGGTTTTCCCCGAAGAGGAATGGATGATGCAGCAGAGTAGCATAAGTATTTCCCTCAGTTTTTGAGAACCAAGGTATCAATACAGTAGGAGCTCACGCTCAAGTCCCTTGTACCTGCACAAAGCAATAGCTACTCGCAACCAACGCGATTAGGGGTTGTCAAGCCCTTCACGGTCACTTACGAGAGTGAGATATGATAGATATAATATTTTTGGTATTTTTGGTATAAAGATGCAAAGTAAAAAGTAAAAGCAAAGTAAAAAAGCAAAGCAAGATTAAAGTAAGGGAGATTGATATGATGAGAATAGACCCGAGGGCCATAGGTTTCACTAGTGGCTTCTCTCAAGAGCATAAGTATTCTACGGTGCGTGAACAAATTACTGTTGAGCAATTGACAGAATTGAGCATAGTTATGAGAATATCTAGGCATGATCATGTATATAGGCATCATGTACGTGACAAGTAGATCGAAACGATTCTGCATCTACTACTATTACTCCACTCATCGACCGCTATCCAGCATGCATCTAGAGTATTAAGTTAAAAACAGAGTAACGCCTTAAGCAAGATGACATGATGTAGAGAGATAAATTCATGCAATATGAAATAAACCCCATCTTGTTATCCTCGATGTCAACGATACAATACGTGCCTTGCTGCCCCTTCTGTCACTGGGTAAGGACACCGCAAGATCGAACCCAAAGCTAAGCACTTCTCCCATGGCAAGAACTACCAATCTAGCTGGCCAAACCAAACGGATAATTCGAAGAGACTTGCAAAGATAACCAATCATACATAAAAGAATTCAGAGAAGATTCAAATATTATCCATAGATAGACTTGATCATAAACCCACAATTCATCGGTCTCAACAAACACACCGCAAAAAGAAGATTACATCGAATAGATCTCCACAAGAGAGGGGGAGAACTTTGTATTGAGATTCAAAGAGAGAGAAGAAGTCATCTAGCTACTAACTATGGACCTGAAGGTCTTAAGTAAACTACTCACACTTCATCAGAGAGGCTATGATGATGTAGAAGCCCTCCGTGATGACGGCCCTCTTTCGACGGAGCTCCGGAACAGGCCCCAAGATGGGATCTCATGGATACACAAAGTTGCGGCGGTGGAATTAGGTTTTTGGCTCCTGTTCTGATTGTTTGGGGGTACGTGTGTATATATAGGAGGAAGAAGTACGCCGGAGGAGCAACGAGGGGCCCACGAGGCATGGGCGCGCCCTAGGGGGGGCGCCCCCACCCTCGTGACCGCCTCTTTTGTTCCTTGGAGCAGGGTCCAAGTCTCTTGGATCACGTTTGGTGAGAAAATCACGTTCCCGAAGATTTTATTCCGTTTGGACTCCGTTTGTTATTCTGTTTATCCGAAACACTGAAATAGGCAAAAATCAGCAATTCTGGGCTGGGCCTCCGGTTAATAGGTTAGTCCAAAAATAATATAAAAGTGGAAAATAAAGCCCAATATAGTCCAAAACAGTAGATAATATAGCATGGAGCAATCAAAAATTATCGATACGTTGGAGACGTATCAATTACCGAGAGGGCCCAGAGATACCTCTCCGACAATCGGAGTGACAAATCCTAATCTCGATTTATGCCAACTCAACAAGTACCATTGGAGACACCTGCAGAGTACCTTTATAATCACCCAGTTACGTTGTGATGTTAGGTAGCACACAAATTTTTCCTTTGGTAATCGGGAGTTGCATAATCTCATAGTCAGAGTGTAACACCCCGGATGTAACTTTCCCAATTTGTACTCCAACTCTTGCCATTTCCGGCGTTAAGTTATTTATTTTCTCGAATTCGGGTCTTTCTCTCCGTGTGTTGTTATCGTTGTCATGCATCTCATATCATGTCATCATGTCATCATGTGCATTGCATTTGCATACGTGTTCGTCTCATGCATTCGAGCATTCGAGCATTCTCCCCGTTGTCCGTTTTGCATTCCGGCACTTCGTTCTCCTCCGGTGGTCATTCCTACCTTTCTTTCGTGTGTGGGGATTAAACATTCCGGATTGGACCGAGACTTGCCAAGCGGCCTTGGTTTACTACCGGTAGACCGCCTGTCAAGTTTCGTATCATTTGGAATTCGTTTGATACTCCAACGGTTAACCAAGGGACCGAAAAGGCCTCGTGTGTGTTGCAGCCCAACACCCCTCCAATTTGGCCCAAAACCCACCTAAGCCTTCTCCATCATCTAGATCGTTCGATCACGATCGCGTGGCCGAAAACCGCACCTCATTTGGACTCTCCTAGCTCCCTCTATGCCTATTTAAACACCCCCCTCCGAAAATCCGGATCCCCCCTCGTCCAAAACCCTAAATATCGCCTCCGCGCCGGCCGGACACGTCCGTCCGGGCCAGACAAAGTCGCCGCAGCCAGCCACCGACCGCCACATGGCAGCGTGCCCACATCGCCGCGCCGCCGCCCGCGCGGGCCCGCCAGGCCCAAGGCCGGCCCCCGAGGGCCCGAGCCGCCGCGCCCCGCCCGCCGCTTCCTTCTCCGATGCCGACGCCCGAGCCACCTCCGCCGCCGCCGCGGGCTTCGACGCCGGCCGCCGCGAGCCGCGCTCCGCCGCCCCGCCGCCCGGCCCGACCGCGCCGCCATCGCCGGCGAGCGCCGCGGCCACTCCGGCCAACCACCGCCGTGCGGCCGTCTCCCCCTCCTTCGGCTTCGCCCCCGCCGCCGGCTACAGTGCGTGTGCCGCCGCCTCGTTTTGCGTGCCACTGAAACCCTAGATCCGGAGGTTGATTTTTTCTACTAAGTCCTCGGAATTTTCAGATCCATATGCCCATGTTCATAGCTCCGTAACTTTGCACCCGTAGCTCCGATTCATGCATATAGCATATCAAAATGTTCATCTCAGAGAGTACATCATTTCATTCCATTGCATCATTTTCATTTGATTTCATCTTGATACCCGAAATGCTGTTAGAAGAGGGCTACTTGAGATATTTGTCAGATCTGCTACTCCATTTAGCTTTTTGTCATTTTTGCCATGATTAATATGTGCCTGATATGCCCATGAGTTCTACATATGTTTTGTTAAGGGTTTTGTCATCTTTCCAGAGGTGCAACCCATGTATTTTTCTGATGTGTGTGATGACTAGCACAAGCTTGCAAAGTGGTGCACTTGGTAATTCTGATTTCAGGGACTTAGCAATTCCACTAAGTCCTTGATCTGTTTATCTCATGTTGTCATATGTTCATGTTGTTTCCTAGAGATCCGTGGCTCTTTTGAGGATGACCAGTAAGGATGTTTTGTTAATCTTGTAGTGCTCTATCCATCCATGTCTTTGTTTACAATTATGGAGCACCCTAGCTTGAGTCAATAGAACTCTATTTTTGCTACTTTGTGAATCTGGGCAGATTGTCAACTTGTTTGCAATTTTGCCGATGATGTTGTAGTTGATCCGTGCATGCTATATTATTGTTCTTGCCATGTCTAGCTTGCATTTTGTGTATTCTTGATAGATGTATGCTTAGCTTGTCATGACTTGCTCCGTAGTGAGTGCATCGAGCTCGTAAACATGGCTACTTGAGTTATGTTTCAGCATGTGTCAGTTTTCACCAAGTCTGAAAACTGATTATGTTTTTGCTATGTTCACATGCTTGCAATTGTATTTTCTGATCTCTTTTGGCTCAAGGTCACTAAGGGACTTTTGTTAAGATCTTTGAGTAGCTCCATGCCATGCTTTACTTTGCCATTTTCAGGTCCTGTAGCATGTAGTTTTGTTGCTCCGAAGAGTGCTATCTGATCTGAAATTCCAGACAAGTGTTAATTTCACCAAGTCTGAAATCTGTTTGCCATATGCATTTTTGCCATGTTTGTTCGAACATGTTAATGGATGAATTGGCCGTAGCTCAGTGCTAGACTTTTGTTAAGCATCTTGTATGCATCCCTGCCATGTATTTTGTTGTCATGTTTGGGTGTTGTAGCATGTTCATCTCATTGCATTTAGATGCCTACTTGTTGTAAATCGCAGACCGGTGTCATATTTGAATCACTTGTCATTTCCAAACCGTAGCTCTGATTCCGGCGTTCTTTATATCGTTTTCAAGCGATTTCATCTCATCTTTCTAGTGGCATGCTTGGATTTCCAAGTTGAGGCCATTTTCTTGCATTTCCTTGTCACATCTTGCATATGCATCCCGCATCGCATCCCGCATAGCATATCGTCTTTGCATCATCTTGTATGATCCTTGCACGTGGTTGATTGTGTCCTTGTTGCTTGTTTGTCTTGTTTGGGTAGATCCGGGAGACGAGTTCGCTAACGAGGAGCCCGTTGAGTTTGCTTTTGAGGATCCAGTCAACTCTGACAACTGTGCAGGCAAGATGATCATACCCTCGAAATCACTACTATCTTTGCTATGCTAGTTTGCTTGCTCTTTTGCTATGCCAATGCTATGATGCCTACCACTTGCTTTCAAGCCTCCCAAATTGCCATGTCAAACCTCTAACCCACCTTGTCCTAGCAAACCATTGATTGGCTATGTTACCGCTTTGCTTAGCCCCTCTTATAGCGTTGCTAGTTGCAGGTGAAGATTGGAGGCCGTTCCTTGTTGGAACATTTATTTACTTGTTGGGATATCATTATATTATCTTGTTATCTTAATGCATCTATATACTTGGTGAAGGGTGGAAGGCTCGGCCCCTCGCCTAGTGTTTTGCTCCACTCTTGCCGCCCTAGTTTCCGTCATATCGGTGTTATGTTCCCGGGTTTTGCGTTCCTTACGCGGTTGGGTTATAATGGGAACCCCTTGAGAGTCCATTTTGAATAGAAATCCTCCAGCAATGCCCAACCTTGGTTTTACCATTTGCCACCTAGCCTTTTCCCTTGGGTTTCGCAGACTCAAGGGTCATCTTATTTTAAACCCCCCTGGGCCAGCGCTCCTCTGAGTGTTGGTCCAACCTAGAGCACCGTGCGGGGCCATCCCTTGGCAACTTGGGTTATGTTGGCTCCCGTACGCTTAGCTTATCCGGTGTGCCCTGAGAATGAGATATGTGCAGCTCCTATCGGGATTTGTCGGCACAACGGGTGGTGTTGCTGGACTTGTTTTACCATTGTCGGAGTTGTCTTGAAGAACCGAGATACCGAGTCTGATCGGAACGTCTTGGGAGGAGGTCTATTCCTTCGTTGACCGTGAGAGCTTGTCATGGGCTAAGTTAGGACTACCCTGCAGGGATTTGAACTTTTGAAAGCAGTGCCCGTGGTTATGGGCAGATGGGAATTTGTTAATGTCTGGTTGTAGATAACTTTAACCTTAACTTAATTAAAATGAATCAACTGAGTGTGTTACCGTGATGGCCTCTTCTTGGCGGAGTCCGGGAAGTGGACACGGTGTTGGAGTAATGCTTGCGCAGGTTGTTCTCTAGTTTCTCGCTCGCGCTTTGCCTCCTCTTCTCGCTCTCTTTTGCGAATAAGTTAGCCACCATATTTTTGCTAGTCGCTTGCTGCAGCTCCACATATATTTACCTTGCCTTACCTATAAGCTTAAATAGTCTTGATCGCGAGGGTGCGAGATTGCTGAGTCCCTGTGGCTCACAGATTACTATAACACCAGATGCAGGGCCTGATGATTCCGCTCCAGGAGACGCGCTTGAGCTCAAGTGGGAGTTCGACAAAGACTCTCAACGTTACTATGTTTCCTTTCCTGATGATCAGTAGTGGTGCCCAGTTGGGGGTGAATGGGACCGTTGTCGCATGTTGGGTTATCTTTTATTTTGGCGCCGTAGTCGGGCCATGAGTGTTTGGATGATGTAATGTTATTTATGTACTTGATTGACGTGGCGAGTGTAAGCCAACTATGTTATCTCCCCTTTTATTATCATATTTCATGGGATGTTGTGAAGATTGCCTAACTTGCGACATATGCCTTCAATGCGATTATGTCTCTAAGTCATGCCTCGACACGTGGGATCTATAGTCGCATCGAGGGTGTTACACAGAGGAACATGTATAAGTCATGAAGAAAGCTGTAGCAACAAACTAAACAATCATCATGCTAAGCTAACGGGATGGGTCAAGTCAATCACATCACTCTCTAATGATGTGATCCCGTTAATCAAATGACAACTCATATCTATGGCTAGGAAACTTAAACCATCTTTGATTCAATGAGCTAGTCAAGTAGAGGCATACTAGTGACACTCTTGTTTTTCTATGTATTCACACATGTATTAAGTTTTCGGTTAATACAATTCTAGCATGAATAATAAACATTTACCATGATATAAGGAAATAAATAATAACTTTATTATTGCCTCTAGGGCATATTTCCTTCAGTAAGAGGAACATTTTCTTCACATACTTGCTCTGCATAATAAAGGCCTTACCGCCCTGATTTTTCTGGCCTCCTGGATTTCCTGGAGGGCGCTCTGAGCTTCAACCCGGGCATCATGTGTGCTTTGGCAGGCCTTGGAAAGTTCGGACTCTTGATCCTTAATATTGCGCTCCAAGGACTCACATTTCTTCACGGTGTCATGGAGCTCCTGCTGGACCTCACCAACCCTGGCCTTGTGTTTCTCGTGATCTGCTTGTTCCTTTGCCTCTCTCTCCTGGGCTTCGATCAGCGCCTTCTTGAGGGTCTCCACCTCGGTCGCTGCTCCTACAAAATATTATGGCACTATGGCTAACAAAAATCATTCATCCTTTCTGAATCTACACAAGGTCATTGCATACCTTGATGGTCTTCTAGTTGTTTTTTCACGCGGCCGAGCTCTTCCTCGGTCCGCTCCAGACTCTGCTTCAGTCCGGAGACCTCAGCAGCATGAGAGGTCGCAGCCAGCAAAGACGCCTGCTTGTTCACATAGACACGTATGGTTAGTCTCCTGCGAAAATTAAGTTGATCCTCTGTCCGGCTTTTCTTTTCGAACACCGGACAGTGTCTTAGGGGCTACTGTCTATACTATGACATTCCTTTCGCATAAATTGCGTTTTCATACCTCAAAGCCTGTTAGAAGGCTTGTGCAGGCTTCGGTCAGTCCGCTCTTTGTGGACTGAATCCTCTCAACCACCGTACCCATGAGGGTACGGTGTTCCTCAACAATGGAAGTGTTTTGCAACGCTTCCAGTAGAGTATCCGGTGCCTCTGGATGGATAGAGGTCACTGGTGGAATCGATGCACCTCCTTCTTTCGAAGGAGGCTGCTTGCCAGATTCCGGAGCCGTATAGGTCTCCAGAATTGTATTCGGCTAGGGGCCGGATTGGATATGGCCCCCATCGCCAGTCTCCATGGGGATTTGCTCCCCCAGGGTTCACCCTCTGGCGCCACCCTGACGGCCTCCCGCATCTCTCCCTGGCCTGGGGAGGTCTTTTCGGACAGCACCTCGGTGTCGTCCATGGCCTTGGGAGAAGAGGCCGCCGGAAGGGACCCACTGTCCATCACCTTCGGATGTAGCGAATTCCCCGAAGATGAGGATCGCTGGAGGTCGGAACGAGTCGGACTGCAGCGCATGACTCAGCATGTTAAAACCATGAAGTAAAGGAGCTAGATATGTGTGTGCGTCTTTGAGTACTTATGATTCAGCCAGGGGCTTATCCCAGGGGCGCCACTCGGAGCTGCTATCGATGTCCCACGCTGAGTTGTCCGCGAGGGAAACCTTCCCCTTATTGGACGCCTCTTCCTCTAGATGCATGGAGGCCGCCCTTTTCTTCCTTCCCCCCTTTGGGGGAGAGTTGCTTTCCTCCTCCTCCTCGTCGTCCTCGGTGTGGGAGGAGTGGGTCTCGGCGTCTTCGGACGTCACGTCCAAAGTGCCCTTACGGCAAAGACCACTCCTGGTCTCCTTGGCCTTCTTCTTGGCCTTCTTCTCCGACGCTTGGTAGGGCATCGGGACCAGCATCTTCGTCAGAAGAGGGGTTGCTGGGTCTTCGGGCAGCAGAGCCGGACACTGGATTCGCTCTGCCTTCTTTGTCCAGCCCTGAAAAAATAAATGGGGAAGCTTAGGCGTCTCCCTTGAGTATGCAAGTAAAGGATACACCTTGAAATATGAAAGACTCACCGAACTGGCGGGATGGGCTAGGTCGTGCCCGCAGTCCTTGGTCGTTGCCGGCCATGTATTGTTTGCCTTAAAGAGCACCATTGTCGGTGTAGTAGAGTAGGGGTACCCTAGTATCCCGAACTTGTGCACGGGCAGTCGCAGCATCCCGCGGCAAGGCTTGCCGGGTGACCGCCAAGGTCCTTCATGGTTCCTTTGGAGCCATTCAAGAACAAAGTATCCAAGCCAAGGCATTTCAAGACCCCGGCAAGAGGAGCTTGCCGGGAAGGCCAGTCAAGGCATCTCAAGACCCCGGCAAGAGGAGCTTGCCGGGAAGGCCACCCATGGCATCTCAAGGAACTTGCCGCGGCGCGCCTCGCGCCCCGGCAAGGCCCGGTGAGTGACAAGCTCCCGGACGCGACAAGACAACGACCGTGGCAAGGCGTTTGCCACGGCAAGCCACCACTCCGTGCCCGCGCTCCAGCACATCCACCAACGTGTCGCTCTGGGACCCTTCCCAACGTACGTGGCGGGAGGCTGTGCAGCCAGCGGTGAGCGGTGGCAAGCGGCGCTGACAAGATTGCCGTCGTGGCGAGCGGTGGCGTCCCTGACGGTCCCTTTTACACTGTTTAGGCGACGCAGACGGGCATTTAAGGCCCTTGTCTCCTCCTGTCAGGGTTAGGTATGATACACTGTAGCAGGTAGCTGTACCAACCGCATCACCTTTCCCTTTTTTGCCCTTGTCTACGTTGCCACCTGTCGGTGACCCCTTGAGCATATAAAAGGAGGCCCATGCGCAACATAGGGGGGGGGTTCGAACACTCACGCTCGGTCTCGCTAGCTGCTGGTGTGTACTGTAGCACTCCGCGCTCCCGAGCAAGAACTCAATACAAACCACAAAGCAGGAGTAGGGTTTTACGCATCCGTGCGGCCCGAACCTGGGTAAACTGCTCGTGTGCTTCGCCTCCATCCGCTCTTTGCACGACCTCCGCCCCCGCCGAACCGAAAGGGACTCGGTCCGCCGGTCCCATAGGTGTTCATGGATCTGTCCCCCGACATCTTTGGCGCGCCAGGTAGGGGCGTCGAGGTTGTGTGAACCAGATCCGGCGTTCACGCGAGCTAGATCTTCATCATCTTCATCGACATGCCGCTGAAGAAGAAGGTTTCGGAAGCGACTGCTCCGTCCGCGCTGAACCCACCATCGCCGGAGCAAACGGCTGATGGGGCAGGCGCCGGCGGAAGAACGGGCGTCGACGAGGGAGCTCATGGTGCTGCCAGGTCCAAGGACAAGGCTGCGCTGCCTGTCGGCGGCGTAGCCAGCTCCCACAATGACCAGGCGCACTCCAAGACCTCGGCGTCCGTGCATGCACCGCGCCCATCTCAGGAGGCGCGGGACCGGCAGCATCATGGTACTCACGGTACCATGCGTTTGCTAGACCAAGACGAGTTGGTGGATCTCGGAGCGCTCGGGACCACCATGCACGCCATCAACTGGACAGAGCAAGAAGAGGAAGTTGATTTCTGGTGACTATTTGCCGGCAGAGCTTCCCGAAGCCGCCGCCAAGAAGATCCCCAAGATCAACGCCAAGAGCGCTGAGGAGCAGTCTGCTCCGGCAAGCCCTAGGGTTTGTTCCATTGAAGCAGAAGCTCCCGGCAAGTTTTGCTCCGGCAAGCTTGCCGGGGAACGTCAAGCTCCGGCAGAGCCACAGGTTCTCGCCATAGAAGCGGACGTTCCCGCAGCAACAGATTTGCCTTGCATTGAGGAGCACTCTGCTCCGGCAAACCCTAGGGTTTGTTCCGTCGAAGCAGAAGCTCCCGACAAGTTTTGCTCCGGCAAACTTGCCGGGGAATGTCAAGCTCCGGCGGAGCCGCAGGTTCTCGCCGTGGAAGCGAGTGTTCCCGCAGCAGCAAATTTGCCTTTAGTCCTTGTTGTCGAGCCACAAGCTCCAGCATGGGCATAACAGATTGTCCGTTTCCTTCAGACAGGAGAACTCCCCGAAGAGCAAGAAGAAGCGGAAAGAGTGGCCCGGCAGTCAAGTATGTACCAGTTTGTCGACAAGACACTATACAGAAGAAGACTCAACGGTGTGAAATTGAAGTGTATTCACCGGGAAGACGGACAAAAGCTGTTGGCAGAGAGACATGGAGGCATATGTGGTCACCACATTGGTGCAAGAGCACTTGTCGGCAAAGCATTCCGGCAAGGTTTCTTTTGGCCAACAGCCCTCCAGGATGCAACTGCACAAGTAACCAAGTGTGAAGCGTGCCAGTTCCATTCCAAGCAGATACACCAACCAGCTCAAGCTCTCCAGACGATCCCTTTATCCTGGCCATTTTCGGTCTGGGGGCTCGACATCCTCGGCCCCTTTCCCCGAGCAGCCGGGAGCTTTGAGTACTTGTACGTTGCAATCGACAAGTTCACAAAGTGGCCGGAAGTGGAACCAGTGAGGAAGGTGACAGCACAGTCAGCAGTCAAGTTCTTCAGGTCGATTGTTTGCCGCTTCGGGATCCCTAACAGGATAATCACCGACAACGGTACGCAATTCACGAGCCGCACCTTCATGCAATACGTCCAAGATCTTGGCGCCAAGGTCTGCTTCGCTTCTATTGCTCACCCGAGAAGCAACGGTCAAGCGGAGAGGGCAAATGCTGAAGTGCTGCGCGGGCTCAAGACCAGAACTTTCGACAGGCTGCACAAGTGCGGAAGAAACTGGATCGAGGAGCTGTCGGTGGTTCTTTGGTTGATCAGAACGACGCCAAATCGAGCCACTGGCCAGACACCTTTCGCTCTAGTCTATGGAGCAGAGGCGGTTATCCCCACGGAACTCGTATACGGGTCACCTCGAGTGCTCGCTTATGATGAGCTCGAGCAAGAACAGCTGCGACAAGATGACGCGCTGCTCCTTGAGGAAGACCGTCTTCAGGCTGCTGTGCGAGCTGCTCGCTACCAGCAAGCTTTGCGCCGCTACCATAGCCGCAAAGTTAACGCCAGAAGTCTCGAGGAAGGCGACCTTGTTCTTCGGCGCGTTCAGTCCGCCAAGAATTCCAACAAGTTGACGCCAAAGTGGGAAGACCCTTACTGGGTGAAACGAGTCACTAGGCCTGGCGCTGTCCGCCTTGAGACCGAAGATGGCATTCCGGTGAGCAACTCCTGGAACATTGAGCATCTTCGTAAGTTTTACCCGTAAGGCGCGGTTGCCGGAACCTGTTCCGGCAACCACCTTTTGTACAAGTCTTGCCGCTGTTGCATGTAATCCTTTGTACAAAGCCGGGCGCAGACCCCGTGCATAAGAAAAGCTCACGTGCTCAGCACATCTTGTCAGTTTCATGCTTTCTATTTTTTGGCATATATGATCTAACACTTTGTGCAGCACCTACTCCACGGTAAGCAATAACGAGTCGTAAGGCTCCGTATTGTTATTTTCTCTTCTTTCTTTTTTCTCAAGGAAAGGAAGGTTCCCTCGCCCACAAGTTTGCCGGGGATGAAAGGAGAAGATAATGGTATGGACCAGGCATCGTTCAAGAAAATTTCGCCTTACCGGGAAACAAACAACAGAAAAGCTAAGTTGCCAAAGTTTGAGCAATCAAATTTTTAAAAAATTTAAGTTATCTCCCTTGAACAACCGCACTTTGTATGGAAAACCTGTACGCGGAGGAACCAACTCGTAGCTAGTTGCGCCCTTACTTTGTTTCGAGTCCGCTCAACAACTTAAGTGAGCTGCGACTAGTTGCGACAAGGTTTCTTGTCAGTAGCGGCACCGCCAGCAGGCTGCTGACGTCCCGCACTCAGCGCTCGCGGCTCAGGTGCCTGCACCGACAATTTCCCTAAAAGCGTAGGGCAAAAACATACAAAGGGAGGAATCAAGTAAAGGGAATAACATTGCAATTAGTAACCAGAATAGAGTTATATTACAAAGATAGCTTGTCGCGGCTCTAACAGATTGTTTTCATAACATGAGAAACAACGACAAGGAAAGAAGAAACAGGCGGCCTAGTCTACGCGATCGCCTTTGATCCTCTTGATCCCGCTCACCTTGTCCACAATGGGTGTGACAAGGGTCTTGAGGGCCTCCAGATCAACATCCGGCGGCAAGGTCCTAAGGACGTTGGTGAGGTTGAGGCCCGGATTGCGGAAGGCCACCTTCATCAACACTTTCTAAAGAGCTCCCGCGCAGATCTTGCGCGACTCGTCGGCCAGCTGCTTTGGGATCTTCTCCCGAAGCCGCTGAAGAGCCGTCGCCACGCCCTTGAAGAACAAGACGAGCTTGGCGCTGGGTTGGAGGTTCTCGTCGGAGGGATACCCGAGATCCTCCATCCCCAGCTGTGCCAGCTCCTTGTCGATGTTTGTGGCGGCATTCACCAAACTCTCCGTCCAGTGCTCCACAGTTTCCCTGAAGGCATTTTGGGTGGCGGCAACACTCTCTAGCAGCGCCTTGTCGGCCTTAATCTCCTCCTTCAAGGCCGCCTCCTGCTTCTTGGCGCCGTCCAGCGTCTTAGTCAAAGCGGTCAGCTTCGACTCAAGATCTGCTTTGGAGTCCTTGGCGGCGCTGAGCTCTTTGCCCTTCTCGGCGAGATCGACCTTCAGCTGTGCCACCTTCGTCTCCAATTCCTTCTTGGTGGCCTCGGCGGCGGCGGCAACGTCCTCTGCTTGCTTGAGGGCTCCGCCGAGTTTTTCCTCGCGTGCGGCAAGCTCCTCCTCGTGGGCGTCAAGATTGACCTTCCGCTGCGCCAGCTCGCCCTCCTCCGCGGATAGCTTCACAGCGGCAAGCCGCTGCTGCTCTTTGACTTCGGCCTTCTCGAGGAGGAAGGCCTTCTGCGCTTCGTCGAGTTGCTCCCGCTCCTCTGCCAAAGACCGACGAGCTTCCTGGTGGAAGCCCCGGAGCTCCTCCGCGCGCTTCTCGATGTCTACTCCCGCCTTCGCGACAAGCGCCTCACGGGAGTCCAGCTTGGCTTGCCGCGCGCGGTAGAGCGACAACAACTTCCGCAGCAGTCGCTCTTCCTCAGGCTCGTTGCTGCTGCTGCTCGGCGCGTCAACCAGCGTCAGTCCCGCGGAGGCAAGCACTTCCCCGTCGAAGATCTCCCCCTCGACCGACGCCCTGGAGCTTGACGCCCAGGGGAGGTTGATGAAGACGCCTTCGCCGGCCTTCAGGTAGACGCCCGGCTAGGGCTCCTCGGAGCTTGGTGCTGCGGCTTCAGCGGACGGGTCGGCGGTCGGCGTAGCGCCTGGCGCTCCTGCGGCCTCTGGGCCGTCAGTACAATCGCCAGACCCCTCGCCAGTTGCTGCGGTGGCAGCCTTGGCGGCCTCGGCGCCGGTGGGATCGCCAGCGCCGGCTGCTTCTTCGGCGGCGACCTCGGTCTCCATCTGCTCTGCAGCAGATGGGTCTGACAGCCGGCAAGGGGAGAAGAGTCAAGCAAAATCCAGCAAAAACCCAGGAAGATCAAGAGAAGAAGGACCCAAGGGAAGTTTTGCAGCAAAAGGATTACCTGTGCCAGTTTCTGCAGTCAGGTTCTCCGCCGTCGGAGGGCCGCTGGCGCTGTCCCTTGCCGGAGAACCCTCCCTTGCCGGAGACTTCTCCCTTACCGGAAAGCCCTCCCTCGCCGGAGGACTCTCCCTTGGCTCCTGGTGGGGCTGCTCGGCTCCTACACAAATCAACAAGCAGATATCAGCAAAGACAAGTACCCATGCGCGCCTCGCAGCGGAAAGTAAATCATACACTTACGCTGGGGGCTGCTCTGGAGGAAAGTCGCCGGGTCCGGCAAGGTTGTCTCGGGCGCGCCACCTGCTGTTGCAGTGGGCTCGTCCTCGATGACGATCACCGGGGCCTTGGCTCTCTTCGCTGCTCTCTGGGCCAGAGTCCTGAAAAGGAACAAGTTCAGAGTCAAGAAATGAGATACAAGACAAACAGCAAGGATTGAAGAACAGCAAGTACAGCAAGAGAAGCTTACTCTTCTTCTTCTTCCTCGTCGGAGCTGAACGCGGAGAAGTCAAAGTCCAGTGCACGCCCGGCGTGAGGAGGCGGAGGAGAAGCTTCCCTTGGCCGCTTGGCGGGAGCAGTGGCGGTGGTCTGAGACGACCCCGCTCCAGCTGTTGGCGCGGCGTGAGCAGCGGCAGGAACTGAAGCGGTGGTCCGGCAAGATCCCGCTCCAGTTGCCGTCGCAGCATGAGGCGCTCCCGCGGCAATGGTGTTTGCCATGGTGGAGCGTGTCATGCGGCGCGGCGACTGTTGACCCGCTTGCCGCTCCGCCACGTCACCGGCCTTGCGGAGACGCCTTCTTGGTGGGGATGGAGGCTCTGCTTGCAGCGAGCTGTCTGAAGATGAAGTGGAAGACGAGTTGATTTCAAGCAAGCCGCTCGTATCCTTGGCGGGCTCGCTCGACTCGACATTCTGCCCGGCAAGCTCTTTCTCGCCGGCAGGCTCCCTTCGCTCGGCACGGCTTGCTGCCTCTGCTGCATCTGCCTCCTCCACGGTGAATCCAAACTCGCCCGCGGCCGCAGCTGACGCTGCCTCTTCCAGCCTGGTGGCGATGAGTGCCATCTCCGCATCGGTGGTGTCGCGGGTGAGGCCGTCCTTCTTGTCGGGGCGGATCGCCACTTCTACCAAGTCATCGAAGAACTGCTGCACGACGTCGTCTGCAGGTTCCTGCCAAGTTGGCACAATTCCATGCGAGTCGCACTCCGGCATCATTGCACGGATGCGGTCGAGCGAGGAATTGTTGCACAGCGGAATGACGCCCCCCGGCAACCTGAAAACCTCGGGATGTTGGGGGTCATACTTGAACAGCTCCTGCAGCATCGCGTTGAGCTCCAGGACAGTGAAGTTGAAACTGAGGCCCGGCCGCAACCTCATGATATCTGCCGCATTCTTGAACTCCCAGGCAGGTCTTCCTCGTTCCTGTAGGGGGCGATGCAGCGGCGAAGAAAGTCTGCGCCAACAGCGCCTACAGTAAGCCCGCCAAGCCTGAGGCGTAGGATCCTGGTGACGGCAATGTTCAGCCTGTCGTCTTCCGGGGCCACGTCACTCCAATCGCTGCCGCGTGCTACTGGGGTTTGGCACCTGGTGGTGAATGGCTGCGGGTTCTCCTCGTCAATCCAGCACCAGTCTGCCCTCCACTCCTCCCACTTGCCGTGGAATTCTCCCTCCAGATAAGTTTCCTTCTTGCCGGCCCTTGAGATCCAGGCGATTCCGCCGGATAGAGGCTCTCCTCTCTCTACTCGGGGTATGAAGAAATGGCGGAAGAGGGCTACACTAGGGTGGACTCCGACAAAGTTTTCGTAGAGATGTGCGAAAACTGCCATGGTCAGAACGACATTGGGGGTGAAGTCAAGGAGGTGGAATCCGTAGGTATTCATGATGTCGCAGAAGAATTCAGAGAAAGGCGGGCAGAGCCCGCAGTAGAAGAACAATGCGAAGAAAGGGTACCCGTTTGGGGCCTTCTTCCAAGCGGCGGCGGGGAGTACCTTCGTGCGCGGATGCGCGCGCGTCTCCGCCGACCAGAAGAGGTAGTAGTTCTCCCTCAGCTCCTTCGCGGCAAGCTTGGGGGGGAAGACGGCCCGCTCCTTCCGCAGCGCCGCAAGCCGCTGCGCCTCGGTCGACTTCACGACCTTCCCCTTGTCGGCTTTTGGAGCCATGGCGGAAGTGGTGGAGGAGGTCGACGGCGTTGGTGGTGCTGGTGGCGATGGGGGGCGGAGCGCTGCTCTCTCTCTCTCAGCTTTGGGAAGGCGAGGGAGCGGCGGAGATTTCTGAGATTGGAAGCAGCAACGAGTGAATGTGTGAACTGCCCCTGTTTCCCCTGCTTATAAAGAGGGAGGGGGCGGACGTTCCGCATTTCCGAATAAAATAACCACCCACGATCTCTCCCACGACGCCGTATTCAACGCGTGCCGTTCGGAGAGGGCGCGGTGGATCCGGAGAGAGATACGGCGTAACCTAGGCCGCGTGTGCCCATGCACTGTTTTGGGCCTGGCCCAACAGGGCTCGGCACCGTGTATGGCCCAGGCCCGGGGGCTCCTGTCGGTGTACTAGAGTAGGGGTACCCTAGTATCCCGAACTTGTGCACGGGCAGTCGCAGCATCCCGCGGCAAGGCTTGCCGGGTGACCGCCAAGGTCCTTCGTGGTTCCTTTGGAGCCATTCAAGAACAAAGTATCCAAGCCAAGGCATTTCAAGACCCCGGCAAGAGGAGCTTGCCGGGAAGGCCAGTCAAGGCATCTCAAGACCCCGGCAAGAGGAGCTTGCCGGGAAGGCCACCCAAGGCATCTCAAGGAACTTGCCGCGGCGCGCCTCGCGCCCCGGCAAGGCCCGGTGAGCGACAAGCTCCCGGACGCGACAAGACAACGACCGCGGCAAGGCGTTTGCCGCGGCAAGCCACCACTCCGTGCCCGCGCTCCAGCACATCCACCAACGTGTCGCTCTAGGACCCTTCCCAACGTACGTGGCGGGAGGCTGTGCAGCCAGCGGTGAGCGGTGGCAAGCGGCGCTGACAAGATTGCCGTCGTGGCGAGCGGTGGCGTCCCTGACGGTTCCTTTTACACTGTTTAGGCGACGCAGATGGGCATTTAAGGCCCTTGTCTCCTGCCGTCAGGGTTAGGTATGATACACTGTAGCAGGTAGCTGTACCAACCGCAGCACCTTTCCCTTTTTTGCCCTTGTCTACGTTGCCACCTGTCGGTGACCCCTTGAGCATATAAAAGGAGGCCCATGCGCAACATAGGGGGGGGGGGTCGAACACTCACGCTCGGTCTCGCTAGCTTCTGGTGTGTACTGTAGCACTCCGCGCTCCCGAGCAAGAACTCAATACAAACCACAAAGCAGGAGTAGGGTTTTACGCATCCGTGCGGCCCGAACCTGGGTAAACTGCTCGTGTGCTTCGCCTCGATCCGCTCTTTGCACGACCTCCGCCCCCGCCGAACCAAAAGGGACTCGGTCCGCCGGTCCCATAGGTGTTCGTGGATCAGTCCCCCGACAACCATCCATATGTCTTCGTGCAGAGTGCCGAAGAACTGTTGCAAGGTCTAGTGCTTGGCCGGATCGAACTCCCACAAATGGCAAGTCCGGCTTTGGCACAGAAGGATCCGGCGAGCAAGCATCACCTGGATAACATTGACAAGCTTGATTTTCTTGTCCACCATGCTCCCGATGTGCGTCTAAAGCGTTGTCAGCTCGTCCCACGAAGACCAGTCCAGGACCTTCTCTAGCCAGGAGGTGAGCCGCATCGGGGCGCTTGATACGTCTCCAACGTATCTATAATTTTTTATTGCTCCATGCTATATTATCTACTATTTTAGGCAATATTGGGCTTTATTATCCACTTTTATATTATTTTTGGGACTAACCTATTAACCGGAGGCCCAGCCCAGATTTGCTGTTTTATGCCTATTTCAGTGTTTCGAAGAAAAGGAATATCAGACGGAGTCGAAACGGAACGAAATCAACTGGAGAAGTTATTTTTGGAAGGAAACACACCTGATGGACTTGGACCCCACGTCAAAAGATACGGGAGCTGCCCATGAGGGTGGGGGCGTGCCCACCCCCTAGGACGCGCCCCCCTGCCTCGTGGGGCCCCCATGGCTCCCCTGACGTGCTTCTTCTGCCTATATAACTCCATATACCCTAAAACCTCCAGAGCACAATAGATCGGGAGTTCCGCCACCAGAAGCTTCCGTAGCCACCGAAAACCAATCTAGACCCGTTCTGGCACCCTGCCGGAGGGAGAAATCTCTCTCCGGTGGCCATCTTCATCATCCCGGTGCTCTCCATGACAAGGAGGGAGTAGTTCTCCCTCGGGGCTGAGGGTATGTACCAGTAGCTATGTGTTTGATCTCTCTCTCTCTCTCGTGTTCTTGAGATGATACGATCTTGATGTATCGCGAGCTTTGCTATTATATTTGGATCCTATGATGTTTCTTCCTCCCTCTACTCTCTTGTAATGAATTGAGTTTCCCCTTTGAAGTTATCTTATCGGATTGAGTCTTTAAAGATTTGAGAACACTTGATGTATGTCTTGTCGTGGATATCTGTGGTGACAATGGGATATCACGTGATTCACTTGATGTATGTTTTGGTGATCAACTTGCGGGTTCCGCCCATGAACCTATGCATAGGGGTTGGCACATGTTTTCATCGTGATTCTTCGGTAGAACTTTGGGGCACTCTTTGAGGTCCTTTGTGTTGGTTGAATAGATGAATCTGAGATTGTGTGATGCATATCGTATAATCATACCCACGGATACTTGAGGTGACATTGGAGTATCTAGGTGACATTAGGGTTTTGGTTGATTTGTGTCTTAAGGTGTTATTCTAGTACAAACTCTAGGGCTGTTTGTGACGCTTATAGGAATAGCCCAATGGATTGATTGGAAAGAATAACTTTGAGGTGGTTTCGTACCCTACCATAATCTCTTCGTTTGTTCTCCGCTATGAGTGACTTTGGATGACTCTTTGTTGCATGTTGAGGGATAGTTATGTGATCCAATTATGATATTATTGTTGAGGGAACTTACAATAGCGAAAGTGTGAACCCTAGGCCTTATTTCCTATCATTGCGATACCGTTTACACTCACTTTTATCACTTGCTACCTTGCTGTTTTTATTATTTCATATTACAAAAACTATTATCTACTATCCATATTGCACTTGTATCACCATCTCTTCGCCGAACTAGTGCACCTATACAATTTACCATTGTATTGGGTGTGTTGGGGACACAAGAGACTCTTTGTTATTTGGTTGCAGGGTTGCTTGAGAGAGACCATCTTCATCCTACGCCTCCTACGGATTGATAAACCTTAGGTCATCCACTTGAGGGAAATTTGCTACTGTCCTACAAACCTCTGCACTTGGAGGCCCAACAACGTCTACAAGAAGAAGGTTGTGTAGTAGACATTAGTGCCGGACTGGAATTTGGCAGCCACGGCCCAGGTGGCGTCGCGAGGCTCTGTGACATAGAACCATTGTTGTTGCCACCCTTTAACGGTCTCCACGAAGGTACCTTTGGGACATGAGACGTTGGGCATCTTGCTCACCATGTCGCCTCCGCATTCTGCGTGTTGACCACCCACCACCTTCGGCTTCACATTGAAGATCTTTAACCACAATCCGAAGTTTGGTGGGATGTGGAGGAAGGCCTCACACACGACAATGAATGCTGATATGTTGGGGGCCAGATCATGGAAATCCAGCCCGTAGTAGAACATGATTCCATGGACGAATGGGTGGAGAGGGAATCCCAATCCGCAGATGAAGTGGGGGATGAATACCACCCTCTCATGGGGCTCCGGGGTGGGGATGATTTGCCCCTTTGTTGGAAGCCGGTGGGCGATTTCCTTGGCTAAGTACCTGGCCTCCCGGAGCTTGGTAATGTCCTTCTCCCTGACGGAGGAAACCATCCACTTGCCCTGTGCTCCAGATCTGGACATGGCTGGAGTGCCTTTTTTTGAGGTGGAAAGGATGGAAGCTTGAGCGCTGGAGCTCGAGAATGGATGGGCAGAGAGGAAGAGGGCGTGGGTGAAAAGGTGAGATCCTTATCCCTTTATAAAGGCTGCGAATATCAAGTGCCTCCCCACTCGCCTTAAAACTCACCTATTCCACAAGGGTCATGCAGATAGCGCGGTTGGATTACCCATGCCCGTATTGATGAGAATCCCGCAATAAGGGGACACGATCTCTGCTTCGACAAGACGTGCCAATAAAACTGCATCTTGAAACATGGAGCGGGAGGCTAAAAACGGTTCGAAATAATGACCAGGCAGTGACATGATGTCACGATACAAAAGTTGTCAGTGGATTGGACTCGTAAAATATTATGTTCTCTGCAGTTGTGTGTGGTATTTGATCTGTAGAGCCGGACACGTTGTCTGTGTCCGAAAGCTGCTTTGGAGTGTTCGAAGGAGGAACCCGCCTTGCAATGCCGAAGATAGTCTGCCGCCGGACATATAGTCATTGAAGCCTGGTTCAGGGGCTACTGAGGGAGTCCTAGATTAAGGGGTCCTCGGACGACCGGACTATGTAACATGGAATGAACTAATGGGCTACGAAGTTACAAGACAGAAGACTTCTTCCCATGTCTGGATGGGACTCTCCTTTGCGTGGATGGCAAGCTTGGCGTTCGGATATGTAGATTCCTTCCTTTGTAAACCGATTCTGTACAACCCTAGGCCCCTCCGGTGTATATATAAACCGAAGGGTTTAGTCCGTAGAGGCAATCATAATCACAATCATACAGGCTAGACTTCTAGGGTTTAGCCACAACGATCTCGTGATAGATCAACTCTTGTAATCCTCATACTCATCAATATCAATCAAGCAGGACGTAGAGTATTGCCTCCATCAAGAGGGCCAGAACCTGGGTAAAACATCGTGTCCCCTGCCTCCTGTTACCGTTGACCTTAGATGCATAGTTTGGGACCCCCTACCCAAGATCCGCCGGTTTTGACACTGACAGGCGCCACCTTGTGGCTTTCCCTCTCCTTCTCCCTTATGGCCCATTAAGGCCCATAACTTCCTCGGGGGGTTCCGGTAACCCCTCGGTTCCCCGATAAATATCCGAAACGCCCCGAAACCATTCCAGTGTTTGAATACCTTCGTCCAATATATCAAACTTTACCTCTCGACCATTTCGAGACTCCTCGTCATGTCCGTGATCTCATCCAGGACTCCGAACAGTCTTCGGTCATCAAATATCATAACTAATAATATAAATCATCATCAAACGTTAAGCGTGCGGACCCTATGGGTTCGAGAACTACGTAGACATTACTGAGACACATCTCCGGTCAATAACCAATAGCGCAACATGGATGCTCATATTGGCCCCTACATATTCTACGAAGATCTTTATTGGTCAAACCGCATAACAACATACGTTATTCCCTTTGTCATCGGTATGTTACTTGCTCGAGATTCGATCGTCGGTATCTGATACATCTCCATCGTATCTATAATTTTTGATTGTTCCATGCCAATATTATACAACTTTCATATACTTTTGGCAACTTTTTATACTATTTTTGGGACTAACATATTGATCCAGTGCCCAGTGTCAGTTCCTATTTGTTGCATGTTTTTTGTTTCGCAGAAAATCCATATCAAACGGAGTCCAAACGGGATAAAAACTTACAGAGATTTTTTTTGGAATATATGTGATATTTGGGAAGAAGAATCAACGCGAGACAATGCCCGAGGGGGCCATGAGGCAGGTGGCGCGCCCCTGACCCTTGTGGCCACCCTGTAAGGCGGTTGGTGCCCTTCTTTCTCCACAAGAAATCAAATATCCGGATACAAATCGTGTTAAAATTTCAGCCCAATCGGAGTTACGGATCTCCGGGAATATAAGAAATGGTGAAAGGCCAGAATCTGGAACGCAGAAACAGAGAGAGATAGAGAGACATATCCAATCTCGGAGGGGCTCTCGCCCCTCCGCTGCCATGGAAGCCATGGACCAGGGGGTAAACCCTTCTCCCATCTAGGGAGAAGGTCAAGGAAGAAGAAGAAGGAGGCTCTCTCGCCCGATGGCGCCGGACCGCCGGGGTCATCATCGTGTGACGGCGATCTACACCAACACCTCCGTCATCTTCACCAACATCTTCATAACCTTCCCCCATCTATCTACAGCGGTCCACACTCCCCGCAACCCGCTGTACCCTCTACTTGAACATGGTGCTTTATGCTTCATATTATTATCCAATGATGTGTTGCCATCCTATGATGTCTGAGTAGATTTTTGTTGTCCTATCGGTAATTGGTGAATTGCTATGATTGGTTTAATTTTCTGGTGGTTATGTTGTTGTCCTTTGGTGCCCATCATATGAGCGCGCGCGTGGAGCACACCATAAGGTTAGTTTTATGTTGATAGGGCTATGTATTGGAGGGCAAGGGTGACAGAAGCTTCAACTTAGCATAGAAATTGATGCATACGGGATTGAAGGGGACCAATATATCTTAATGCTATGGTTGGGCTTTACCTTAATGAACGTTAGTAGTTGCGGATGCTTTAATATACTAATGGATCTTACTGAGCTTTCTGTTGTGTTTTGTGTGGATGAAGTGATCAAAGATCGAGGAGGTCTCGATATGAGGAGAAGGAGGAGAGGCAAGAGCTCAAGCTTGGGGATGCCCAATAGACCCCAAGTAAATATTTAAGGAGAGTCAAGCGTCTAAGCTTGGGGATGCCCCGGAAGGCATCCCATCTTTCTTCAACAAGTATCAATATGTTTTTGGATTCGTTTCGTTCATGCAATATGTGCAAATCTTGGAGCGTCTTTTGCATTCAATTTTCACTTTTCTTTGATGCACCATGCTGGTATGAGATAGTCCATGGTTAATTTATAGAATGCTCATTTTACTTCACTTATATCTTTTGAGTATGGCTTTATCGAATGCTTCATGTGCATCACATATATCATTTGAAGTTTGGATTGCCTGTTTCCCTACACATAGAAAACCGCCATTTGTAGAATGCTCTTTTGCTTCACTTATATCTGTTAGAGCGTTGGCATATCTTTTGTAGAAAGAATTAAACTCTCTTGCTTCACTTATATCTATTTAGAGAGATGACAGGAATTGGTCATTCACATGGTTAGTCATTAAATCCTACATAAAACTTGTAGATCACTGAATATGATATGTTTGATTCCTTGCAATAGTTTTGCGATATAAAGATGGTGATATTAGAGTCATGCTAGTGGGTAGTTGTGGATTGTAGAAATACTTGTGTTGAAGTTTGTGATTCTCGTAGCATGCACGTATGGTGAACCGTTATGTAACGAAGTAGGAGCATGAGGTATTTATTGATTGTCTTCCTTATGAGTGGCGGTCGGGGACAGGCGATGCTATTTTCCTACCAATCTATCCCCCTAGGAGCATGCGCGTAGTACTTTGTTTTGATGACTAATAGACTTTTGCAATAAGTACATGAGTTCTTTATGACTAATGTTGAGTCCATGGATTATACGCACTCTCACCCTTCCATCATTGCAAGCCTCTTCGGTACTGTGCATTGCTCTTTCTCACCTCGAGAGTTGGTGCAAACTTCGCCGGTGCATCCAAACCCCATGATACGATACGCTCTATCACACATAAGCCTTCTTATAATTTCCTCAAAAGAGCCACCATACCTACCTATTATGGCATTTCCATAGCCATTCTGAGATATATTGGCATGCAACTTCCATCATCATCATATACATGACTTGAGCATTCATTGTCATATTGCTTTGCATGATCGTAAGATAGTGAGCATAATGTTTTCATGGCTTGTCCGTTTTGATATCTTTGCTATGCTAGATCCTTGCACATCCTGGTACACTGCCAGAGGCATTCATATAGAGTCATATTTTGTTCTAGATATCGAGTTGTAATATTGAGTCGTAAGTAAATAAAAGTGTGATGATCATCATTATTCGAGCATTGTCCCATGTGAGGAAAGGATGATGGAAGCTATGATTCCCTCACAAGTTGGGATGAGTCTCCGGACTTTATGAAAAATAAAAGAGGCCAAAGAAGCCCAGATAAAAAAAGAGGCCAAAGAAGCCCTCCAAAAAATGAGAGAAAAAGAGAGAAGGGGCAATGCTACTATCCTTTTACCACACTTGTGCTTCAGAGTAGCACCATGTTCTTCATATAGAGACTCTCTTGAGTTATCACTTTCATATACTAGTGGGAATTTTCATTATAGAACTTGGCTTGTATATTCCAACGATGGGCTTCCTCAAGTTCCCTAGGTCTTCATGAGCAAGCAAGTTGGATGCACACCCACTTAGTTTCAGTTTGAGCTTTCATACACTTATAGCTCTAGTGCATCTGTTGCATGGCAATCCCTACTCCTCGCATTGGCATCAATTGGTGGGCATATCCATAGCCCATTGATTAGCCGCGTCGATGTGAGACTTTCTCCTTTTTGTATTCTCCACGCAACCTCTATCATCATACTCTATTCCACCTATAGTGCTATATCCATGGCTCACGCTCATGTATTGCGTGAAAGTTGAAAAGGTTTGAGAACATCAAAAGTATGAAACAATTGCTTGGCTTGTCACCGGGGTTGTGCATGATTTGAATATTTTGTGTGACGAAGATGGAGTATAGCCAGACCATATGATTTTGTACGGATAACTTTCTTTGGCCATGTTATTTTGAAAAGACATCATTGCTTTATTAGTATGCTTGAAGTATTATTGTCTTAATGTCAAATGATAGACTATTGCTTTGAATCACTCGTGTCTTAATATTCATGCCATGATTAGATTACATGATCAAGATTATGCTAGGTAGCATTCCACATCAAAAATTATCTTTTTTATCATTAACCTACTCGAGGACGAGCAGGAATTAAGCTTGGGGATGCTGATACGTCTCCGTCGTATCTATAATTTTTTATTGTTCCATGCCAATAGTATACAACTTTCATATACTTTTGGGAACTTTGTATACTATTTTTTGGGACTAACACATTGATCCAGTGCCCAGTGCTAGTTCCTATTTGTTGCATGTTTTTTGTTTCGCAGAAAATCCATATCAAACGGAATCCAAGCGGGATAAAAACTGTCGGAGATTTTTTTGGAATATATGTGATTTTTTGGAATAAGAATCAAGGTGAGACGATGCCCGAGGGGGCGACAAGGTAGGGGGCGCGCCCCAGGGGGTGGGTGTGCCCCTGACCCTCGTGGCCACCCTGTAAGGCGGTTGGTGCCATTCTTTCGCCGTAAGAAAGCCAATATCTGGATACAAATCGTGTTAAAATTTCAGCCCAATCGGAGTTACGGATCTCCAGGAATATAAGAAACGGTGAAAGGCCAGAATCTGAAACGCGGAAACAGAGAGAGACAGAGAGACAGATCCAATGTCGGGGTAAACCATGGACCAGGGGGTAAACCCTTCTCCCATGTAGGGAGAAGGTCAAGGAAGAAGAAGAAGAAGGGCTCTCTCTCCCCCTCTCTCTCCTGGTGGCGGTGGAATGCCGCCGGGGCCATCATCGTGTGACGGCGTTCTACACCAACACCTACGTCATCTTCACCAACATCTTCATCACCTTCCCCCATCTATCTATACCGGTCCACTCTCTAGCAACCCGTTGTACCCTCTACTTGAACATGGTGCTTTATGCTTCATATTATTATCCAATGATGTGTTGCCATCCTATGATGTCTGAGTAGATTTTCGTTGTCCTATCGGTAATTGGTGAATTGCTATGATTGGTTCAATTTGCTTGTAGTTATGTTGTTGTCCTTTGGTGCCCATCATATCAGCGCGCGCATGGATCACACCATAGGGTTAGTTGTATGTTGATAGGACAATGTATTGGAGGACAAGAGTGATAGAAGTTTCAACCTAGCATAGAAATTGATGCATACGGGATTAAAGGGGGACCAATATATCTTAATGCTATGGTTGGGTTTTACCTTAATGAATGTTAGTAGTTGTGGATGCTTGCTAATAGTTCCAATCATAAGTGCATAGAATTCCGAGTCAGGGATGACATGCTAGCAGTGGCCTCTTTTACATAAAACTTGCTATCGATCTAGTAAAGTAGTCAATTTCTTAGGGACAATTTCACAACTCCTACCACCACTTTTCCACACTCGCTATACTAAATTTATTGCTTCTTTACCTAAAACAGCCCCTAGTTTTTATTTATGTGCTCTTTATATTCTTGCAAACATACCCCGTTACACCTACAAAGTACTTCTAGTTTCATACTTGTTCTAGGTAAAGTGAACGTTAAGTGTGCGTAGAGTTGTATCGGTGGTCGATAGAACTTGAGGGAATATTTGTTATACCTTTAGCTCCTCGTTGGGTTCGACACTCTTACTTATCAAAAGAGACTACAATTGATCCCCTATACTTGTGGGTTATCAGTATCTTCATACCTAGTTCAAACTCGTTACCCGCAAGTCTCTTTACTCGTTCTATAATGCATCATCCCACAACCAACTCATTAGTCACATTGCTTGCAAGGCTTATTATGATGTGCATTACCGAGAGGGCCTAGAGATACTTCTCCGATACTCGGAGTGACAAATCCTAATCTCGATCTATGCCAAGCCAACAAACACCTTCGGAGACACCTGTAGAGCATCTTTATAATCACCCGATTACGTTGTGACGTTTGATAGCACATAAGGTGTTCCTCCGGTATTTGGGAGATGCATAATCTCATAGTCAAAGGAATATGTATAAGTCATGAAGAAAGCAATAGCAATAAAACTGAATGATCAACATGCTAAGCTAACGGATGGGTCTTGTCCATCACATCATTCTCTTAATGATGTGATCCCGTTCATCAAATGACAACACATGTCTATGGTCAGGAAACTTTAACCATCTTTGATTAACGAGCTAGTCAAGTAGAGGCATACTAGGGACATTCCGTTTTGTCTATGTATTCACACATGTACTAAGTTTCCGATTAATACAATTCTAGCATGAATAATAAACATTTATCATGATATAAGGAAATATAAATAACAACTATATTATTGCCTCTAGGGCATATTTCCTTCAGTATCCCACTTGCACTAGAGTCAATAATCTAGTTCACATTGTCATGTGATTTAACACCAATGGTTCACATCTTTATGTGATGAGTTCACATTGCCATGTGACTAATGCCCAAACGGTTTTACTAGAGTCAATAATCTAGTCCACATCGCTATGTGATTAACACCCAAAGAGTACTAAGGTGTGATCATGTTTTGCTTGTGAGAGAAGCTTAGTCAATGGGTTTGTCACATTCAGAGCTGTATGTATTTTGCAAATTATCAATGTCTACAATGCTTTGCGTGGAGCTACTCTAGCTAATTGCTCAACTTTCAATATGTATCCATATTGAGACTCGGAGTCATCCGGATCGGTGTAAAAGCTTGCATCAACGTAACTCTTTACGATGAACTCTTTATCACCTCCATAATCGAGAAATATCTCCTTAGTCTTCTAAGGATAATTTTGACCATTGTCCAGTGATCCACTCCTGGATCAATATCGTACCCCCTTGCCAAACTCATGGCAAGGTACACAATACGTTTGGTACATAGGATAGCATACTTTATAGAACCTATGGCTGAGGCATAGGGAATGACTTTCATTCTCTTTCTATATTCTGCAGTGGTCGTGTTTTGAGTCTTAATCAACTTTACACCTTGCAATAAAGGTAAGAACTCCTTCTTTGACTGTTCCATTTTGAACTACTTCAAAATCTTGTCAAGGTATGTACTCATTGAAAAATCTTATCAAGCGTCTTGATCTATCTCTATAGATCTTGATGCCCAATATGTAAGCAGCTTCATCGAGGTCTTTCTTTGAAAAACTCCTTTCAAACACTCCTTTATGCTTTCTAGAAAATTCTACATCATTTCCAATCAACAAGAAAATATGTCATTCACATATACTTATCAGAAAGGTTGTAGTGCTCCCACTCACTTTCTTGTAAATACAGGCTTCACCGCAAGTCTGTATAAAACTATATGCTTTTATCAACTCATCAAAGCGTATATTCCAACTCCGAGATTCTTGCACCAGTCCATAGATGGATCGCTAGAGCTTGCTAATACGTCTCTAACGTATCTACTTTTTCTCACGCTTTTCCTCTTGTTTTGGACTCTAATTTGCATGATTTGAATGTAACTAACCCCAAACTGACGATGTTTTCAGCAGAACTACCTTGGTGTTGTTTTTATGCAGAAATAGAAGTTCTCGGAATGGAACAAAACTTTTTGAGGATTTTTTATACCAATAATAAGAATTTCTGGAGCCAAGACCCACCGGAGAGGGGGCCCTGGGTGGGCACAACCCACCAGGGCGCGCCCCCTCTCCTGGCGTGCCCAAATGGGTTGTACCCACCTGGTGGCCCCGCTGATGACCCCACTGATACTATAAATTCACATTATTCCAGACAAAAATAAGGGAGAAAGAATTATCGCGATCCAAGAGACGGAGCTGTCGCCAAGCCCTGTTCTTCCTCAGGAGGGAAGATCTGGAGTCCGTTTGGGGCTTCGGAGAGGGGGATCTTCGCTCTTCGTCATCACCAACACTTCTCCATCGCCAATTCCATGATGCTCCCCACCGGGAGAGAGTAATTCTTTCGTAGGCTCGCTGGTCGGTGAGGAGTTGGATGAGATTCATCATGTAATCGAGTTAGTTTTGTTAGGGCCTGATCCCTAGTATCCACTATATTCTTAGATTGATGTTGCTATGACTTTGCCATGCTTAATGCTTGTCACTTTGGGTCCGGGTGCCATGATTTCAGATCTGAACCGTTTATGAATTCATCATTATATCCATGTTTTAGATCTGATCTTGCAAGTTATAGTCACCTACTACGGTTATGATCCGGCAACCTCGGAGTGACAACAACCGGGCCCACTCCCGGTGATGACCGTAGTTTGAGGAGTTCATGTATTCACTATGGGTTAATGCTTTGTCCCGGTTCTCTATTAAAAGGAGGCCTTAATATCCCTTAGTTTCCAATATGGACCCCGCTGCCACGGGAGGGTAGGACAAAAGATGTCATGCAAGTTCTTTTAATAAAGCACGTATGACTATTTACGGAATACATGCCTACATTATATCGATGAACCGCAGCTAGTGCCGTATAGCCCTAGGTTGTAACTGTCTCATGATGAATATAATCCAACAAATCACCGATCCGATGCCTACGAATTTATCTTATTGTTTCTGCTAAGTTACTACTGCTATCATCACTGTTACACTTGTTACAAACTACTGCTATCACTGTTACTGTTACCGTTGCTACTGTCACTACTATCAAAACTATCAAACTACTTTGCTAATGATCATATTGATGCAGATAATTAATATCGAGGTGTGGTTGAATTGACAACTCAGCTGCTAATACCTTCAAATATTCTTTGGCTCCCCTTGTGGAATCTATAAATTTGGGTTGAATACTCTACCCTCGAAAACTGTTGTGATCCCCTATACTTGTGGGTTATCACTTGCACATTTTGTTAGCACCTTTAGGATTGACAAAACCTTCTGGTTGTATCATATACAACTCTTCTTTAATAAATCCATTAAGGAATGCAGTTTTGACATCCATTTGTCAGATTTCATAAAATGTGGCAATTGCTAACATGATTCGGACAGACTTTAAGCATCAATACGGGTGAGAAAATCTCATCGTAGTCAACACCTTGAACTTGTCAAAAACCCTTTTCGACAAGTCGAGCTTTGTAGATAGTAACACTACTATCAGCGTCCATCTTCCTCTTGAAGATCCATTTGTTCTCACTGATCATCGGGCAAGTCAACCAAAGTGCACACTTTGTTCTCATACATGGATTCTATCTCATATTTTATGGCCCCAAGCCATCTGTCAGAATCTGGGCTCATCATCGCTTCCTCATAGTTTGTAGGTTCATCATGGTGTAGTAACATGACATCTAGGGCAGGATTACCGTGCCACTCTGGTGGGGATCGTACTCTGGTTGACCTATGAGGTTCGGTAGTAACTTGATGTGAAGTTTCATGATCATCATCATTAACTACCTCACTAATTGGTGTAGGCATCACTGGAACTGATTTATGTGATGAACCATTTTCCAACTCGAGATAAGGTACAATTACCTCATCAAGTTCTACTTTCCTCCCACCCACTTCTTTCAAGAGAAACTCCTTCTCTAGAAAGGATCCACTCTTAGCAACAAAGATCTTGCCTTCGGATCTGTGATAGAAGGTGTACCCAATAGTTTCTTTTGGGTATCCTATGAAGACGCACTTCTCCAATTTGGGTTTGAGCTTATCAGGCTGAAACTTTTTCACATAAGCATTGCAACCCCAAACTTTAAGAAATGACAACTTAGGTTTCTTGCTAAACCATAGTTCATACGGTGTCATCTCAATGGATTTAGATGGTGCCCTATTTAACGTGAATGTAGCTGTCTCTAATGCATAACCCCAAAACGATAGTGGTAAATCAGTAAGAGATATCATAGACCGCACCATATCTAATAAAGTATGGTCACGACACCATTACTCTGTGGTGTTCCATGTGGCATGAGTTGTACAATTACCTCATCAAGTTCTACTTTCCTCCCACTCACTTCTTTCGAGAGAAACTCCTTCTCTAGAAAGGATCCATTCTTAGCAATGAATATCTTGCCTTCGGATCTGTGATAGAAGGTGTACCCAACAGTTTCCTTTGGGTATCTTATGAAGACGCATTTCTCCTATTTGGGTTCGAGCTTATCAGGTTGAAGCTTTTTCACATAAGCATCACAGCCTCAAACTTTAAGAAATGACAGCTTAGGTTTCTTGCCAAACCATAGTTCATACGGTGTCGTCTCAACGGATTTAGATGGTGCCCTATTTAACGTGAATGCAGCTGTCTCTAATGCATAACTCCAAAACGATAGTGGTAAATCGGTAAGAGACATCATAGATCACGCCATATCTAATAAAGTTCGGTTACGACGTTCGGACACACCATTATGCTGTGGTGTTCCAGGTGGCGTGAGTTGTGAAACTATTCCACATTGTTTCAAATGAAGATCAAACTCGTAACTCAAATATTCGCCTCCATGATCAGATCGTAGAAACTTTATTTTCTTGTTACGATGATTTTCCACTTCACTTTGAAAGTCCTTTTAACTTTTTCAAATGTTTCATACTTATGTTTCATTAAGTAGATATACACATATCTGCTCAAATCATCTGTGAAGGTCACAAAATAATGATACCCACCGCGAGCCTCAACATTCATCGGACCGCATACATCAGTATGTATTGTTTCCAATAAGTTAGTGGCTCACTCCATTGTTCCGTAGAATGGAGTCTTAGTAATCTTGCCCATGAGACATGGTTCGCAAGCATCAAGTGATTCATAATCAAGTGATTCCAAAAGTCCATCTGCATGGAGTTTCTTCATGCGCTTTACACCAATATGACCTAAACGGCAGTGCCACAAGTATGTTGCACTATCATTATCAACTTTGCATCTTTTGGCATCAATATTATGAATATGTGTATCACTACGATCGAGATTCAATAAACCATTATATTAAGTGTATGACCATAGAAGGTTTTATTCATGTAAACAGAACAACAATTATTCTTTGACTTAAATGAATAACTGTATTGCAATAAACAAGATCCAATCATATTCATGCTCAACGCAAAACACCAAATAACATATATTTTTAGGGTCAACACTAATCCTGAAGGTAAAAGGAGTGTGCTATGGTGATCTTATCAATCTTGGAATCATTTCCAACACACATCGTCACCTCGCCCTTAACTAGTCTCTGTTCATTTTGCAACTCCTGTTTCGAGTTACTAATCTTAGCAACTAAACTGGTATCAAATACTCTGGGGTTACTATGAGCACTAGTAAAGTACACATCAATAACATGTATATTAAATATACCTTTCACTTTGCCATCCTTCTTATCCGCCAAGTATTTGGGGTGGTTCCGCTTCCAGTGACCATTCCCTTTGCAGTAGAAACACTCAGTTTCAGGCTTAGGTCTAACTTTGGGTTTCTTCAAGGGAGTGGCAACTTTCTTGCCATTCTTTCTTGAAGTTCCCTTTCTTTTCCTTTGCCCCTTTTCTTGAAACTAGTGGTCTTCTTAAACATCAACACTTGATGCTTTTTCTTGATTTCTACCTTCGCTGATTTAAGCATTGCGAAGAGCTTGGGGATCATTTTCATCATCCCTTGCATATTATAGTTCATCACGAAGTTCCAATAACTTGGTGATAGTGACTAGAGAAGTCTATCAATCATTATCTTATCTGGAAGATTAACTCCCACTTGATTCAAGCGATTGTAGTACTCAGACATTCCGAGCACATGCTCACTGGTTGAGCTATTCTCCTCCATCTTGTAGGCAAAGTACTTGTCAGAGGTCTCATACCTCTCGACTCGGGCATGAGTCTGAAATACCAATTTCAGCTCTTGGAACATCTTCTATGCTCCGTGGCATTCAAAACGTTTTTTGAAGTCCCGGTTCTAAGCCGTAAAGCATGGCACACTACTATCAAGTAGTCATCATACCGAGCTTGCTAAAATGTTCATAACGTCTGCATCTGCTCCTGCAATAGGTCCGTCACCTAGCGATACATCAAGGATATAATTCTTCTATGCAGCAATGAGGATAATCCTCGGATCATGGATCCAGTCCGCATCATTGCTACTATCATATTTCAACTTATTTTTCTCTAGGAACATATCAAAAATAAACGGGGAGCTATAATGTGAGCTATTGATCTACAACATAATTTGCAAGTACTAACATGACTAAGTTCATGATAAATTAAAGTTCAATTAATCATATTACTTGAGAACTCCCACTTAGATAGACATCCCTCTAGTCATCTAAATGATCACGTGATCCATATCAACTAAACCATGTCCGATCATCACGTGACATGGAGTAGTTTTCAATGGTGAACATCTCTATGTTGATCATATCTACTATATGATTCACGTTTGACCTTTCGGTCTCAGTGTTCCGAGGCCATATCTGCATATGCTAGGCTCGTCAAGTTTACCCCGAGTACTCCGCATGTGCAAAACTGGCATGCACCCGTTGTATGTGAATGTAGAGCTTATCATACCCGATCATCACGTGGTGTATCGGCACGACCAACTGTAGCAACAGTGCATACTCAGGGAGAACACTTGTACCTTGAAATTTAGTGAGGGATCATCTTATAATGCTACTGATGTCGCTTGAAGCTACGTCGGTATTTCCCCAAAGAGGAAGGGATGATGCAGCACAGCGACAGTAGGTATTTCCCTCAGATATGAAACAAAGGTTATCGAACCAGTAGGAGAATCAAGCAACACAACGTAAACAACCCCTGCACACAAATAACAAATACTCGCAACCGACGTGTTAAAGGGGTTGCCAATCCCTTTCGGGTAACGGTGCCAAAAATTGGTGCATTGACGGGAGAAAGTTGTAAATATTGATAGATAGAACGCCAAATAAAATAAATTGCAGCAAGGTATTTTGGGGTTTTTGGTTTAGTAGATATGAAAATAAAAGCAAATAAAAATAGATCACAAAGGCAAATAATATGAGAAAGAAGACCAGAGGGCCGTAGGTTTCACTAGTGGCTTCTCTCGAGAAAAATAGCAAACGGTGGGTAAACAAATTACTGTTGGGCAATTGATAGAACTTCAAATAATTATGATGATATCCAGGCAATGATCATTACATAGGCATCACGTCCAAGATTAGTAGACCGACTCCTGCCTGCATCTACTACTATTACTCCACACATCGACCTATATCCATCATGCATCTAGTGTATTAAGTTCATGGAGAAACGGAGTAATGCAATAAGAACGATGACATGATGTAGACAAGATCTATCTATGTAGAGATAGACCCCATCATTTTATCCTTAGTAGCAATGATACATACTTGTTGTTTCCCTTTCTATCATTGGGATCAAGCACCGTAAGATCGAACCCACTACAAAGCACCTCTTCCCATTGCAAGATAAATAGATCAAGTTGGCCAAACAAAACCCAAATATCGGAGAAGAAATACAAGGCTATAAGCAATCATGCATATAAGAGATCAAAGAAACTCAAATAACTTTCATGGATATAAAAAGATAGATCTGATCATAAACTCAAAGTTCATCGGATCCCAACAAACACACCGCAAAAGAGTTACATCATATGGATCTCCAAGAGACCATTCTATCGAGAATCAAGAGAGAGAGAGAGAGAGAGAGAGAGAGATGAAGCCATCTACCTACTAACTATGGACCCGAAGGTCTACAAAGAACTACTCACGCATCATCGGAGAGGCACCAATCGAGGTGGTGAACCCCATCCAAGATGGTGTCTAGATTGGATCTAGTGGTTCTGGACTCTGCGACGGCTGGATGAATATTTCGTCGACTCCCCTAGGGTTCTGGGATTTTTGGGGTATTTAACTATTTATAGAGCAAAGAGGCGGTCTGTGGGGCACCCGAGGTGGGGACAACCCACCAGGGCGCGCCTTTGCCTCCTGGCGCGCCCTGGTGGGTTGTGCCCCCCTCGGGGTACCCCCCCCCCCAGGCGCAGCCAGGGCCCGTTGTGTTCCTTTTGGCCCATAAAAATTCTCTATAAAGTTTCTTGGCATTTGGACTCCATCTAATATTGATTTTTTGCGATGTAAAAAACACGGAAAAACTGGAACTAGCACTTGGCACTATGTCAATAGGTTAGTACCAAAAAATGACTATAAAATGATTATAAAACATCCAAGATTGATAATATAACAACATGAAACAATCAAAAATTATAGATACGTTGTAGACATATCAGCATCCCCAAGCTTAACTCCTACTTGTCCTCGAGTAGGTAAGTGATAAAAATAGAATTTTTGTTGTGGAATGCTCCCTATCATGTCATATCATATTCTTTTCTTTATAGCATGGACAATTGGACTTTTAGTTGTTCAAAGCAATAGTCTAGTTTTGACATGATAATTTAGATACTCAAGCATAAGAACAAGCAGCCATGTTTTTTTAAATATCAACGCTAAAATAAGTTATCCCTAGCCCATCATGCTCAAACATTGATCCATTCATGAAACACACTCGAATATTAGCTACACTCAATACTTAAGTACGATCATATTGCCTCCTAGTTGGTGCTTTTATAAGAGAAGATGGGGACTCAAAATAAAAATTGCATAAAGTAAAAGAAAGACCCTTCGCAGAGGAAGAAGGGATTTGTAGAGGTGCTAGAGATCAAAGCAAAAACCGAGAGACAAAAACATTTTGAGAGGTGTATCCATCCCACCAACGAAAACGACTTAGAGTTCCCAATAATTTCCATGCATGGATATATCATAGGTAGTTCCCAAACAGAAAATAAAGTTTATTCCTTTTTCCACCATACTTTCACTTTCCATGGCTAGCCGTATCCACGGTTGCCCTCCATACCAACACTTCTCGAGGAATTTATTATTTGAAAACATAAAGTAAATTTAATTTTTTTGCATTTCGGGACTGGGCGTCCCTAATACCTTTGCCTTACTCCCGTGCAATGACAAGCGAATAAACACTCATCTTCTTGAGAATAACACATCTAGCATGGAAAATATTAGCCACCCCTCACCACTCCGCAAGCGAAACAAACACACAAAAGAGAAGTTTATTTTGAAAATTAGAGATGGCACATGCAAATTTTCTTAGAACGGCAAAAGAATAGGACATATAGGTAGATATAGTGGAATCATGTGGCAAAACTGAGTTAAATGTTTTTGGATGCACAAGTAGTGATCATACTTAGTGCAAAATGAAGGCTAGCAAAAGATTGGGAAGTGACCAATTAAGAAATAGGTAATCTCATAAGCAAGCATTAATCATAATTAACACCTAATAATTCACCATAAGTAGGATATAATTTCATTGCATGACTATTGACTTTCGTACTTGCATAGGGAATCACAAACCTTAACACCAATATTCTTACTAAAGCATAATTACTCACCAACATAACTCACATATCACATCATCATATCTCAAAACTATTACTGAGAATCAACTTTATTTTGTCCAATGATCTTCATGAAAGTTTTTATTATATCCTTCTTGGATATCTGTCACTTTGGGACTAATTTTCATGTATTGCTTTTGACAAGCTCCAACAAATATAAGTGAAGATCATGAGCATAATAATTTTTTTTCTCTCAAATTAATTTAAGTGAAGCAAGAGAGAATTTCTTGAAATTTTACTAACTCTAAAATAAATCTAACTGAAGCAAGAGAGCATTTCTTCAAAAATACTAAAGCACACCGTGCTCAAAAAGATATAAGTGAATCGCTAGAGCAAGTCCATAGCTCGTAAAAATTTAAGTGAAGCAAAGAGAGCAATTCTAACAAGTCATGACATAATTTTGGCTCTCTCAAATAGGTGTGTCCAGCAAGGATTGATGACTTAAAACACAAAATAAAACAAGCAAAGACTCATATCATACAAGACGCTCCAAGCAAAACACATATCATGTGACGAATAAAAATATAGTTTCAAGTAAAATCGATGGTCGTTGGAAGAAATCAGGATGCCACTCGGGGGCATCCCCAAGCTTAGTTGGTTGCTCATTTTTGGATAATA